>NW_003852501.1:5700803-5733163 GCF_000181295.1 Otolemur garnettii | reverse complement strand
TGACACTGGGTGGGCAGGTGATGTTTGGTGTGCAGGTGACGTTTGGTGGGCAGGTGACGTTGGGTGGGCAGGTGACGTTGGGTGGGCAGGTGACGTTGGGTGGGCAGGTGACGTTGGGTGGGCAGGTGACCTTGGGTGTGCAGGTGACCTTGGGTGTGCAGGTGACGTTGGTTGGGTGGGCAGGTGACGTTGGCTGGGCAGGTGACGTTGGGTGGGCAGGTGATGTTGGGTGGGCAGGTGATATTGGGTGGGCAGATGAGGTCCATCAGTAAGAGAAGTGACAGGCAGCCGCTGACAAGGGCCTTTCCGACCAGTGGAATCTTAGTCTTTCCCTTGAGTTGTTGTACTGCACTCTTAAAGGTTGAGTGAATTCAACTGTTTATAAAGACAGGAACAGAGTTCCTATTGTTGTCATCTTGACTTCAGCTTCCAGCGATCCAGAACCCCTTGCCAAGTGAATATTGAGAGGAACAAGGTGGATGGCATTGCACAGGGAGCTGGATGGGACAGGTTTCCAGAGCATGGTTTGCTGCTTCTTAGGAGGGTACCAGAGAAATCTATTTCTACAGAACGTGGGAGAATAAGGTGATTGTTTTTGGCTGCATTTACACCTTAATGTGGATTTTCTGTTCACATTCTGAAGATGAATGTTAAGCCACTTCGGTTTCCAGCTTTCTGGAGGCGAGCTTTAAGGGGAAGTTACACTTTTTTGAGCAGCTACTGAATTTTAGGTTTGCCTCTGGAGAACAGTTGTCAACTTCAATTTTTCTCACAGCTGGAAAAGCAGACTCCAGCATCGTGGGTTCTTGCTTTATGCTGCATTCTGAAGATCAGTCTCCTAGGGTGCTCTGTGATTCGTAATGATCATAGCCCCAGACCTGTCTTTTTGCCAGGTCCTGTTTTCTAATGAGTGATTTTCCCAAACTTCCAAATAGGAGCGTGTGAACAGGTCCGCTGAGAGGAGTCGTGTTCCTCGGAGGAGCGGTTTGCAGGCTGATGCTGTTGTCAGGTCTTGTCTTCCCCACCAGACCATCTGGGGGCTTCTCTTCCTGAAGGGAGAAGGCCAGTGTGTGGACGTGAACTGCGAGGCCAAGTGAGTTGGCCCTTGTTGTCACTTGGATTTCCATTCTCTCGTGTTTCTCCACAACTACCCTACTGGCCCCTCACTGTCCCTGACACAGGAGCGGCAGGGACTGCCCACCTTGGTGTCTCTGCTCTTGCTGTCCCCTCCCTCCGAAGTTCTCTTCTCTGTCTGTCCTTGTGGCTTGTCCCTGCACCTTCATCTTCAGGGCTTAGCTCACGTGTCACCTTCTCAGTGGACTCTTCCTTGCTCACCCCATTGGAGCCATCCCAGCAGTGTACCCTTCTGTGTCCTCCTTCTCTGCTCTCTTTTCCTCTGCAGTTTTCATCACCATCTCCTGTTATGTGTTTTATTAAAATCTAAATTCTCTTCTAGAGGGAGATCTCCTTGAGGGCATGCATTTTTTCCCATTTGGCTTCCTGGGGTGTCCCCAGAGCACAGTGCCTCGTGCGTAGTTAGGACTCACTAAGTGACTCATCACAGAGAAACGATCTGGTCATTTTGCTCATGGTCATTTCTTCATGTATTCAGGCTCTCGGGCCTTGGATCCCATGTAGCCAAAGCCCTTCCTCTCTGCGAACAACTGCGAGGGCAGGGATGCTGACACATGCATCCCACCCCATAAGTGGGAGTGGTTTTTGGTAGGAGGAGAGACTTATTCACTGCTGAACAAACTATCCTATTGGAAAGCTCCTTCATTCACCAGTTTAACTCTGTAGAGATTTCCTCCCCAGCACAGAGAATGGTGAAACATCATCTATCCTATTACATCTTTAAAGCAATCACTACATAAAAGATGGACATATTTGGGGGGTTTATGTGATAATTTAATACATTCAAGTAATGTGTAGAGATCAATTCAAGGTAATTGGCATATCCATCACTTTAAACATTTACCTTATTATCTTTATGCTTGGAACTTTTGAATATTTTCTTAAAGCTATTTTGAAATGTGCAATAGATTATTGACAACTATAGTCACCCTACTGAACTACTAAACCCAGTTTCTTATTTCTTTTAACCAGCTGTGTAGGTGTTCCCCTTAATCAACCTCTCTTTATCCCTGACTCCCCCCAACCCTTCCTGGCCACTGGTCACCGCCAATATCTCTCTAGTTCCCTGAGATCTACTCTTCTGGCTCCCACATGTGAGTGAGAACATACTGTATTTGTCTCTCTGTGCCTGGCTCATTTGTCTTAACACAATCACCTCCAGTTCCATTTGTGTTGCTGTAAATTACAGGGTTTTATTATTATTATTATTATTTTGCAGTTTTTGGCTGGGGCTGTGTTTGAACCCACCACCTTAGGTATATGGGGCTGGTGCCCTACTCCTTGAGCCACAGGGGCTACCTGGTTTTATAATAATAATAATAATTGTCTATATATATGTATATTATATATATTTTTTGCAGTTTTTGGCTGGGGCTGGGTTTGAACCCGCCATCTCCAGCATATGGGATGGGCGCCCTTCTCCTTTGAGCCACAGGCACCGCCCAATTTTATTATTTTTTAATGACTAAATAGTATTCCATTGTGTATATATTTCACATTTTCTTCATGCATTCATCCATTAATGAGTACTTAGGATGATTCTACATTTTCGCTATTGTGAATAGCAACCACAGTAAACATGCAAGTGTAGATCTCTCTAGTATTTTTCCTTCCTTTCTTCTGGATTTATATTCAGTAATGGAATTTCTGGATCATAGTGTAGTTCTGTTTTTAGTTTCTGAAGGACCTCCATGCTGTCCTCCGAAGTGGTTGTACGGGTTTACTTTCCCACCAACAGGGTGTGAGGGTCCCCCTTTCTTCACATCTTTGCCAGCATCTATTATATATCCTGTTCTTAGATAATAGCCATTTCAATTGGGGTGAGCCATTTCAGCATCTCATTGTGGTTTTAATTTTCATTTCTCTGAAGATTAGTGATGTTCAGCATTTTTGCATATACTTGGTGGCCGTTTGTATGTCTTCTTTTGAGAAATATCTATTCAGATCTTTTGTCCACTTTTTAGTCATATTATTATTATTTTCTTTGCTGTTGAATTGTTTGAACTCCTTATGTATTCTGATTATTAATTCCTTGTCAGATAGTTTGCAGATATTTTCTTCCATTCTGTGAGTTGTCACTGTACTTTGTTGATTGTTTCCTTTGCTGTCAAGGAGCTTTTTAGCTTGATGTAATCCCATTTGTCTATTTTTGCTTTTGTTGCCTTGTGCTTTTTTTTTTGCTTCCAGCTTTGTTCTTTTTGCTCAGAACTTCTTTGACTATGAGGGTCTTTTGTGTTCCATATACACTTTGGGATTTTTTTTTTCTATTTCTATGAAGTATGTCATTGGTTTTTTTTTTTTTTTTGCAGATTTTGGCTGGGCCTGGGTTTGAACCTGCCACCTCTGGCATATGGGGCTGACACCCTACCCCTTTGAGCCACAGGTGCTGCCCCGTCATTGGTATTTTAATAGGAATTGTAAATTGCTATTATCATTGAATCTGTAAATTGCTTTGAGTAGTATTGTTATTTTAACAGTATTAATTCTTCTAATCCATTGGCATGGAATATCATTAATTTTTTGTGTACTTTTCACTTTCTTTCATCAATATTTTACAGTTTTCATAGTAGAGATCTTTTAGATTTTTAATTGAATGGACTCCTAGCCTATTTTACATTTTCATAGCCATTATAAATGGTATGGCTTTCTTGGTTTTTTTTTGGATTGTTTGTTTGTTGTTGGCATATATAAATGTTACTATTTTTTATATGTTGATTTCATATTCTGTGACTTTACTGAATGTGTTTATCAGTTCTAACACTGTTTTTGTGCAGTTTTAAGGTTTTTGCTATGAGATCATGTCATCCGTGAACAAGGTGAATTTGACATTTTCCTTTCCAGTTTGGATGCCCTTTACTTCTTTTTCTTGCTTAATTGCTTTGGCCAGGACTTCTAGTATTATATTGAATAAGGGTCGAGTGTGGGCATTCTTGTCCTGATCTTAGAGGAAAGACTTTCTATTTTTCCCTATTCAGTATAATGTCAGCATAGGTTTGTCATATATGGCCTTTATTATTTTGAGGTATGGTTTTCTATATCCAGGCTGTTGAACATATTTGCCATGAAAAGATACTGAATTTTTTTTTTTTGAAACAGAGCCTCAAGCTATCCCCCTGGGTAGAGTGCCATGGCATCACAGCTCACAGCAACCTCCAACTCCTGGGCTCAAGCGAGTCTCCTGCCTCAGCCTCCCAAGTAGCTGGGACTACAGGTGCCCACCACAACGCCTGGCCATTTTTTGGTTGCAGCCATCATTGTTGTTTGGTGGGCCCGGGCTGGGGATTCGAACCCGCCACCTTAGGTGTATGTGGCTGGCGCCTTAGCCTCTTGAGCCACAGGTGCCAAGCCAAGATACTGAATTTTATTGAACACTTTTTCAACCTCTTGAAATGATCATTTGGTGTTAATTTTTGGTTCTTTTAATGTGATGTATCACATTTATGGGTTTGTGTACATTGAACCATCCCTGACTCCTTGGAATGAATCCCACTTGATCATGGTGTGAATGATCTTTTAATACGATGTTGAATTCAGTTTGCTAGTGTTTTGTTAAGGATTTTTGCATCTATATGTTGACTTTTAATTTTGTTGTTGTCGTTGTCTTTATCTAGTTTTGGAATCCAGATAATACTTGCCTTGTAGAATGACTTTGAAAGTATTTCCTTCTCTTCAATTTTTTTTGAAAACTTTAAGAACTGGTATGAGTTCTTCCACAGATGTTTGCTTGCATTGAGCAGTGAAGCCATTGCTATTTTAAGGTCCTGAGTTTTTCTTGGATGAGAGACTTTTTTATTATGGCTTGAAGCTCTTTACTCCTGAATGATGTGTTCAGGCTTTCTGCTTTATGATTTGATCTTGGTAGGTTTTATGTGCCCAGGAAATTACCCATTTCTTCTAGGTTTCTTAGTTCAGTGTCATATAATTCTTTCTAAGTCTCTAATGATTCTTTGTGTTTCTGTGGTCTCAGTCATGATGTCTTCTATCTCACTTCTGATTTTATTTGGATCTTCTCTCTTTTTTTCTTAGTCTAGTTGAAGGTTTGTCATTTTGTTTATCTTTTCAAAAAACACCCCAACCATTCATTTTGTTGCTTTTCTATATTGTTTTTTGTATCAATTTTATTTATTTATGCTCTGATCTTTATTATTTCTTTCCTTCTACTAATTTTGGTTTTGATTTGTTCTTGTTTTACTAGCTCCTTAAATGCATAATTAAGTTTTTATTTGACATAGATGTTTATTGCTATAAACTTTCCTCTTAGTACTGCATTTGTGGTATTCCATAGATTTTTGGCATGCTATATTTCTATTTTTATTTGGTTCAAGAATTTTTTAAATTTCCTTTTTAATTTCCTTATTGACTTATTGGAACATGTTGTTTGATTTCTCTGTGTTTGTGTAGTGTCTGAGGTTCCTCTTGTTATTGATGTTTGATTTTATTCCATTGTGGGCAGAAAAGATACTTGGTGTGAGTCTACTTTTTTGAATTTATTGAGACTTGTTTTGTGGTCTAAGATATGGTCTATTATGGGGAATGATCTGTGCGCTCATGAAAAGATAAGTTTTCTGCAGCAGCTGGGTGAAATGTTCTGTAAAGGTCACTTTGGTCCGTTTTGTCTAGTATATATTTTGACTCTGATGTTTCTTTGTTGATTTTCTGTGGCATTACTGGAGAGTATAGCGTTGAAGATCTCTACTAGAGTATTGCAGTCTGTCTCTCCTTTTCGCTCTGTTAATGTTTGTTTTATATACTTGGTGGTACAATGTTGGGTGCAGAGGTATTTCTAATTATATAATGACACTTTTGTCTTTTCTTTTTTTTTTTCCAGCCCCCACCCCTCACTTTTGTCTTTTCTCACAGTCATTGGGTTGTAGTTTATTTTATAGATGTAAGTATAGCTACTTATGCTCTTTTTAGTTTCTACTTGCATGAAATATTTTTTTCTATTCCTTAACTTTCACTCTATGTGTATCTTTATAGGTAAAGTGGGTTTCCTGTAGGCAACATATAGTTGGATCTTGTTTCTTTACTCCATGTCCTTTAATTGGAGAATCGAATCAGTGCTATTATTAATTAGTAAGGATTTACTACCGCCATTTTGGTGCTTGTTTTCTGGTTTTTTTGAACTCCTTTCTTCCTTTCTTGCCATCTTCCTTTATGGTTAAGTGATTTTCTCTGGTAGTATGTTTTAATTTGTTGCCTTTTATTGTTAGTGCATTTGTTTAAAGTTTTTCCATTGTGGCTATTGTGGCACTTACAAAAAAAAAAGTCTTATAGCCACAACAAGTTATTTTAAAGAGATTACAACTTAGATCACACAAAAAATAGGAACAAAGAAAAAACTAAAAAAATATTTTTATACTTTTAACTCCATCCCCTCATCTCCTGACTTTTTGTGTCCCAGTCTACATATTTCTGTATTGTCTATATCTTAACAGATTATTATAAGCCTTATTGGTTTTGATGAATTGGTCTTTTGGGCTTTATACTAGAGTTAGGATAGGATTGCTCACCACTATTACAGTGTTAGAGACTCTGCGTTTTGTCTGTATAGGTAATTTTACTACTTTTATACCTTCAGATGTTTTCTTTTTGAAGGTTAGGAGTGTTTTTTTAGGTTGAAAAACTTCCTTCAGCATTTCTTGCAAGATGAGTCAGGTGGTGGTGGTGAATTATCTCAGCTTTCGTTTGTCTGGGAAATATATTTGAAGAATAGGTTTGCTGGATACAGTATTCTTGAATGGGAATTTTTTTTTCTTTCATCATTTTGAAAAATGTTTTCCACTCCTACCTTGCCTGTATGGTTTCTGTTGAGAATTCTGTTGCTAGACAAATTGAAGATCCTTTGCCTGTTTTTTTGTTTGTTTGTTTGTTTTTGTTTTTTAAGACAGAGCCTCAAGCTCTTGCCCTGGGTAGAGTGCTGGCATCACAGCTCACAGCAACCTCCAACTCCTGGGCTCAAGCAAGTCTCCTCCCTCCACCTCCCAAGTAGCTGGGACTACAGGCGCCCACCACAACACCCGGCTATTTTTTTTTTTCTTTTTTGGTTGCAGCCGTCATTATTGTTTTTGGCAGGCCCGAGCTGGACTCGAACCTGCCAACTTAGGTGTATGTGACTGGCGCCTTAGCCACTTGAGCCACAGGTGCCAAGCCAGGTCCTTTGCCTGCTGTTTGCTTTTCTTCCCTGGTTGCTTTTAGGATCATCTCTTTGTCCTTGACCTTTAAGAGTTTGATTATTTATGCCTTGTCTTATTTGAGCAAAATCTGGTGTTCTCTGACTTTCCTGTAAATGAATATTTATATCTTTCTCAAGTGTTGGGAAGCTTTCTGTTTTTATTTCTTTTAAGAAAATTATTATTATTATTTCTTTGAATAAAGTTTCTTCTTTCTCTTGCTGAACTCCTTCTTAAATACCAATAATTCTTAAATTTGGTCTTTTGAGGTAATTTTCTATGTCTTATAGATAATCTTCAGTGCTTTTCATTCTTCTTTCCACTCTGGCTATGTATTTTCAAATACCTGTCTTTATTGATTGTTTTCTTCTGCTTAATCCGTTCTGCTGTTGAGAACCTCTAATGAATTTTTCAATTCAGTAAATGTTTTTCTTAGTTCTAAGATTTGTTTGATTTTAATAATTATTTTAATCTCTTTGTTAAATTTCTTGGATGAGGGCACCTGTGGCTCAAAGGAATAGGTTGCCAGCCCCATATGTAGGAGGTGGCGGGTTCAAACCCAGCCCCAGCCAAAAACTGCAAAAATAAATAAATAAATAAATTTCTTGGATGAATTTTTGAATCAGTTTTCTGTGTTATCTTGGAAATCACTGGGTTTCTTTAAAACTGCAGTGTTTAGTTTGTGATAAGAAAGCTTACACATTACCATCTCATCAGAGTCAGTCACTGGTTTCTTGCTTTTTTTGTTCAAGGAAGTCACAGTTCCCTCTTTGCTATTGCTTCTTGTGGGTATACTCCTACATGTTTGCATTGAAGAATTAGTTGTTTATTAAAGTCTTCTCTCTTTTGTTTGTTTTGCTTTTTATTGGATATGTTTGCTTGGAAATTCTTTGTAATCCTTCCATTTAGTTTCTGCTTTTTTCTGGGAGGTTCCTGTTTTCTTTTTATCACTAGGTGGCACATTAAGCCCAGGTTTGCTTCAGCTCTAATGCAGGATTGCCATCTTGTCCATCTCAAATCAGGGAGGTGCCACTGGGAATATCCTAGCAGTGTAGGAAAGCTGGCCAGGGGTTCCTGCCTAGGGAGAATGCACCCCCTATATAGTACTGCTGAATAGCCACTCTGATTTGGCAGTTCCTTTGGCCAAGTTATGGAGCAGAGTTTCCAGAGCTGGGGATGGGAGCTTACCTCCCCTCCCTGTCTCTGGCTGTCCTCAGGGATATTTCTCCCTCTATTTGCTCCTGAGATTACCTGTAGATGAAGGCGATGTCAGATCTCCAGGCAGGGAACCCAGGATAGTGGGGAAGCTGGTTGTCTACCGTGATCTCACTTTTCCCAGTTTAGAAATTGTGAGTTGGAGGAATTTTTCACATGCTTGGTGCCAGGTAGAGTGGCAGGGATATGGAAATCTGATTTCCTCACTATCTACTTGGAAGTTTTTCACTTCTCTGATGCCTTGGGAATATTCTCATTCTCATATTTGAATTCTAGGATATTGCTAGTGATAATCTCAGTGCTGCGTATTTGTCTTTGGTTTTCTGTTGGGGGAATGAAGCCAGCTTGCCTCCTCATTGCCATTTTAGAACTGGAAACCCCATCCTGTTACATCTTAGAGTATTCTGCTGGATTGAATTTAAATAGGAGATTTGAACAATTTTATCACCTCAGCAACTATTCTAAACCATTGCTATTTGAAGCGTGGTCATTGGACAAGCAGTATTGTCTTTACCTGGAGCAGGTACCTAGAGATGCAGACTCCCAGTATTGTTCCAGAACTGCTGAATTGGAATCAATCTACATTTTAACAAGCTCCTTAGGAGTTTGGAAAGCACTGCTCTACACTATGCCAGCGTTTTTTTTTTAGCTTTTTGTAGTTTGACATCTTTAATTTTATAACAGGATAGATAAAGGTTGTATATTTTGGTAATTAATTAATGCCACACAGTAACCTTTTCTTGGCTGAATGTCAGTTTCTCTGAATTATTGATCATGCCAGCTCTAGCTCAGGGTGAAACCATTTGAGCTCTAGTTTTAGTAGAGTACAAGTTAGCATGCATTTCTCCACCCCCTTCTAACTGCTTATCTTTGGTTTCCTGGGTAAGCAGGATCCTCTTCCTCTTCCTCTCTACCTTCCTGGTGCTCAGTGATGTGTGGATCGCTAAGCACAGTCAGCATTTTGGTCAAGTGGGAAATGCTCACACATAGATGGGACTATGTGCCAACTGTGTAGGTGTGTGTCTTACACGGATAAAATCTTAGCTTCAGTTGTTGTGGTCACGCTCTCTTGCAAGATTGTTCCTATAGCCTCAGAGTGTGTGAGCCTTTGCTTCTTTTACTGATAAATGTCAGTGGCATTATTTCAGTGATCAGGTTGCCATCAAGGAATGCATGATGTTCTATTTGACTTTGTTCTTGAAACTATGGTTAAGAAAACTTTGTACCAAAAGCTACCATGTATACAAGCATGATAGTTTCCTCCACTATTTACTGAGCTTGATATCAGCCAGTTTATTCTGTCTGGCTGCCTTTAACAGTGACATACTTTTACCTCATTGGGTGACAAACAAGGAGGATCCCCATGTGAGCAAATTTTGTAATGTCTAACTCAGGGATATTCCTTCAATTGTGATACACTTTAAATTTGAACTGTTTTAAAAGTGGTTTTTATATAATTTATTATAGAACTCTTTAGCACCTCAAGCAGAGGAAGGCTGAAAATGATTTTGTGGTTAAGGACAACTCTGATTACTGTGTATTGTGAAGGAAGTGGCAGCAAATGGGACATGGGGACTATTCCTCTTTCCATCCCATGACCTCAGGTGGCTTTATTTTTTGAGTAGTCAGCATTGGTTCTATTTTGTCATTCCAGGCTTGGTCACTGTCAGGGTTTCTATTAGTGTACCTGCCTTTGCTGTATTCTGTCTCCTCAGCCTTTGGCCCTCTTCCCCCAGTTTGGTGCTTCTGTATTCTGTATTCAAAACCTGCTAGATAATCTTACAAGAATATATTTCAATTAAAAATAGGCTCTGAGTGATGCCTCCAGAGGGTAAGCCAGGAATAATGTAGGTGCTGTGATGGCATAAACTTGTATAAACCTGTGAGCTGGTATATGGTGTGGTTCACACTGCCTTAGGGTTATTTAATTGTTCATGGATTATCTGCAATATGCTATGTGCTGGGAACATAATGGAGTTGAAATAAATATCCTTGCCATTCTCATCATCTGTTCTGGAAGTACAGAAAGATATATAATATGAAGCAAAGCAGATACTATATAATATAGATGTGGACACCATACTGTGGGCCTGGATAAAGAGGAGTCATTATGAATATGACCACACTTAATGGAAGAGAGAAGATAAGATGCTACAGTGTAGTCATGGAGAGACAGGGTAGGCTGGAAGGGAGGGAATGTCCCCAGGGGAAGCAAAAGTGTGAGCAAAGGTGGCCAAATAAAGGGCGTGTGGATGGGACGGAACTTCCCTGGGTGCGGCTGAAGCATGAGACAGCCGTGGTGGGGGAAACAGCGCTGCCATTTCCCCGTCCTGGGGTTTGAATCGTTTTTAAAACTATCTGTCAAGCTTCTGAGACTTTTGTCTTGTTCTTGTGTTTTAGTGATTACAACTATAACTGATGGTAGTGTTTTTCTTTGTACTCACAGTACGGCCAAGTACAGCGTATTGACATTTCTACCTCGATTCTTGTATGAGCAGATTAGAAGAGCTGCTAATGCCTTCTTCCTCTTCATTGCCTTATTACAGGTAATGGTCGTTCTTTTTAAAGTTACTTAAAATTTGCAACCTTAATTCCATGCAAAATGAGAATTCTGTGAAAAGATTCTTTAACAAAAGAAACAGAAGTGTTATAGACCTGAATGGAGTTTGTTTTCCTCATCCAGCCATCGTGTGATGGAGTGTGCATACGGGCCTCATGTTCAGGGATGCTTCCTTTGGTACAGCCTTAAAGATAATAGCAGTGACTGGAAGAGGCATTGAAAAACGGCCTTAGGGGTTGTACTTTTAAGTCCTTTTCTCTTTTATAGACAGTGTTGGACAAAAATTTTAAAAATATATGAAAGTCATAGCTAGTTTTGAAAATAAGTAATTATTTTTGAAACAGAGATGCATAAGAGAGAGCAGTGAACACTTCTACACTGCTGGTGGGAATGCAAGCTAATATGTTCCTTTTGGAAAGATTTTTGGAGAACACTTAGGGATCTAAAAATAGACCCTCCATTCGATCCTACAATTCCTCTACTAGGTATATATCCAGAAGACCAAAAATCACATTATAACAAAGATATTTGTACCAGAATGTTTATTGCACCCAATTCATAATTACTAAGTCATGGGAGAAGCCCAAGTGCCCATAAACCCATGAATGGATTAATAAATTGTGGTATATGTACACCATGGAATATTATGCAACTTTAAAGAAAGATGGAGACTTTACCTCTTTCATATTTATATGGATGGAGCTGGAACATATTCTTCTTAGCAAAGTATCTCAAGAAGGGAAGAAAAAGTATCCAATGCACTCAGGCTTAGTATGAAACCAGTTATAGCCCAAGAAGAAGGGGAAAGGACAGAGAGACGGGAGGGGGTGGATGGGTGGAGGGAGGGTAATTGGTGGGACCACACCTGCCAGCGCATCTTACAAGGGTACATGTGAAATTTACTAAGTGTAGAGTATAAATGTCTTAACACAATAACTAAGAAAATGCGGTGAAGGCTGTTATGTTACTTTGATGAAAATATTTCAAATTATATATAAAACCAGCACATTGTACCCCATGATTGCATTAATGTACACAGCTATGATTTAATAAAAAAAAATTAAAAAAAAAAAGAACAGTGAGTGCCACAATTTTTATTTTCATGGAGTGGATTTTAACACACCAATGTCCTTTTTATGGTTTCTTATCTTACAGCAAATCCCAGACGTATCTCCAACAGGAAGGTACACCACACTGGTGCCATTGATCATTATTTTAACAATCGCAGGCATCAAAGAGATCATAGAAGATTTTGTAAGTTTTTGCTTTTGAATAATAGAAACATTTATGGAAAATAACTTAAAACTTACATTTTGCCTTTGATGACATGCTTACGGAAGGAAATTGAGCTGTCGTTTAATAAGCCCTTCTAGATCCATGATGATGTTTTTTGGGAGGGAATGTGTACTCAAAGTGTCCTAAATACCTATACGGTGACACCAGAACAGTTCATACTATGTTTTTGAATGTTTGGTTTCTTGATACCTTTAAATTTTATCACTGGTGTACCTTATATTCTACTGTATAGCTTGCTAATGTGGGTAGTAAATGAAGTATTACAGTGCTGCCTAGGACGGTCGCATTGAGTTTCCTTTGCCTCAGATAGTTCTATAAGAATCTTTTCCTTCTCACACTCATCCCAGCATATCTCCGAATTTATTGGCTACAACTATATTCTTATTCTTTCTCCCTCTCCTTGCACTCTATCTTCTTCTCCCACTCTCTTTTTCTCTTTCTCTCTTGCCCCTTCCCACACATGCTCACCCTCACACACATATGAGGTCTGACAATTAAATTCTCAAACTCATCCCAGGAAAAGTTCTACATACCTCATTGTTGAGTATCATTTTCAAAGTACTCCTTTTGGGAAGCTGTGCACCCATGCCAGTGCCTAGTCTGTCCTTCAAAGCACTTCTGGGACTCTTGTTCTGGAATGGCCATCAGCAGTGTCATTATATTACCCTGATGTCTTGAATATTATCAAAATGTCTTCCTTTCAATATTTCCTTTATCTTTTGGTAAAGAAAAAAGTCACTGGGTATCAGATCAGGTGAGCAGGCAGGGTGTTCCAATACAGTTATTTGTTTACTGACTAAAACTCCCTCATAGATAGTGCTGTCGGAGCTGGTGCATTGTTATGATGTAAGAGCCATGAGTTGTTGGCCAAGATTTCCAGTTAAGATTTTCCTGTTTCTCTGTGGAAGTTTACTTGGTCTGCTATGCTTCTCGCAGTCAGCCAATGTTTTTGACTCACAATTCAACAAATTTTTGCAATGTTTTCGTCAGTTCTGTTTGTTATTTTCCACCCTGGCCTCTCTTCATCAGCAACACTCTTTCCTCCCTTAGAAAAACATTTAACATTTAATACATTTTTTCCAGTGCTGTTTTCTTCATGGCATTATCCCCATAAACTTGGACTGACATTTCCCTGAATTCACTGCTACCCTTGCCAAGTTTAATAAGAAATTTTGTGTTTGTTGCTTTAATTCAACCTCCAACATTCTCATGACAACACACAAAAATATGCAACAGCAACAATGAACACCACTCAGCAAGACACCACCACACATCAGCATGAACACAGCTGTGAGACACTGATATACCAAAGTTATGAAACCTTACTGAATTGTTTGTATAGTGCTGCCAATGTAAGCACATAGTGGTAAGCTCACAAACTTAATTGTCAGACCAAATATACTTATTCTAGGAATAGGTAAATAAACAAATGTAATGCATGTTGAATGTTGTCATCCAAAGATCTGCAATCCAAAATACTTCAAAATCCAAAACTTTTTGAGTGCTGACATGACACAAAAGGTGGAAAATTCCTGACCTCATGTGACAGGTACACATAATTATTATAAATACTGTCTAAAATTACCTTCAGGCTCCATGTATGTGGTGTATATGAAACATAAATGAATACATTTTTAGTTTAGACTCGGGTCCTATCCCCTAGATGCCTCATTAGGTATATTCAAATTTTCCCAAATCTGAAACAGTCTGAAATTTGAAATACTTCCGGTCCCAAGCATTTAGAATAAGGAGCATGAAGCCTGTCTGTGCACATGAAAGCAAAGGTACTTCATCTGTAAAATGAAACCAGCTGTTTGTCATTGGGTTGAGTATACTGAATAATCATTTTAGTCTACTCTGAAATAAGGAGTGATAAGTTTCATGCTTCAAAGTGCTTCTAATGCATTTAGTGGTTAGAACTGAAATGTAATAATTGAAATCAGAGTAGACAACATCTAAATTTAGTGAGTAATGATAGGTCACAAAACTCTGGGACTGAATTTTATACCATTCGTGTTGTTGGCAGTTAGTTTCCTTGTCCCTTTTTGTTCCTGATCTCATTGTTTGCCATTTTAATAATGTATTGGAAACTTCTGAATGTAAGAACTTTTTCTTTCTTTCTGTAACAGAAGCGGCATAAGGCAGATAATGCGGTTAACAGGAAGAAAACAATAGGTGAGATACTAGACTGAATCTCGCTTTTTCCATGGTAAAACTGAATCACCATTTCCATGGCAAATAAGATCAATATTTAAGGCATTGAAATAAATAGTTAATGAATATCATTTTCATTGAGCAAATGATCTATAGAACACTTTAACGGAATAGTAAAATAACACAGAAACAAAATTGTCATGCTGATGCTTAAGGTTTGAACAGGATTTGTGTATTTTAGAATTTTAGAAAATGTTGTAATTTTTGATGTTCATAAAAAGAAGCCCAAGTATTCTTTATACTCTCAGTTTATCATTTCTCTCCACTTTTCCTGTTTCTTCTTTTTAGTGTTTCGACTAAAACAAACTCTGCTTTTTAAAAAATTGTTTAATGACAGGCTTTTTCTTCTGGGCTGAATAGTAACAGATTTAACTTATATACATACAGAAATATCTGTGTGTATACATTAATGAATATACGTTGAATATATGTTACAGAGGTACATAGATTGGGGTTCCATTTGGGGGAGTGGTGGTATTATACCTTTACCTTCTAATATGGTATATTAGAATATATTATGGTATTACCTTCTAATATGGTATATTAGAATCAAAAAATGGGATTTTAAAAGGAGACTTTTAGATGGTAGGAAACTGATTCTAATTTATCACCAGTTTTAACCAATATGTTATTTTTTCTCTTCCAGTGTTAAGAAATGGTATGTGGCATACCATCATGTGGAAAGAGGTAAAAACTAATTTTAAAGATATACCACAAAGTAATGATTTGAACACTTGTAATGAGTTGCAGGTACTGATTGCAATATAACATTTGTGCTAAGGCATGGGTCACCTCCATTTCATGTAAGTCTTACAATGTGGGGTTTTCCCATGAGGTCTGCTTAGAACTGATACATATTTACTCTGTCCCATCTCTTCTAGAATGTGCCCAATGTGTCCAGTTCCAGCTCTGACTGCTGTTGCTTTTAATTGATACTTCTGAAATCTCAAGTTCTGGTTTCTAAATCTAATTCAAGAAACATTTTCCCTGGTCTTGTCTTGTTCTCTTAACCTATGTTAGTTTTTCTTTTTCACTTTTGAGATTCTCACCTCTAATATTTTTGGTACAAGGATCATTAAATATAGAGTGGTGGTGTAGGGGCTGCTAGAACATGACCTGTATGGTCTTTTGCTCTTAACCACAGTAAGGAAGGCTTTGCCTCCACAGCCTGTAAGTATGCGGTGTGGAGAGCCTAGGAATGGTGTGGTTTTTTTAGTTGTTTATAGTGATGAACAGAAAATTTAGAAGCAATCTGCCGTGCCATCTGGGTATTTTGTATCTGATAAAATTAGGCTTTTTAAGTGAGTCTGTTTTAGGTGGACCTTCCTAACGGATCCAAGATGTTTTGGGGGGATGACTCTCAGTCCACCATTAAAGCTGATTAATATAATTTTAGAAGAAAACGATTTTTCAGAGGGATAACTTAAAAATAGTTTTTCGTGCTAAACATTGAGTAAACAATGCTTTAAAATGCCTCTATGGCCTTTAATGTCTACAAATTGCCTGTGATATGGTGACTGCAGCATTTATTTTTGATTTTTGTTTTATTTTGCTTTCCTTTAGGGGAACCACTGTCCATTAAAATGGTGTTTTACAATAGCGCTTTAACCTTCGTACCCACTTAGAAGTCCTGTATCGCAGCCTTTCATGAACTTCACCCTCATTTAGACGAGTGGTTGTTGGTCAAGAGGTTGGCAGTTCTTGACATTACAGGGGGAGAAACTGCTCCCAGTACTAAAGAGATTCAAGGGTTCCCATAGCACTGGGGATTTACCCCTCTAATTCTCTAGGACTTCTCTTAGGTTTCTTTAGGGTACCCCCCGATCCTTCACTGGCCAGAGTGAAGGACAATTTGGATTGGGTTGCCTGCCCCTATTTGAAACAGCAGAAGGTGGAGCGATAGGCTCTGATTTCTGGCTCTGGGAGCTGCTGGCTTTGCTGACTCCAAGAGCTCATGCCAGTATCCTACACACATTTGTGAGAAAAGCAACAATGAAAAACCTGTAATAGACAGTATTTTTCCATTTGCCTTTTTATTTCAATGTAAACTATGTTTTGTTTATGTACTTAAATGGATCTCTTCACATACTGGAGTCTGGGCTAGGCATGGGAAGGATGGGGTTTGGCCCCTGCCCTTAAGGGGTCTTGTGCAGTGGGTCTCACTCTTTACCACTGGAGTGCTGGTAAAACCCTGGTGCCTGGGCCCCACTGCTGGACTCTTTGCTTCTCTGCATCTGGAATGGGCCCCTAGAATCTGCATTTTTAGGAACTTCTCTGGCAAGGTTGATGTCCTTGCTCTTTAGGCAGCTACCTAGTGTAGCTGCCGAGCCCCCTGAAGGGGCTTCTGTGTGTTGGGCCACCTTACTAGGTCCACTGCCTCAGGTCAGGGAAGGCTTCCCTCCAGAGATGCTGCAGGGTTGACTGGGAGGTAACCTGTTCAGAACTCCAGAACTGTGAGTAGTTCAGAGTGAGGATGGGAACAGAGGAGAGGACAGGTGCCAGCCATGTCAGGCAAGGGGAGCTGCTTGTCACCAAGGTCTCCAAAGCAATAACCATCTACTCCCAGATGCTAAGGCTCAAACCAGGCATCCCCTGGGTTGTAGGTGAATGTGGAGGTCCAGCTCTTGAGCAGACCTCAGCAGCTGTGATTGACTGTAAGAGAATCTTTTTGCTGCCTTTTCAAAATTAAGAGACCCGAGGAACCTTCTGAGGCCAGAGTGGGTTCTGGGATCTGGCGTGGCTGCTTTCCCACTGTCTAATTCTTTTAGACAGTATCACACATGCAAGGGACAGTCACGCATAAGAACATCAAATAGGAAACCATTTCACACTAAATCCTAAGAGGGTTCTCATGCACAAGAAATTTCTTAGTACTTGGTAATTGAGATATGTTTTTTTATTTAGAAAGGAAAGATGGGAGAAGGCCATAATTTCCTTTGTCCTCCCACCTTGAATTAAAAAAATAAACACTGCTTTTTTTCATTTGAAAACATGAATAATTTTCATTTCTAATGGGTTTTCCCCCTAGTTGCTTCTGATTTTTTTCCTATGTAGCTAAACTATTTCCATAAAATATTTTTACTTTTAAAAATGCTTTCCGGCTTGGCGCCTGTGGCTCAAGTGGCTAAGGTGCCAGCCACATACACCTGAGCTGGTGGGTTCGAATCCAGCCCGGGCCTGCCAAACAACAATGACGGCTGCAACCAAAAAATAGCTGGGTGTTGTGGTGGATGCCTATGGTCCCAGCTGCTTGAGAAGCTGAGGCAGGAGACTCGCTTGAGCCCAGGAGTTGGAGGTTGCTGTGAGCTGTGATGCCAGAGTACTCTACCCAGCAGCTTGAGGTCTGTCTCAAAAAAAAAAAAGAAATGCTTTCCATTTCCATAAGCCCTCCCTGAGCTTGTGCTGCGAGTGTCGTCCCCATTCACTTGGATAAGCCGTTTGGAGCACTAGATGCTTTGCAGGAAACCCTCCTGTTTCCCAACAGAAAGTCAAACATGGGTGCCTGGTAGCTTAGAGGATCCAGCAGTTTGTCACAAGTATTATATTGTTTAAATGTCTTGATTTCTAAGCGGATAGAAAAGTGTTCAATAGGAAACAGAAAGCAGAAGTGCCCATTTTGAGTTTTGTAATTAGTACCACACTAGGAATGATCTGTCTTCATCAGGGAATTCCAATGTCCTTGAATTTCACACTTGCAGTGTCCATTCAGCTACTCTTATGCTAATAGGGACTGACACACACACCGTTTCATGCCAAGTGTTGCATACATAGGTCTGACAGTTAAGTTCATGAACTCATCCTGGAAAAGTGCTACACACCTCATGGCTGAGTGTCCTACTGTCACCTTCCAAGGGCTCCCCGGGGGAAGCTATGCGCTGATCCAGCCCTTAGTCCACCCTTCAGAGCAATTTTGTTACTCTTTTTCTGGAATGGGCCTCAGCATTGTCATCATATTACTCTTGATGTCCTGAATGTCATCAAAATGTCTTCCCTACAATATTTCTTTTATCTTTGGGTAAAGAAAAAAGTTATTGGGGGCCAGATCAGGTGAGGAGGGAGGGTATTCTAATACAGTTACCTGTTTACTGGCTAAAAACTCCCTCACAGACAGTGTAGTGGGAGTTGGTATATTGTCATGGTACAAGAGCCATGAGTTATTGGCCAAGATTTTCCTAACTGTTTCTCTACTGATGTTTATTCGGTATGCTGTGCTTCTCACAGTTAGCTGATGCTTTTGACCCCCAATTCGATGAAGTTTATGCAGCATCTTCATCAGCTTTGCTCGTTACACACTAAGATAGCACACATCAATGATGAAGGTAGGTCACTACCCTGACCTACCTTCATCAGTGGCACTTTCTCTCCCCTCAGAAAAATGTTTAAGCCATTTGTCCACTGCTGTTTTCTTCATGGCATTATCCCTATAAACTTGGGCTAACATGTCCCTGATTTTACTTCCGCTCTGCCAAGTTTAACAAATTTATGGATGTTTGTTCATTGCTGTGATTCAAGCTCTGACATTCTCGTGACAGCACACAAAGACATGCAGTGACAATAATGAACCCCACTCAGCAAGACACCACTACAGGTCAGCATGGACACAGCTGGGAGATGCTCACACTCCAAGGCCAGGAAACATTACCAAATCGTTTGCACGGGTCTGCCAACGTCAGCGCACAGTGGCGACTTTGTGAACTTAATTGTCAGACCGTATAAACTTCCTTAGTCACTGCATCAGCTTTAGAAAGCTGGTGGGATTATTTTCTCCTTTTAGAAGTGAGGACACCAGGGCTCTGAGAGATGAGGCAGCTTGCCAAGATCACAGAGCCAGCACGTGGCCGTGAAACTAGGATTTGAGCCTTGGCATGCCTGATTCGAAAGCCCACATTCTTTCCAACTTGGTGTGATCTCATTTAAAGGATTTATAGACACTTGGCCATGGTGCTGTTTTGGAAACGATAGCCTATTTCCTTGGCTGAGGTTCTTCTGTGCATTTGAGTCTGTTTCCCAAGGTAGTCTCTGACTTTGGCCCTAACTCTTGTCCTAGAAATTTCTTGAGGCTGTACAAATCTGTTATGTAGCATGTTTCCAGGGGACCCTTAGGTGCACTGTTTATCAGTACATTAGGTATTACCTTTTAATCAGAGCGCCAACCTCACGGTCAGAGTACCCGGTTTTTAATCCTGGTTCTAACACTCACTGACTGGATGACCTCCATCAGGTTTTTTTGTTTGTTTGTTTTGAGCCTCAGTTTCCTCACTTGTAAAACAGAAAAATTGATGTGTGCTAACTTAGTTGATCCCACAGTAACCTCGTGAAATGTGTGATGTTATCCTCATTTTAACAGATGAGGAAACTGAGGCCCACAGAGGTTCCATAACTTTGCATGATAGGGCAGCTAGTTCAGGTGCAGCAGGGGTTTGGAACCCAGATGTTCAGGGGGCCCTGGAGGTGCCGAGTAACCACTGTGCTTCCTGCATGCAGCGCTGGGAACATCAATCATGATAAAATGGGGTCTTTGTACTTGTTCTCACTCATCCTTTTTCTCCCTCTCCCTTCCTTTTTTTTTTTCTTTTTTCTTAGGCATTGTTACAGAAAGGCAGTATTACCAGTTGCTTGTATGAAAGCATTTTCCTTTTGTTCTTGTCAAGGAGGATAATTTGGGTTTTTTTAATCTTAAAACTCATGGCTTAGTTATAGAGTAATTTTTTTCCAAATATGTAAGCACCTTTTTCTTTTCTTTCCTGCTTCTCTGTCCTTGTCCTGGCCCTCTAGGTGGCAGTGGGAGACATTGTGAAGGTCGTCAATGGGCAGTATCTTCCGGCAGACATGGTCCTGCTCTCCTCCAGGTCAGGTGTGCTAGTGGGCACAATTTTTGCAATCTTATGTTAAGAATAATAAGGCCTTAAGTGGTGCCTGCAGAGTCTCCAGCCACCCCTTCCCTTCCGCCAGCCTTCTCTCTCCATCCTACCATTGACTTGCCATTTGTCTTCTCCTGGCTTGACCTTGGGTTTCTTTCTCCCATTCATTCCTTTGTGCTTTTCCTGAATGCCTTTAGCTGTGTTGCCTCCACAGGATCTCCTGGCTATTCTGGGGGTATTCCTCCTTTATAGGAGCTCTGATTAAAGAGCAGTGGAGTGGTCTGTACCCTCCCGTAAGGGTGGATGTAGCATATCTGAGACTTCAAAACCAGTTTCCTGATGGTCCCAGCTGGCAGCGCACACTGCAGACAGAGCCCAAGGCCAGCCTTTAATAGAAAGAACCATGGGTGTTTCCTCAGCACAGGCATGACCTGCAGACATGTTTGTTCCTCATTCATTTTGCCCCCTTTCTGCCCATACATCCTTGCCATGTGCTATAGGTGGTTTTACTCTAGAAAGATACGTCATCACTCGGTGGGGTGTGGAAGGACAGTCCACCCCCTGACTCTTCCCTTGGCTTGATGCATAAAAGTCTGCAGCAAGGAAAGAAAGCCAAAATGAGGGCAAGGATGAACTTCTGCTGTGGCATTCAAGTTTAAATTATATGACTTGAAGACTAGAACTTCCTAAATTCTATATGCCTCTGGAAATCATGATTCGTGTGCCATTTGCATTTTCTGTGATTGGAGACGGTGTTTCTTGTCACTCTTTCGAAGGTAGGCCTTAGCTTAAAATTGTGTTCCCAACAATAAGACTTAAAACTTGGACCCCAGGCCTCTGGAGGGGAATGAGACAAATTCATGTTTGTCCTTATTGATCAGTAACTAAGAAGCTCTTAGAAATATTAAAAAGATTGATCCTTTGGTAGTTTGAGCTAAAGGAGCCTTGGCTGTGCCCTGCAGGAAACCTGGTTTTGATGTGGAATTGTTTGTCGGAGCTCATGCCATGTCCCTGTGTGCTCCTTCCTGGTGCAGTGGCCTGCTGAGAACGTCACCCCTTTCATCTTCCTGATAACCCTCCATAGCCTTCCTTTACGTGAGAGAACACCAGGACACCAAGAGATTAAACACCCTGCCAAGGCCAGGGAACCCATAACTGTAGCCCGAGGGGATTTTCACTCAGCCAGTGGGTTGCAGAGTCGTTCTCCCAACCACTAATTGTGCTCACTATCCTAAATCCAAAGACCTAAAACAGAAGTAAGGTATTTGCTATGCTTATTTTTACTCTCTGAGTTTTCTGTCCTTACGATTAGGTGTTTTGATTGAAAAGCTGCCTTTTGAGATAGTAAAAAACACAGGGAAGCAAAGGCTAGCCAAGGCCGTGCCTCGCTCCTGCACCTCCTCTGGCTGTAATTTTCTTGAAAAATGTGTATTGGTGCCAGCCATGCTGAGGGTGGCTTTTTGATCAGGAGTTGGTCCCACCCCAGTGGTTGGGTGTTGGCAGGGAGGACATCACGTGTTTCAGGTAACGTGCCCTCCCCAATTCCTCCTCAGTCATTTCTGGTTACGTAAGGCCAGCAGTCATTATGGGGGCCCACAGGCTGGGTCATCTGGGCAGATGCCAATGTGTGTCTTCCTTTCTCATCAATGATTGTTGCTAAAGTGGCTGTTTATATCAATTTATTTTGAAGGGCTCCTCAGCAGATAGAGATTTCATAATAGAGATTTTACGAGCTGTGAGTTTGCGGAGCGGCCCTTACTAAACTTGGCTTTTTTTCCCCTCTCCTTAGTGAACCTCAGGCAATGAGCTACGTTGAAACAGCTAATCTAGATGGAGAGACAAACCTTAAAATACGTCAGGTAAAGTCACCTTTTATGGCCTGTGTTGTAATGGAGGCCGCAATCGCACTTCTGGTCCTAAATGTCTTTTCCTAGAGAAAAAATACTCAGCCTCAAAAGGTCATGCCTTAACCTGGATGGAATCTATAGGAAGAATATGCCTTTTATGATGAGGGGACTCATAAAGAGAGGTAGAAAAATGGGGCTTCGTCATGCTGGAGGGGAGAAAGGTATCCGCCTTCATGTGCATCTTACTGTGCCCTCTGCCTGTGATGCTGAGGGTGGGGACGTCCCAGGAGGCTGAGAAGTCTCCCCAACTACAGCGGAAACACACAGCGCACGGGCTCTGTGTGCCTCACTTTACACTGTGGAGATTCTAATTCTTGAGAGTGGCTTATTAGATGTAAAATTTTCATGTCCTAAATAAAGCTATTTTTACCATATATTTTAATTCTAGATCAACTGAACGGTAGTCTTTACTGTGTAAAAATTATAAGCATTTTGACACTTCAAACATTTTGCTACAGAAAGTTGAATTCAGTAATTCTGTCCACATATCTTTCTTTTCTTTCATGGATATTTGCTTTAGATATTTTCTTTTCTGTTTAAAAAAGAGTTAGCAGAGTGCCAGGTAGTGTTAATCTATTAAAGGGATGCCTCTGGGGGGCGCCTGTGGCTCAAGGAATAGGGCGCTGGCCCTATATGCCACAGGTGGCGGGTTCGCCCCGGCCAAAAAAAAAAAAGGATACCTCACGTTAACAGATGATGCTTCCAGTATGGTGTTTGCACGTCCATTCTCATGTATGTTTCCAGTGCAGTGATAGAATCTTGACTTTCTCCTTCATTCGATTCTTCCACCACTTTTGCATTAGGTTCTTGTGGAAAAAAGCTACTGATAAAGTCTGCCTGGGGGCTGATAGTTTGTTAGCTTCTCAAGATTATTGCATTTTAGATGACTTCTTATTCTCTTTTGGTTATGATGGGAATGCCAGATATTACCCCTAAACACAGAAGATTGTTCTTGATTTCCTCTTTTGGCTTCACATTCTAGGGTTTGAGTCACACAGCGGAAATGCAAACACGAGAAGTATTGATGAAGTTATCTGGAACTATAGAATGTGAAGGGCCCAATCGCCACCTCTATGACTTCACCGGAAACTTGCACTTGGATGGAAAAAGGTATTATTTTCCTTTACTTTTCTCCTCTTTTATAATGTGGCTAAGAACTGTTGGTGCTTTGGAATATATGTTTGTTTTCTAATTTCGTAATATTTTCAAACAGCAAGATTTCACACCATTTCACTCAACTTAAAATTTCCCTTCAATTTAAGGAAAGAACAGATTTTTGACAAAAAAAGAGCCCAATGACCTCGGGTAAAGTTCAGAACGGGTGACTTATTTTTCCTATGCCAGTTCTCTGCCAGGCAGGAGAAATGGTTTTAGCTGCACAAACTATGCAGAAAAGCAGAAAAGGGGTGTCTGAGGTGAAGAAAAGGTAATTTTTGCAGGGTCAAATGGCAGGTCTATTTTTAGTTCTCTAAGTGTTCCCCAGAAGTGCATTAATGTACATAGTTATCATTCAATAAAAAAAAAAAAAAGAAAAGGTAATTTACTTGTTAGAGAACTGTTAGCAATGGCTAAGGCAAATTTGTGTTTAGAAAGTTGAATGAGGCTCGGTGCCTGTGGCTCAAGCGGCTAAGGCACCAGCCACATACACCTAAGGTGGCGGGTTCGAATCCAGCCTGGGCCCTGCCAAACAACAATAATGGCTGCAACCAAAAAATAGCTAGGCGCTGTGGCGGGTGCCTGTGGTCCCAGCTACTTGGGAGGCTGAGGCAGGAGACTCGCTTGAACCCAGGAGTTGGAGGTTGCTGTGAGCAGTGAAGCCATGACACTCTACCCAAGGGGGGACAGCTTAAGGCTCTGTCTCAAAAAAAAAAAAAAAAAAGAAAGTTGAATAAAATGGAAAAATGACTCTTCCTCTGGAATATTCAGGGCCCCGTGTCTGTATCTCGTTGTCTTTGTCCTCTAAGTGTTTGCTGTGTTGTTTGAGTCATCTTTTGTTGTAATATTGGGATGCAGTATCTATCTTCTGGCCATCTTTTGTCTGCATGCCTCTTGCCAATGTCCTCCACAGCCTCCGGGGCTGTCCTTTATATTCTGAATAGACCCAGGGCTTGGAAGGACTTGACCATGGGAATCAACCCAAAATAAATCTGACAACTAAGTGTGACTTCTTAATGGTTTCATCAGCATGAATAGCTATTCTATAGATTCCCCATTTTGAATTTCTAAATTAGCACTTAGGTCCTTATTTAATCATTAAACCATCCTCGAAAAGTTTTATGTCACAGGTCAACTGCTTTTTAAATTTTTCTTATCATCGTCTATAAAATAAACTGAGTTTCCCAAATGAATAAGCTTCTGGTTGTTATTTTAGCAATTTCCTTTCTGGGGGTTGAGTTTCATAACAGGATTATGAGAGACATAATTCCCTCTAACATTTTAGAAGGGGTAAAGGCATTTTTCTGTAGTGATGAATGAATCAAATAAACTGTTTGGGTTGGTCTCTTTTGGTAGATGAAGCCAACGGTAACCTTTGTTGTTCTTGTTTCTCGGTGAAATAGTTCCAATTTGACTAAAGGAAACATTTGATTTATCGTGGGTTTATATTTAAGGGGAATGCTTAGGCTCATTTGTCAGACCATCATTAAATGTAAATGTTGTTTCTTATTTTTAGCTCTGTTTCCCTTGGGCCTGACCAGATCTTACTGAGAGGTACACAGCTTAGAAATACTCAGTGGGTCTTTGGCATAGTTGTTTATACTGGACACGACACCAAACTCATGCAGGTAAAATTTTTCCTATGCTGAAAAACAATGTTGATTTTAGTATTTTTTAAATTCCTTTTTGTTTTTATTGACCAGAGGGTGGAAAATACTGATGTGGCATTTAAGAAACTCCAGTTTGTCCATGAACCTAAATTTGGAAAGGAAGTGCCTTTATTTTAGTTCTGTAGGTAGTTTCTTTGGGATTTCTGTTATCAGATATTTGTTACTTTTTGCCTGAAATATAAATGGTCTTTGTTTTCTAGATTGAAGGGGGAAATTGGTTCTAACTTACTTTGTTGTAAGGTGGGATGAGTTCTGATGTTTTTATTTCTTTACTAATTCTCCTCTTCCCTCCATTAATTAGGACTTTAACTGAATTCTAGACAGTTTAAAATAAGTTACTTTTGTTCTTCAAATAACAAATAAAAAAATTTGAAGTCAAAGTGATGTTGCTCTTTTTCCCTGTCAGTTTTTTAAAATTAGTGTTTGTGAATTTACAGCTCACATTTATATTATGACAGATTTTGCCAGGCAGCTTTTGAAATTCTGCATAAATTGATGTCCCAAAATGTCATGTCTTACATTTTCTTTGGTATCACTCAGCATCTTATTTTGTGAATGGGAGTTTGTTTTTCAGTTGTATGACATTTCATATAACTTTTAAAACACACATTTGGCTGTATTTCTGGATTAAAAAATATTTAGTGATGTACCAAATCTAGGGCTTGGCTGTATGGATACAAAAGTGAACAGCCACGTCTTACTCTCTGGGAGCCAGGCAGGCTAAGAAGTAATACAGAATTCCAAAGTAGAGAGATAATCACTGCAATATGTATAATTTTTGAAGTGTTATGGGTATATACAGAAGGGTCATCCAGCCCTGGTTTGGGGACGTCAGCTGACTGGACACTTAGAATGATTCCCCCAGCAGAGGCATGTTTTAAATACCAAGTTGGAGAGGGGAGACTGTTGTGTTGATTTATTCTTTAAGGTCAAATGATAATAGGAAGAGAGAGTTAAACATTCCATGAGATGATGTAATGGCCACACCGCGTCCTAAATGCTGTGAAGACAGGAAAGGAAGATGGGGCTCCAAGGATTGAGAGGCCCCCTGAAGCTGAGGAGGATGGCAAGGGTGGCTGGGTGACAGGCTGATCTGTGTCAGGGTGCTCGTCTCTCTGTCTCTGGGGTGGTGGGTTTCAGGCATGATTAGGGTGACCAGATTTTAACATTTGTAAAGCAGGACAACATGGCTGGGGGACGGGGCGGGGGACGGGGCAGGGCAGGGCCTGACAACAATGCGAAGTTTGATAAGCCGTTCTCGATAATCACTTCTCAACATTTGTTATTATTACAGTTTAACATTATAAAATTGACAAAAATAATATAAAAGTCATATTCTGGCGAAATAGCCACATGACTGCTGAAAACCGTATATTCCTTACCTGTTCTCCTGCCCGTTCATACATTCTTTCCAAAAATCAGAACTTTTTTAAAACACCGCAGGACGCGGGACAAATTGTTTAAAAGTGGGACTGTCCTGCCAAAAGTGGGACATCTGGTCACCCTAGGCGTGATGAGACCTGTGGGTGAACTGTGGCAGTACGAAGTTAAAGGTTGAACTGCTGAAGGTCATTAGATGTGGAGAAGTGTTACTGTTCTCGGAGCTAACTGGTCAATGACACAGAGACAAGCACTGCAGACGAGATGACTAATCTGAAAAGGGAGGCTGAGGCTCCCTCCGGCCCTCAGCGACCACCTATCTTTAGTGATTCTCTTGTATACTCTAAAACATCCGATTAAAGTTTAAAATATCAAAAAGTTAAGACAGCAAAGTAAGATTGGAAACTACCATAAAGATTCCAATTCAATACAATTACTGTTGAACATGTATACAATTGATACAAATTAAGAACATTTTACTTGGGCCTGAATCACAAGGATGCCAGGTTGCCTGTTCTGTGGGCCCATTTCCTTGAACTAAGACCAGCAATTATTGTGTTAATGAGGAGAAAGGAAAAAAAGTACAACTGCCCAGTGCCTGGACAGGTGTTTAGCCACCAGCTACGACCCGTGTGGTCCTCCAGCAAATTCCTTTCTAAGAACGGTTCTGCTTTTCAGCAGGCCCGGGCAGGTTCTCAGAGTAAGGGAATTCCATCTTAGGGCCATGTTCCGCCCGGAGCACATGAGGCTAGACTGCCATGTCTGAGCAGGGGGGGCTGTGCCCCTTCAGAGAAGTAAGGAACTTGATGCATCGGTGCTGTGATTTTGAAGCTAGGACCTTGGTGAGGCTGGGGCAGAGAGGGATGAGTGCCGTGGGCCAGTTTTCAAGTCTGCAGTGAGGGACCGGTAGCCTTGCCAGGGGATAGGGGCAGGAGGTGGTCTGGCCAAACGGCATGAATTTTATGAGTGAATTTTTTTAACATGGCATTCAAGGAAGGAAGGTTCAGATGTATTTCTAGATCTCGAATACACATGATAGTAACACCTTCAGGTGCTCAGGGGACGCGAGTCTCAGCTGTGTCATCACTCTCTGCTTTATGGGAGGGGGAAGGCATGTCCTTGACTGGGTGAGGCAGGGGCAACAGGAGAGCTGGTGAAGGAGGGAAGAGCAGGGCAGGGCCCTGGGCACAGTGGGAAGGGTGCAGAGTATCTGTGCTGGGGTGAGGGGGCGGGAGCTCTCCACGGCAGTTAGAGAAGTGAAGCGAAGACTTGGTGAAGGCTGAGAGGCAGCTCTTATGGGTGGATCAAGATTATTCAGCATATCGGAGATGAGCTTCATCTACCCCCCCCCCCCCAGCTGGGTTGACATCTGCGTACAGGGGCTGATTAGAATGCTTCCAGTGTGGTTCCTCAGCAGCCTGGCCCACACGCAGAGACTTGATCTTGATAAATGGTTTGGTCCTCTGCCACCCAGTCTGCACCCTCTGGCTTCCTCAGTCCAGTGCCAGTAATCCCCGCTCCGCTAACCAGAGATCACTACCTCTGCTTTTTACAATGAGGGGACACAGACATCATGAGTGGCTCGCTTAGATTTCAGCAGAGCCCAGAGACAGTGCTTATTACAAATTTAAGCACTCTCCAAGATTTCTTATGCACTGGGGTGTCTTCTCTGGATGTATTATAATATTGTTTTCCTGGAGCATACGTTGATAAATACAACTTTGTAGCTAAGCTATCTGAGTTAATTACGTTATATTTTAAAACACTCCCATCGTCTCTTCAGTGAGTGAGGCAGGCACTAAGCTTGCATCCCCTGAGCATGAGAGGCACTTTTCCTTGTCCCGGGATATACTAAACCTCAATGAAAGGCTTATTGCATGTTGACTGCTGAGTACAGAATGATGGACAACCCCAGAGACATCTGTGCTAGCCCAGCTGTGCCTTTAGGGCTGAAACAAGTAAAAATAATGCGCTTTGAAAAGGAATACAACATAGGTCCCATAGCTGGGAGCCACCCTGTTTGTGCAGTCACAGTTTTCGTCTGAGCTAGAGGAAACTCAGTTCCTTTAGGGTTCCTCAGGTTCTTCTTCTACCCTTTCCCCCCGTAACCTCTCACCTTAATGCCTCTACCCTTTAAGGTTCACTAAATTCCTGCTTAGTGTAGCTTACATTGGTCATTACGAAAGTTTTGAGATACATAAAAATCAAGAAATAATAATCCACATGGACGGAAACAGACGAAACTCTTCCAGCAACACTCATAAGCCCAGCAAGTTAAAACTTGTTTGGGTGAATCAGAAAGGATGCTGTCGACTGTTTTTCTTGGAGGCGAAATAATGGGCCATAATATGGTCTGTCTCAAACTTTCGTAGTGACCCATGTATGCAGAAATATTTCAATCTACTATTTTTGTTGATTGATTTAAGGAGAAAGAGAATGATTAGCACATTCATTATAGCAAACATTAATTACAACAAATCATGCATTGTTTTTGATGATTAATAGGTGTTAACTCACTTATTCCTTCTGATGGCTAGGTAGTATTGTTGTCGCTTTATAGATGAAGAAACTGAGTCACAGAGTACCTAAGAAATTCAAGGTTACAAACTGGTAAGAGAGAGGTATTCAAATGCAGGCAGTCAAATTCCACATCCATGTTCTAACTGGTATTCTCATGCCTGCTTCCTTAGGAGCGAATAAAATACATAAGATTTAAGTCTGATTTCAGCTTCTTCTAAAACTGATGTTTTGACCCATTTTTACTTACAATTCCATTCCACCATCGTAGTAGTGTTCTCTGAGAATTTTATAGGAAAACTTACAATGCTAGTAGGAATTTAGCATTAAAAACTCACATTGCAAGTAGAAATATTTAGAGGATGGGTGTGATCAGGCAGATTTTGGGTTTCCACAAAGAGCACATGTTAAAGCCTTAAGTTGGGGGATCATTATTCTTGTGTTGGATGAAAGATATATTTTCTTAATCCTCTTCACTGGCCAGAATTCAACCACTGGGAAAGATCAGAAGTCACTAACTAAAGGGATCACGGAAATGAAGTTTACTATACTTTTTCCCTGCCTGTTCATTCAGTGAATGTTTATTGGAAATGATAAGCTCATCTTTGGTTTTTAGAAGTTAGAATAAACAGCCGTGGAACTGGCCTGCCTGGTTCTTGCTATGAGGCCGGATGTGGCTGTGTTCTCCCATTTGACCTTGAAGTGGTCTTTGGTTGATGATAAATTGGCCTTTACTAATGGATTTACATTTAGAGTCTAGAAAGATTTTTCTTAAAGTCTGTAAAAGACAAATAATTTAAAGGACTACTGTGAAAGGGGGGGTGAAAATAGAAATATAGACAAATGCTGCTATGTTGTTCAGATGTCTAAAGGACTTATTTTTTCAAAATACCAGTATGATGATTCTCCAACTTCCCCATCCCCAAGAAAACCAAGGCCATGATAGTCTTCGGGGTCTGGTGATAGAATTCACATCACAGTATCAGTGACCGCTGTGGTATGAATTTCTTTGTAGAGTTTAGGAACGAATTGCCTCCTGTTTTCATCTCCATTTCATTTTCACCTGTGACTTTATTTGTATTCTTATTTCTGAAGACATTTTCATCTTAGCTGTTGTAACAATCAGATTGATTTCTTAAGGATAGTGAAGGAAAGTGTTGACTTAAGTTTGGGACAAGGCACCACTGTTACGGTCAGTCAGTGCCTCGCAAACTTGCAGATCACCCTAATTTAGCAAATCAACCCTGTTGCTTTTGGAAAGCCAGGGCCTGCGATCCATGGGAGGACTGCAGGCTAGAGCTCCTGTGTCCATCTCTCCCTGAAATAGAAGTTGCTGGCTTCTAATCTAACCCAGGAGTCATTTCGTGTTCAGCGTGGATTATGATTCATTCCCACCCGACTGTCCTCTGCTCCGTGTCTTCTTTGGCCACCTGCTGTGTTACTGTATTTGTTTCCTTTGAGTGCTATAAAAATTTCCAAGTCTTAGAGGCTTCAAGCAGCACAGTTGTTATGTTATGGTTCTGTAGGTTGGAAGTCTGAGCTAAAACTCAAATGTCGTCTGTTGCTTTCTGCATGCTCCACGGGGAATCGGATCCTTGCAGTTTCCAGCCTTCGCTCCTTGTCTTCTGATTCCCCTCCTCCATCTTCACAGCACTGGTTTTACCTCTCTGATCCATTTCCTGTGGTCACCTCTCCCCTGACCATAATCAAGACAAGTCTTCCCTTTTGAGGACCCTTGGGATTAGACTGGGTCCGCTTGGATAATCCAGGATAATCTTTCCTTCCTACAGTCCTTAATTGAATCCCATCTGCAAAGTCCTTTTTACTGTATAAACTAACATATGTACAGGGGTGAGGGATTAGGATGTGGGCCTCAGGGGCCTTTATTTGCTGGCCATGGCTCCCTCCAGAAATTTTTCTTACGAAATGACTTCTGGTGGGTCACTGCCTTATTCAAACAGTCTATTGTTTTTTCCACTGTTGGAAAATCTAGGCCCAAATTTTCCACCTGGAATGCAGTGATTCCTGAATGTGGCTTTACTGAATCTCTGTGAACTTACCTCCTAACACTGGCCTGGGCTCTGGCTGGGCTGGTGTGCCCAGCAGCAGTGAGAAAGCGGATGCTAGGCCTGAGGTGAGGCTGCGTCCTCCTTCTCTCTCCCTTTTCCTGCCCACATTCTGCTCATGATTCAAGACACGGGTCAGGTGTCCCCGTCCAGCAGGCCCTTTCTGAGTGTTCCTGCTCATTTCTTTACAGTTCCCCGAGGGAACGTTTTGTCCATTCATTTATTTCAACACCTATTAGTGTTCTGTTTTGGATTATCAATGTGTATGTGTCGTGTCTTTTTCGCTTAAATTTTGTCCTTTTAAAATATCTCAGTATATTTATTATAGAGCTGTACTGTTGAAGGTTCTCTCTAGATTTTTAGAGTGTAGAGTCTATACATTTCTTGTGAGTTAACAGTGTCCTCATTTGTTTGAAACTGGACTTAGCTTATTTAGAGCTTATTATATTCTAAGATACAGAAAGTCATTAATTTTATGCTAAGTATATAATGAGAAACACAGAATGAATGGGTATGGTGGCTCATGCCTGTAACCCTAGCACTCTGGGAGGCCGAGGTGGGTGGGTTGCTTGAGCTTATGAGTTTGAGACCAGCCTGAGCAAGAGTGAGACCCCTGTCTCTAAAAAAAAAAAAATATACTGTAGTCCCAGCTACTTGGGAGGCTGAGGCAAGAGAATCACTTGAACCCAAGAGTTTGAGGTTGCTGTGAGCTGTGACACCAGGGTATTTTACCGAGGGTGACAAAGTAAGACTCTGTCTCAAAAAATCAAACCAAATAAAACACAGAATGAATCATGTAGCGTTGGAATGTGATCTATAAATGGTAGAACATGTCTTCTTTTTTACTTAAAACTAGCTTTTGGGCCTGGGTGCAGCGGCTCATACCTGTAACCATAGTGCTCTGGGAGGCCAAAGTGGGTGGATTGCCTGAGCTCAGGAGTTCGAGACCAGCCTGAGCAAGAATGAGACACCCTCTACCCCCAGTCTCTACTAGAAGTAGTAGGGAGTTGTGGCAGGCACCTGTGGTCCCAGCTACTCAGGAGGCTGAGGCAAGAGGATCACTTGAACCCAAGAGTTTGAGGTTGCTGTGAGCTCAGATGCCATGGCACTCTACCCAGGGTGACAGACATTCTGTTTCAACAAAACCAAAACAAACAAACAACTAGCTGTTGATTCAGGAGTGTGGCATGTTTTTTAATTAAATTGATTATT
>NW_003852501.1:5682803-5700783 GCF_000181295.1 Otolemur garnettii | reverse complement strand
AAAAAAAAAAAAAGGCATTGACTTTGTCAGTTGTTAAATGTGATCGTCTTTCCTCCTTTTCTCCCCACCCTTTGTCCCCAAGTCTGCTCTGTGACCCTTATTACTTTTAAATGCTCTTGTGCAGAATTCAACCAAAGCACCTCTCAAGAGATCGAATGTGGAGAAGGTGACCAATGTGCAGATCCTGGTGTTGTTTGGCATCCTCTTGGTCATGGCCTTGGTGAGCTCGGTGGGAGCCCTGTACTGGAACAGGTCTCAAGGTGGAAAGAACTGGTACATCACGAAGCTGAGTAAGTGTCAGGGTGGGCTGCTTGCTGTGGCCGCACCATCCTTTGGTTCCCCTGGGCTACTGCATATAATGCCAGCCCTTTAGGAGCAACTGAGAGGTTAGGATCACGTGACGACCTGGAGAAGGGCACATCTGGGGTTAGTTTTATACTTGGATGATTATTTCTTAACTATTTTTTAAGGTCTTTTCTTACTGACTGCACTAGGGATTATCCAGTTTATCTAATTTAATTTATGTAAATATACTTCAGATTAATACTCACTTAGTTCCAGCCAAACACAGAGAGATCACTCCATAATTTCCTCTCCTGATTTGTGCTGTTATTGTTACATTTATCTCTGTTGTCCATCCAACAGTACAGTGTTATAATTATGACTTTATCTTTTTCTCTTAAAGAATCTCAAGGAAAAAAAGCCATTAACTTATTTATTTATCATCTTCTGAATTCTTTGTTTCTGCCTATAGATTTGAATTAACAGCTGGTATCATTCCTTTGCCGGAGGCATCTTCATTCTCTCCTCATGCCTTTGTACTGTCACATAAATTCCACCTGCATCTGAGCCCAATAAGGCAATTTTACAATGAACTCTTTGCAATTGCCTTTCTTTCAAATTCAGAAGAAAAGATAAACACAGATGTGATTTTACTGTCTTTGATAAATGCCTTTCAGATGACCTTTACTAGTGCCCTTTGTTTCTCTGTTTGGATGCTGACTGCTGTCTGGTGTCCCTTCTTTCAGCCTGGAGAACTTCCTTTAGTATTTCTTAATTTGGCAGATAGAGATTTGTTTCTAAACAAGTGTTGTACCTTAGGGACATCTGTAACCCTTGGGACTTAGAGACTATTTGGGAACTCCTGGTCCTGTAGGTGAACAAGACAGGAAATAGTATGTCAGGAAAGAAAGTGATCAGCAGGGAGACGGGAGGCTGGGTGGTGAGGAGGAGGGAAGAATGGTGGCCAGGTGACGGTGCTGACCAGCGCGTGCCTGCTCACCTCTGTTCTTTCCATCACACCTGCCCTCCAGAGTTCTAAATCTAAATCAAACTACCCCATTTCACTTAGTCTCCTGGGGAAGAACTCGCTTACAGTGGTTTGGAGCCATTCTAAATCCTTGATTTCCAATCCTAGCCCTCTGCTATCTTTATTCTGATTCCAGTTCTTCTCCTCACAGGCATCTTTAATCCCAGCTAAACCCTTAACCTGGCTGTAACTGTCTCCTTAACCCTCTTGTAAGCTCAGAGGGTCTCCCTTCTCTGTCCTTCATGTGGAATATCATGGCCATTGCAGAAAAGAACTTTTTGAGACCCCCAGGCCCTGTGTCTCTTCCCTACTCCTGCTGTCCCTTCTTGAAGCTAATCCTGCCTCTGGATTCTGTTCCCGAGCGTCTTGTTCCATGAAGACATTCCTTCTCTTATCTTTAGATAGGCTCTGCCTCTCTCCGTCTGCTTCTCTGGTTCATACTTTCCCATCTTCCAATCCTTTTACAGTGCCCCAAATCTACTCACACCTCAGTGAGGTTGTCAGTGTTCCTTACAACCAATCCAAATGCCCGTCCAGCTTTCTTCCTTCTTATGAGTCATCTGTCTTTCCTCTGTTCTTCAACTCGCTTCAGGCATTTCTTCCCCAGCTGGTTCTCAGTGACCAGACTTCCCTCCCACTAAGAAGCTCCCGGTCAGTTCCGCAGTGTCCTGCCCTGTGGTCACGTGGAGGGCACGCCTGTCTCTGCTCACTCCCCTCTCCCACAGCCCCCAGGAGAAACCAGCTCTTGCACTCAGGGTTGCTGACACATAGCAGATGCTCAGTTATTATTCTAACTTGAATCTCTAAATAAACCAATAGGCTTTTGCTGTAAACATCTTTTTAGAAGAATTTCAAAAGAAAAAAGTAAAAAAGAAATGGAATGAATCTGTAGCTAAACCAATACTCTGGTTTTCTCCCACAGACACAACCTCAGATAATTTTGGATACAACCTGTTGACATTCATCATCTTATACAACAATCTTATTCCCATCAGTCTGTTGGTGACCCTTGAGGTTGTGAAGTACACTCAAGCCCTTTTCATAAACTGGGTGAGTATTAAAGCAGAGTTTAACCTCAGTTTGCTAATACTATCTCAGCACTTTCAGCATGTAATTGAGCATCTGGAAAAGAATTTTCCATTTACCATTAGGTCCAGGAGTTTAAATCGGCCCAACAAAGAACTGGCAAGGGATCCCCACTGAGGGTGTCCCTGAGAAGTGGGGAGGACAATGGCACCTATTGGAGGGCTGTCATGAGGACTGAGATGCTGGAGGCAGAAAGCTGAGTAGGGGCTGCTGATGCTTTTAAAGTCTAAGCAGTGCTGAAGAAAAGGCCTGTGTGGTGTGTTTACTACGGTGTTCACTCTGTGTCAGAATTCATCATGACAGTAAACCTGGATTTCATTTTAAGGGGGATAGTGAGGATCATGAGTTTGAAGGGACTGCCATGGCCTGTAAGCTCTGGATCACAGTAGCCCATATCCGTAGGCCAGGTGCTTTTGTGGGCATTTTTATTAGATCTTCACTTAATGGACACTGTATTTTCACCTCCAAACTTAAAATTAGCATTTCCATGAAAACAAAAGGGTTTTAAGTTGTCTATTCTTAGTTTCTTTTTTGTATTAATCTGAATGAAAGTGTATACTGAATAATCTGAATCATGGTACGCAGTCTCTGAAATGTGTGTTTTCTCTCTCTCAGGACATGGATATGTATTATCTAGGAAATGACACTCCTGCCATGGCCAGGACATCAAACCTTAATGAAGAGCTTGGGCAGGTGAGAACCTCTCTGGAAACTTCAGTGATGTTGACGTGAGCATGAGGGGACATAAATGTTAGTAGAAGGACCATTTGTTACCAACCGTACCCCGAGTCCCTTGGTTCTTATCTTGTGGACATTGAAGAATGAGAGGGAGTGACAGAGAATGTGTCGCAAGTGCAGAGAGCGAATTTCCTGAAGTGGAAGTGTACTCTTTTTTTTTTTTTTTTTGAGACAGAGTCTCACTATGTTGCCCTTGGTAGAGAGCCGTGGTGTCACAGCTCACAGCAACCTCAAACTCTTGGGCTTAAGTGATTCTCTTGCCTCAGCTTCCCAAGTAGCTGGGACTACAGGCGCCTGCCACAACGCCCAGCTATTTTTTGGTTGTAGTTGTCATTGTTGTTTGGCAGGCCTGGGCTGGATTTGAACCCGCCAGCGCCGGTATATATGGCTGGTGCCCTAGCCACTTGAGCCACAGGCGCCGAGCCTGGAAGTGTACTCTGGAGGGTTCAGAGCAGGCATTTGTCCCAGGGGGTCTTGACCCAGGGTTTCTGAGTCACCCCTTTTCCTTTCACCTGGCCCCTCCTCCTTTGAGATACTGTCTCTTCCTCTTCTTTCTTGACCTGTGGGGGTGCTGTCTCCTGCTGTTGGGCGAGGGAGTTTTTCACCCTAGATGGTTAGGCCTGGATCTGTCATGGCACCCTAAGCTCACTGGGGGCAGAGGGGACAAAAAGTGATGTCGTACAATGTGCCTTGTGTTGTGTCTTACGTGTTTTATGACACTTTCGGGTACCTCCTCTTGTTTGTGTTACAGTATGTTTTCTTACCCAGCACCCTATTTGTTTACGTCATCTGTTTTCATCCTTTCTCTACCCGTGTCTCACTTTCCACCTCCACTCACACTCTGTGACACTTACGGTCACTCTTATTACTGTTCCTCAGTACCATTCTTCTCTCACTCAGCGTCCTGTTTACTCACACTGCCCTTCCACATTTCCTTCGTTCAAGTCTTACTTTCCTACCAAGGCTAACGCCTGGGGAGCTCTTCAAAAATACTTCTCCCTGAACACGGTTACGATGTCTGAAGAGCTGTCGTGTATTTGAAAGTATTATTAAATACAGTTGTCACTCTGTTTTGACTTGCTTTTTGAGACACCGTGATATCTTATCCCTTAAAAGTTACCTGCAAAAAATATACTGCAAAACCGGGTCTAAAAAATATACTGCAATGTCATTTCAGACCCTTTACAAAAGTTTTTAGCAGGAGAAAATGCCAGGGAAAACAATGGGTAAGACGCTCAGATATTGGGGAACCCCATAAAATATGTGGAGGCTAAAGTGTTTCCCTCACAGGTTCCAGATTTTGTCTCTGGAATGTTCCAGGGAACCAGTGTCTTTTCACCTTCACCCCCAAACTCTGGCCTTCACTGAGATGGGCTCTGCATTGTGTCTGTGTCCCTGTAAGGAATAATCGCTCTTGAATACATTGCAATTAAGGATTCTTATTTCTTATACATTTTGTTTAAATTTCCCACCAACCCTATGAGGTGGGAGCTGTATCTTCATTATATAGATAAGGAAATGGATGACTTATCCAAGGACACCTGGCGGGAATGACAGGTTGGGGAGTTCCTGCACCTCCCGGCAGTGCAGAGGCCTTGCTGAGGACGGTCTCTGCCATCCTCAGTGCTGTCCCTCTGTGACGTGGCAGGTGAGCGGTCTCCTTCATCTGAGGGTTAGAAAGCTCCCCTTGCAGAGGCAGGTCTGCTTTCTTCTTTTCTTTCCTTGAAGGATGAAGTGAATTCTGTGATGATGTGTGTAGTATTTTCGGGTTTATTGACAGAAAGTTAAGGTACAAATTTGTAGACCAAATTTGGTAATAAAATAGAACTTTGTAGACAAAAAAATTTGTAGGTGATGTTGTTCCTTTGATACAATTTTCCAAATCTACTTAGAGTTAATGGCAGTTTTTTTCTGTCTTCCCTTGAATTGTGTATGCTCATAGATGTGTCCTTGCATTCTTAGTGTAACAGGTGGGCTGTCATTAAAGGTTATGGCCTTGGCACAAAGCTCAAAGCCTCCTACCTCCCACCCCCTGCCCGGGGCTCTGGTCACATAGTGCTACGTACAGTACCCAGAGCTGGCCTTGGACCTTTACTCCCCTGTGGTTTTGCTTACATTCTCTCTTTCTAGAACGGCTTTGTTATTTCTCTTGCTGTTGAGTAAAATCTCAGTTGTGTAAGAATCAGTGAGTTCTTGGCACAAACCAGGTTAAATTTGCTTCTTTAAACCCTCCTTCAATTTTCTTTTCTTTCTTTTCTTTTGTTTTTTTTTTTTTCTCTGTGGCCCTTGGTAGAGTGCCATGGCATCACAGCTCAAAGCAACCTCCAGCTCTTGGGCTTAGGCAATTCTTTTGCCTTAGCCTCCCGAGTAGCTGGGACTATAGGCGCCCACCACAACGCCCAGCTATTTTGTTGTTGTTGTTGTTGCAGTTTGGCTGGGGCCGGGTTCGAACCCGCCACCCTTGGTATATGGGTCTGGTGCCCTACTCACTGAGCCACAGGCACCACCCTCTTCTTCAGTTTTCTAAACAAGGTTAATTTATCAGTCTTCTGTGTTCCCATAGTGGTCTTTCCAAACGTAAGTACAAAATAAGAGATCTAATTAGTGATGTAGTATCTGTTTCCCTCTGGAGACTTTTGAGCTTAGTTGAGAGTGTGGGTGTGGCCCATACAAGATCTTTGGATGCCTTTGTCAATTTAGCACGATATTCCATATATAAAGGTTCTCAGGTAAAATTGAATTAGATGGAGATGATCAAAAGATTGAAAGCATCCAAGAAGTACCTAGGATGCTCCAATAATTCATCTGAATTAGGGACACAGAGAAAGTTTACATTAGGAAGAAGTTTGGAGTTGAAACTTTGAGAGTAAGTTGAAATTCACTTGGCAGAGTGATAGCAAATCATGATAATTCCTTGTTACAAAATTTTCATTTTCTGATATTTCGAAATAATATTTTAATTTTTTTACAAGGCAGGAACCACTGCTTACTAGAACAAAGATTCTACTGAATTTTTTTATATCCTTAGATTTACTGCATATAAAACCTATAACAGCATTATTTATAGTTAAAGCATTAATTACCCTTAGGATACACCTTTCTGGTTGGATGTAATAATCACTTCAATAGCTATAATGACTTGAAGTCTTTTTGCTTTAAAAATAATTCGCAATGTATTTGTTTATATTCTAACATTAGCAAAAACTAGGTAATTGATGTTCTTAATTCCTCTTCTGTAGAAAAGGATAACAGTACTTCCCTAAACTATTCTCTGGGATCCCTGGTGACATGTAGTATCCAACAAGTCTAGACTCCTCTTTAGAAAATGAGTGAGAAACAGGCGTTTCCTCTGGAGTCAATTTTGTTAATTATTCTCCGTCCCCAATCCATGGCATTGTTTCCCAGAATGTTACACGTAGAATGATGTTAGATATCTCCTGGCCAGAGCCTTTATTTCATAGATGTGGAAATTGAGGCCAAGAAGGATGGATTGACTGTCCCAGAGTCTGTGTGACTGTTTAGTGCCCGCAGCCTGAAGGGGACTCCCTCTCCTGTCTCCTGCCCCTGAGTTCCCTCCCTCTTCCCCGTTACAGTGACCAGAGATAACATAATTTGCGCACCACAGTTGCATTGGGAATGCATCTCTTTTCATTCATTTCATCTTGTCAAGAAGCTATGCTTGTTGACCTACTCAGTGAGTTCTCATTTCAGCTCTGGGCATTGAGAACTTTGCCCATTAAATCTATAAAATTTTGCTTCTTGGCAAGTGGTATAATACATAGCAGTTCCATGCTGTCTTTGTATGCATCTCAGTTGTGACAGTGATTGAGAAGCTTCAGATTGGTTCTGTGCTATTTCAGAATATGCCTTCTTAATGCAGCGAGGGACTGGAGTCTGAAAAAGGCAGGATACTCTGGGAGCCCATGGCAATATTTTGAAGAGCAAGACTCCTTGGGGCAGGCTTTATTGCTTCCACCAGTGTTTCTAAGATGGAGCCAGGGCTATTCCTGAAGCCCTCCCTGCCCATTTCTGTACAATTTGACTAGGGAATTAGTTATGGAAAAAGGTTGATAAGTGGTCTAAGCAGTAAAGTATATATTTTTATTACTAATTTGCTTCATTTAAGGAAATTTACCTGTTCAATATAATTTTTCAAGACTATAGAAGGAAGGACTTCATTTATTGGTCTTTGCATCTTATTATATTCTTGAGAAATATTTATTTAATTCTTTGATTTAGGTAAAATATCTCTTTTCTGACAAAACTGGAACTCTCACGTGCAATATCATGAACTTCAAGAAGTGCAGCATTGCTGGAGTAACCTACGGGTAAGTGCGTTTCTCTCTTACCTAACATATTACCTGTGTTCTTTCAACAAAATAAGTTTACTTTTAGCTTCTTAGTCAAATATCCTTCTTATGTTTTGAAAGAACTTTCTATCATGGATTTACATCTGCAATTGCCACTGAATGTGTTTAAAACTAAGTGAAACTTTGATCAGTTAAAACATAGTTTATTTTTGCAGATAACTTAGTGAAAAATCCTGGGGAATCTGTGAATTCATACATTTAATTTAAGAATTATAAATTTCTCACTCACGTTTGATCAGAACGTCTATCTTTTGATCATTGTTTTGTGACCACTCTGTTACTCCTGTCTCTGGCAGTCATTTCCCAGAACTGACAAGAGAGCCATCCTCAGATGACTTCTGGTGAGTGGATCCAGCACTTCCTGACACTTTGGTAGAAAAGGCTTTGGAATAATTTTATATTAGCGTTTCTCTCCTGCATATTTTTATATGTAAATATAAGTGGCTTACATATTATTCTGAAGGAGAGCCAGAATAAAATGTAAAGATAAACATGGTTTGAAAAGTGGAGGGAGATAAGATTTTGAACAGAGGATAGGCTGATGACCTGCAGATGGAGGCAGAGGATTGCTGATTTTCCCATGTAGCATACGTAGAATTTCACCTAAAATTCCTATGTCCCCTTCACTCCCCACTCCCTGGAGGCAGCCAACTTCAGCTTTTTACTTTAAAAAAATTGTTACTTTTATATCTCAAAATAATCTGTTTGTATTAATTTTTAAATAACAAACTTTAGACATCATTAGTCTTCCTGCCGTGGGAGGTGAGGATTTAGCTGCTCTGTGAGTGGTCTGTATGCACCCGAGCCCCTTCCTACTCCTGCTGCAGCTCCTCTGAAAGCATTTAGATTTTCTGTGTATCCTTGCCACCTACCATTTCAGCCATGAAACTTGGGGTAGGTTTATTTGGTGTTTTTGTTTTTTAACTTTTTTTTTTTTTTTTTTATCATTTTGGGCGTATAATGAACCACTAGTGGGCCATTTCCGTTTGCACATCTTCCTCTTATTACTGCTCAGAAATGTCTTTGTATTATTCATACAATGATTTTCCTCCCCTTCAACTTCCCTGCTTTGTCTGGAGATATTGAACGTCTTAATTGAGCCTCCAGTTTTGTTATCTGTCTACCCGCCTTTTCCATATTTTAAAAAAAGTTCTGGTGTTTTTTTCACCTTGACATTCTGTCCTTCATAATGGAGTTTCCACGTGGTCTCCTGTCCTTGCCCTTGCATGGCACTTCCCTTCCCTCCCCTCTCAGATGCTCCCTGCTGTCCACTGGGGTTTTCATTTCTTAATTTTATTTTGTGGACATTCTTCACAGGCCTGAGGAGTGTTAAGCAGGGTGCTCATGTACTTTTATTATTTTTTTATTGTGTAAAATAGGTGTAACATAAAATTTACCATTTCAACTATTTGAAGTGTATGATTCCATTGCATTAATTATATTCGTAATGTTTAGCAGCCATTACCACTATTCATTTCGAGAACTTTTTCATGTGAAAGTCTATGCCTATTAATAATTGTTCAGCTCCCCACCCCTCACAACCACCCTTCTACTTTGTCTCTGTGACTGCCTGTTCTAAGTGCCTGCTGTAAGTAGGGTAACATGGTATTTGTTTTTCATGTTTTCCTTATTTCCCTTAGCATGATATCTTCAGGGTTCATCCATGCTGTGGAATGTATCAGAATTTCCTTCCATTATTATTATTATTAATTTTGGAGACAGAGTCTTTCTCTGTTGCCCTGGCTAGAGTGCAGTGGTGTCATGATAGCTCACTGCAACCTCACGCTCCTGTGTTCAAGTAATCCTTCCATCTCAGCCTCCCTAGTAGCTGGGACTACGGGCACCTGCCACCATGCCCAGCTAATTTTTGTCTATTTTTGATAGAGATAGGGTCTTGCTCAGGCTTGTCTTGAACCACTGATCTCAAGCAGTCCTCCTGTCTTAGCCTCCCAGAGTGTTAGGATTATAGGCATGAGCCTCAGAATTTCCTTCCTTTTTAAGGCTGAATGATATTCCATTGCTGTCTGTACTGCATTTTGTTTATCCGTTCATCTGCTGAAAGGGATTTGTGTTGCTTCCACCATTTGGCTACTGTGAATAATGCTTCTGTGAACACTGATACACAAATGTCCATTTGAGTTCCTGCTTTCAATTCTTGGGAACATGTACTTAAAAGTGGAATTACTGGGTCATGTGGTAATTCTGTGTTGAACTTTTTGAGAAACTACCGTGATGATTTCTAGAGGACCGCTACCATTTTCCATTCCTGCCAGTAATGCACAAGGGTTTCATGTTCTCCACATCCCTGCCAACACCTGTTAGTTTGTATTTTTTGTTTATTTTTTGCCTAATGGCCATCCTAATGGGTGAGAAGTGGTACCTCATTGTGGTTTTGATTTCCGTTTTCTTTATAACTACTGACGGTGTCTGCATATAGGTTAAGGTTTGTGCACCACCAAGGCTGATTCCTAGGGACAGCGTGGTTGATGACTTGGTTCCTGTGGATGGTCAGCTAGGGCCCACTATTGTGTTCAGTGATCCCTGGATGTCAGTGTCCTGTGGGTCTCTCTTGTGAGCTGATAAGCTTTCTCCTCATGAGAAGAACTCTCCAGTTTCCTGCCAAGGGCTATTAATTTGGCTGCAACTGTTGAGAAGCCAAGTGGAAGCAGATGGTTGGTGATTGTACCTTTGTGTATACAGATATTTACTTAACACTCCTGTTTGGGGAGATGCCCTAGCCTACCCCCATGTGTGCCTGTGTTCCCGGCATCCCTGGGCTCAGGGTTACCCTGGCTTAATCTCTCTTTTATGGAAGGTTTAGTTGTCTGTCTGCATGGGCTGGTGGAGGGTTCTTGGAGGCTGAGTGCTCGTGCACTTGGAGCCTGCCCTATCTTCCCCCATCCCTGTGCTGCAAAGGTAGCTTGTGCTACAAAGGTAGCTTGTGCTACCATCTCCTCAGCCTTTGCAGGGTCTTGTCAGGGCATCAGCTTGTATTTCAGACACTCCTCTTTGCAAGCTGTTGGTTGCTGTTTTCTCTACTGTATTATACTCTGGTATCGATTCAGAGTTAAGACTGTCATCAACTCTGTTGTCTTCTTTCATTGTTTTTGTCTTGATAGAAGATTTCAGGAGGGAATAGAGATAAATGAATATACAGTAGATCCTTCATATTTTCATCAGTGTGATAGCCGGCACCATCATACCCAGTTTCCTTTCTTGTAGTGATTTGCCTTCTTCTCTGGCCACCTATTTGCCACCTTCTTTCTCCTACAGTAATTCCTCATTTTTACCTGCTTTGAGCAGACACTCTTAGGAGTTTTCCCTGGTAGGTGTTATGCAGGGATGAACTAAAATGACAAGGTCGTGTCATTGATCCTTGGCTTCTGATTCTTGTCCTTATAAACTATGTTGTTATTTATAATAACTTATAAAATTTGATATTTAGAATGAGGTTAAGGATTTACTGGGGTTTTTTGGTTTGTTTTCTTGAGACATAGTCTCACTATGTTGCTTTGGGTAGAGTGCTGTGGTGTCGCAGCTCATAGCAACCTTCAACTCTTGGGCTTAAGCCATTCTCTGCACCCACTGCAATGCCCAGCTATTTTTTGTTGTTGTTGTTGTTGTTGTTGTTGTTGTCATTGTTGTTTAGCAGACCCGGTCTGGGTTCGAACCCACCAGCCCTGGTGTGTGTGGCTGGTGCCCTAACCACTGAGCTACAGACACAGAGACAGATTTACTCTTTTGAGGCTTCAAATAATACATAGATTTTCCCAATCTTTAAAACTTTAATGTAAGTCTGTGGCATTTTCAGTGTGATTCTTCTCAAAGGCAAATTGTTACCAGGTTTGGGTTATCTTAACAGGGACTTTTGAATGGAACAAATACTTTGTGTTTTCTCTTACAGTCGCATCCCTCCTCCCCCCAGTGACTCATGTGACTTTGATGATCCCAGGCTGTTAAAGAACATCGAGGATCACCATGTAAGTGTTACATTGACTTCTAAGACATTCAATGAATAACATATGGTGCACTTTTCTTAATAGAGTGGAACCACGGTAAGTTGACCCAAGGAACGGTAGCAAACTGGTGAACATAGGAACGAGGCCCTCTGTGCTGATAACGTACATGTGCATTTCTAGTCTATGAAAATTAGGTCAGCTTAAGGAGGTGGTCAGTGTAGGGAGGTGGCCAGCTATGGACGTTCTGCTGTCTATATGCCTAGTGTCTGGAAAGTTGCAATTTTGGATCTGGGAAGAATCTCAATTTCATGGTGATACTTCTGAACAGTGATCTTAAACAGATGTTTTGTGGTGAATGTTGTACCCAAATTAGTATAAAGTTGAATTTAAATATGTCGTCACATTATAAAGTAGCACGCCACATCAAGATGAGCCTATCACAGAACTCTTGAACAGTTCTTATTTCTGTTGCTTTGTAAGATTCTGTAGTATGGTTTCTTCACAGTTGTGAATCTTATAGGTCATGTGTTTTGAAAGGTAATTGCATATCTTTTGACAGGGATGCTTTAGGAAGACTTTAGGAAACCAAAGGAAGATGCAATAACAGGTAGAACGTGTTGCATTCTGCTGCCTGTTAGACAACGGACACATTTCCTTTAACATTTGAGTCACTTTTGGGATGTAAAAAGGAAGTTGCATGGAAAGACCTCATTGGCCAAGGGTTATGCAGTAGATACACGTAGAAGTTAGGCTTAGAAACTGAGTCTGTTAGGTTCTTGCCTATGACTTCACACTTCCTCAACTATTACAGCAAGCCAGGACTAAGTGCAGGATCACAAGTCACTCTTATTTTATGGGCTACTCTGAAAAATGCCAACTTAGAAAATTACTCAATGACCAAAGCATTTCACAGCCAGTTTGCATTAGATTTAATGTGATTGATTTTTTATGAAAAGTAATTGTAGATTTAAAAGTAGGCAAACATGAGCAAAATTAAAACTTTCGTCTTTCTTAAATCGTGTTAAGAGATGGCTGTATTGAAAACCTTTTCTAAATTTTCAGTGAGATAAACTTTTTCTCCTCTAACATGGTTAGTACCTGTTTTTAATGCTGAAAACCTTCCCAGCTGTGGTTCTGAAGTGTGAGTTCGGCCTCCTGTCCACAAGTTGTGATGCAGCAACTCTGACTCTGTGCCTCCAGTGAGGCAGGTGAGATGGCCCAGGGCCACATGCAGGATGCCGCTGAAGTCCATGCCCCATGAGGCCAAGAGGTTCTTTCTTGGATTTTGATCTTCGAGGTAGACCCAGCTTCTAGACTAGAGGTTCTTCAAGCGGGAGAGTGGCAACTCCATAGAATCTTCTCTGCAGGAGGGTGGCTTTAGGATGTCAAAGAAACAGGTGCACTGTGAGGACTTGCTTTCTGAAAGAGGAAACACTGTTCTCAAAAACTGTTCAGACTGAGGGTAATTACCAAGGTGGGAGACTGAATGTGTCTGTTCAAGTTGGGATTGTGAAAGGGAAAGGTGGCAGGGTGACATTGAAGTGGCGTAGGGGACTGCACCTGGTCTGGTTTCATGAGTTTGTTCTCCTAGCATAGATCCACAGGTGAGCACATAGCAGAGGAAATGAGATGAGCTCAGTGAACTGAACACCGTGGAATCCCAGTGTTGGGTGAGGAATAGCAGCAACTATTGGTCTGCGTTTAATTAAGAGAGTCATTTATTATCCATTCACTTAGTAAATAGTTTAAGGGTCTAATTTGTAAAATACATCACTGTGTGTACTAGGGGAAGAGATGAATAAAAAACACTAAAGGAATTCCTGTTTGTTGGGAAAATAGACATAAAATTGTTAAGAGCAATTGTACATAATACGTTTTTGCATAAGATGCAACTCCCTGAGGAAATGATTTTGTGTAGACAGAGGAATCCTGTTTTCTTTGGTAGGTATCATGCCTCCTGTTACTGCTGACATGTGGGCAGGGTGGCCACCCACATGGATTGCGCTGATTTAAACATGGGCTGTCATAGGAACCCAATTACCTGGGACAAATCTTACTTTGGAGAAAAGATCCTCTGGGGACCAACCACATGCTACAAGGGTCCCAAATTTGCAATCTTTCAATTCTTAGCTCAGTTAATTGATGGTGTTTACTCCAAAGCTGGCCCCACATCGGTGTGTAGTAGGGTTCAGTGGGGTCTTAGTGTTTCAACCATCCATCCAAGCTCTTCTTGAGTCTGTCTCTGTTGATGTTTGAGTGGAAATGTGAGCATAGCAGATGTTCCTCCTGTCCTCTCCCTCAACCCATCTCTTCTTCTGTACCCCTCCTCCACAGCCACGGTGAATGGCAAGCATTTGGGAAAGAAACACCACTGTTTAGAGGATTAGGTGCTCTTCCTTTCTTCCTCACAGTCCAGTGTCCTAAGCCAAATTTCCTTTATTTCTGTGGGAAGGCCAGTGAGCGTAGGGGCAGATGGAGCCCCTGTGGCGAGGAAGCCCTGGCATGGGGAAATTATGATGAGCATCAAAAACACAGGGACTTTTAAGGGTATTTTAATAATCTGCATACTTGTAGTTTCAGGTGAAACATAATAAGGTCATTGACTTGGGAATTTACTTTCTATCTTTTATAAAGAAAGCCTCCTTGTCTATGTGTACCATTCCTTAAGCTTGCTTGAGTCCAGAAGCCTTTGAGGTAAATCTTCATCTTTACCATTTGACATTTAACATCTAGCTCCATTATAAATAATGAAGACCATTGGCTCTAATATTTTTCTTTGGGTAGAGGTGTGGGTTTTAATTAAAGAAACCCAATGGATATTTTGAAGCAGTCTAAATACAGGCCCATTAGATCATCAGATTGTTCATTTTGTCAACATAGGAAGGGTCATATGAGGGTTTAAGCTGTGGGTGCCCCACATGCCTGGCTAAATTTATGTCTTGGGACCACAGACTGTAATTAAACCATTTGACCCTCCTTCCCCCAAAGCTTACTTTGTTCCCAGGATACTACTTCCATCTGCTACAGAATTTTCTTTTTTTTTTTTTTTTTCTGGGTCATCATTCCTGATGTTCTGGGTCCTTTGGGACTGTTTTAAGCTTTGTGTGGGCTGATAACCAAGATGGAATTTGGCTTTTAGAGAATCAACCTATGGAGAATATTGGAGGACAGTGTACGTGATCCCTTGATTACATTGCCATCCAGTGACTTTGTTTGTGGAATAAATTTCCCAAGATTCATTAATGATGAAGATAGCTTTTTGGGGAATCATTATGCCTAGGACTCTTGAGCTTGCATCTTCAAGAAGAAAAATCATTTGTGCTGCTGTGTGTAAATTATTTAGATATGTGGTACCTGCTATTTGGTGTGCAAAAAAAATTTTAAGACATAATTTTCTGCTATATTTAAAGTTCAGTGATAAATAGAAAATATTTTTTAGATACATAGCATTTGAACATATTAAAAGCCGTTAACTGAAGGAAAAAGATTATATGATTCCATGTATATAAGATACCTAGATAGTCAGAGGACAGAAGGGAGATTACTAGGGGGAAGTAAGAATGTGGAGTTATTGTTTAATGGGCACAGAGTTTCTGTTGAGGAAAATGAAAAGTTTTGGGTATAGATCATGGTGATGGGTACATAGTATTATGAATACATTTCATGCCACTGAACTGTACACTGAAAATGGTTAAAATGACATTGTCTCAATATTTTATCCCAATAAAAACTGTAACTTCTAAAAAGATATACATACGTATGTGTGTGTACACATCCACAACATCCATAAACCTCAGATTAATTTTGTCTGTTTTCCCTAAGAGAATCAAAGCTAGATTAATTCTGTCTCACAAAATTTTTTAATCTTTACGGATCTTGTCTGGCTTAACACTCAAGATGAAAACTCAGTTTGAATATGTAACTCTTCTTTACAACTCTCGGAAAATATTTCATTATTAGGTTTATTTATTTTCCATAAAGTCAGAGACCTATTCTGTTGTTTCATCGCGTGACAAGTTCAGTTCTCAGATGCAGGGGAAGGCAATCTTAAAGCTTCATTCTCAAAGTACTTTTGGGTGAAGTTTCTTACCATTTTTGTAGTCTAGGCCTTGGAGTAAATTTTCTAACCTTACTTACTTGACTTTACTGAATGATAATTTAATGTATATTTCCTTTTCATGTAGGCTGATAAGAAGTAGCTATGTGAACAGCTGTGATTTGATTCCATAAAATCCCTCTTCAGTCACATTAACAAGTCAGGGAAGAAACTAAAAACATTTTTGTAGAAGTTATCATCCTTTTTTGACTAACAAGGGGAAGAAGAAAAACCCATGAAAAATAGCAAACACACAGGCGCTTCCTTAATGTAAAAAAGTAAGTTTGTCCCCAATTTATTGCCAGTGCCTACTTAAAAGGCACATATTAAAGACATTTGTCATTAAAGACCCCAGGACAAAGAGGCCTGTTCTCACCCCCTTTTTTGGACATCATTTTTGAAGTGTTAGCCCACGTTGCAGAGAACTGAACAAGTATGTACAGGAAGGAAAAGGGAAAGGGGAAAACGTGTCATTTGTACAGAGATAATTGTCACCTGGAAAGCCGAGGAGAGTCAACTGCAGCTTGGAGAGCCAGTAAGAGCTCAGTGACAAGTGGATGTTAATTTACAAAAATCAGTGTTTTTGCTTATATCTCAGCAATAAACTACTGTAAAATTTAATAGAAATAAGATTCCATTCATAATAAAAAATTAGATAAAATGCTTCACACAGTGCTTCAGGTAGTCACGCAATTATTTTTAACAACAACAACAAAAAAAATGAGATACTTGCATATGCCAGGTCCTATATTTAGAAGATCTAGAAGCTTTTAGTACATATTCTTAGATGGGATGACAGTATTAAGGTGTCATTGTTCTACTGGTTATAAATGTGGTCTAATCCCAATGAAAATTGTAGGATTTTTCTTTTCAGGGGGGACAGGAGCAATTGACTGAATACACATTTAGGGCAATTCTGGGTTTTGTTACTTAACAGAGATGGGTGAGGGATGCACTGCCTCACAGGTGGTAAGCCATTAGAAAGGTCAAGAACAGAGGAGGTGCAGGACAAAGGCCAGCCCGGGAGGGAAGACCTGGGACATGTGTTTTGTTGATTCCTAGTAGGCTTGCGCGGCCTGGGGATCTACCGCTGAAGATGGATCTTCCAGGTCTTCTAGAACGTGCTGAAAGCACCTGGGCGGTGCCAGAGGGTGCGTGGAGCAGTGCGCAGGCGTCGTATGCCCACACCCAGTGGCTGGGCCCATGTGCGGGAGACCCCGGGATGCGTGTGCGGTCGCTTGGGGGCCATGGGCCCCTGGGAGAGGCGGGTATCATGTGGGCCTGGAGGGGCTGGACGGCGCGGGGACCTGAAGTCCACACTAAGCACCGCCTGGGCGTTCAGCAGTGGTGGCTCGCACGTGGCACGACTGACGCCTAACCCGGCCTCGCACTTGCAGCCCACAGCCCCTTGCATACAGGAGTTCCTCACGCTTCTGGCCGTGTGCCACACGGTGGTTCCCGAGAAGGACGGAGACAACATCATCTACCAGGCCTCCTCGCCAGGTGAGCCCTTCTCGGGACCCGCGGGGGTTGCAGTTGTTGGACGAGACGCGTGCAGCCTGCCACGCGGTGCCGGCTGTGGCTACGGGTGGTGAAGCCCCACAGAGCCCGTGCTGGGCTCCTGTGACTGTCAGGCCCCCGTACGTGCAGAGGGGGGACTGAGCCATCTTGCGCGTCCCCTCAAAAGATACCGGGGCAGAGCGGAGGGCTATTTGGCTTCTTTCCCCATCCCCCACGCCTCCTGGACTTTCCGCTGCTGGGGAGGCTGTGCTTGCTCAGAGGACGTGTTTAGCTAGAAAGTTGTAGGAATAAGACTTAAGTTAATTAAAGAGAACTTAATCCCAAGCAAGAATAGCAAGAAAGCAAGGCGCTCTCGTGCTCACGAGTTAACACTCGTGGTTCTGCATCCTCCTCTCATCTCAGAAGCGCTCACAGGACCCTGGTGGTGGGAAGCGCGGTGCCTCTGTCCCCTGCGTTCTTACCACTGTGCCCGTGAAGCCAGGCCTCTTTAATCAGAGTGGGTTTTGTTAATTTGAAAAATGACTAACCAGAATTCTATTGTTATGACAACGTCTCAACTCCTCCCTGACAGATGAAGCTGCTTTGGTGAAAGGCGCTAAGAAGCTGGGCTTTGTCTTCACAGGCAGAACACCGTACTCAGTCATCATAGAAGCGGTAGGTGACACGTTTGTGCCTGTTTCAGATCACCTGCTTTTTTGAAAATTGTGTATTTGAAAGAGGACGTCTGTTGTCAATAGTGATAATTAAATTGCTAATTTTCTTTCCGTGGGAAATTAGACCTGTTCAAAAACTGGGGTGGCTATGTGATGATACTAGCTTATTTGTATTGTTTTGCTTTGCAATAATTTTACCCCCTTTAAAAATACTTCCCCGCAGTCTTTCTTTCTTTCTTTTTTTTTTT
>NW_003852501.1:5653228-5682752 GCF_000181295.1 Otolemur garnettii | reverse complement strand
TTTTTTTTTTTGCAAGAGGTTGGGAAGAAAAAAGGAAAAAAAAATCACACTTTGAACAAAAATAAGGTGGTAAACAACTTCTGATAAGTATGGGGAAAAATTACAAGAATTTCAGAAATTTTATGATTAAGAATTGTTTTTAGCTACAATTAACAAAGCATCTCTACCTTTTAAAATATATTTACTAAATTAGAGAGCGTGTATTTCTACATGTCTTGCACAAGACAAAGGCAACATTTTGCTGAAAATATTTAATAGTCCCCTCCCATTCATTTTTTCAGGTCCTCCCTGTTAAGTTGCACCTCAGAGTGCAAACATTAAATTGACTGTAAGGCTTTTTTTTGTCTGAAGACAGTAAAGACATGTGCTTCTGTGCTATGTAGATTTTCAAAATGAAGGTTTTTTATAACAGCACAAAATGAGATTTATAGAAAGACATTAATCACTCTAAGACCTGGTAAAAATCCAAAAGAGAAAAAAAATCAATGGTTGAGCAAACCTGATGTATACTGGTATAAATGCGGAAGATGTAACCATAAAGCAAGCAGGCAAATAACCCATGGGTCTTCTTTCAACGTCTGAAATGACTGGATAAACCACACAAGGTCTGGAGTGTTCATACTTCCTGGTGTTTTAGTTCTGCACAATACTAAAAGTATACAAATATTGTGCTGGGTATTTTGGCACCTCATCTTTCTAAATTTCTTATATGTTGATAAGATTCTGGCACGGGAATAGATTTAAACAAGACATAACTCAGTAATACCGCATAATTTCAGGAAAGGTCATTTGGTACAAATGATAAGCACACTTAAATGCTGAGCAGCAAGAATCTTTTGCTCAGTGTCCAAAAAGGTTGACAGTAACCCAAACATAGAGGTTGCAATTCTGTTGGTAAAACAGCTTTATAATACTCCTATGGAAGCTTCATTAATCCAGCCAACATGTTGGCTAATACATGTACATATGACACATTAGGTCCTGTCTCAAGTTTTACTTCCAAGGCAACAGCATCAGGCATCCCAGTTTTACTGAATGCAACAGTTGTTTCTATGACCATTGGAGTCTTTGAAGCGCAGCCGCATCTTAGGACGATACTTCTCCAAATACAGAAGTTGCTTGCTGTTAAAAGCTCCCCGCTGCTTTTGTCTTATGAATTGTACTGCATCTTCATATTTCATTCCACCTTCAATTAATGCGAGAGCAACAAGCCCTGGAGCTCTCCCAAGGCCTGCAACACAATGAATGGCAATACAACAACCAGGTTCTTCACGAAACGTGATTTTTACAAGATTTAATGAGTCATCAACAATCTGGTTAGATGGTGGTGCACCATCATCCAAAGGCCAGTCGAGAACACGGATGCCTTCTTTCTCCACAAGAGTAGTGTCATAAGTTGCTTCACACACTCTTACTATTGTGCTAACTCCATACTTCTTAAGTTCCTCTGTAAATTTGTTTAAGGTCGCATGGGTTGGATTGTGTGTCATAAGAAATCTCATGTTCTTGTATGTGACTTCTACAGGAGCTGGGTGGTTCATTCTAGCTATGTTAATTTAGTTAAAAAGGGTTATGAAAGAATTTAAAAAATTGAATACAGAAATGATGCAAATAAACTGAAGTCTACTTCAATATAGTCCACTTGAAATTCTCAGTGCTTTGAGGATGAAGTTGGAAGTAATGATAAATGGAAATGAACCTCCTAACAAGAAACAGCAACCCTTCAATCCAGTGATACCGAGGCAACAGAAAGGAAGTGCACTGAGGTTTACCCCATCTGGGTCAGAACTCTTGTAAAATGCTCTGCAGATCTCAAGGCAACACTTCTGTGTCCAGGTTAACCACTCTTACGGGGGCTTCTTGGTGGAGTAGTAATGAATTTCTACAGTTCACTTGTCTGCGTAGAGGTCGTGCTGGGCCTGGCGGTAATCTCCACTGCCCTTCAGAAACTCCAGAAATGTGTGACCAAGAACACCACAGAACTGAGGAATATGTTTACTCATTGAAGACTGTGGCCTAATCATACAGCCGGTCCCAAGGCAGTGGTGACACAAGCAGCGGCTGTGGCGGCGGCTACAGGGCAGGAGGCGGCAGTGGTCATCGCAGGGCGGTGGCTGTGATGCAGGCTGCGGCGGGGGCACCAGACTCTACCATGCTTCCCCGCAGTCTTTCATGTGAAATTATTTGCAGCAAAGAGCTTCCTAAGTCTGCTCTTTGTTCTGTGATAGTTGGAAAAATAACTTCATGGTGCATCTGTCTTGGAGGGCGGGCTTTACACCCCTCTGCAGCATCAGGGCCTGACAATTCTTGCACAATTCTTAGTGTAAGATATTGCACACTGGTCTTCATTCTAACTCCAGTTGAGAGAGAAAGGATTCAGAGCTTCAGATCTCTCTCTAATCTTTTTTTTTAAATTTTAAAACGTTAAGGGATTTTATAGATGTTTTTATAATATGGAGAAGTTTTATAGTGCCTGAGTCAGGGCTCTCGGTGTGCCCATTGCCTGAATAGTGTCCATTTTACTCCCAATCTCTCTAACCTGTTTGAGTTTTTTCCTGTTTCTTCCTGTGATGCAGAGGGAAAAATTTAGTGATAGGAAAAAAATTATATAAAAAATATGCTTAAACAGGGACCCTTGGGATGAGCAGACAGGAAATGACGGCTAGGACTGGTGAGGTGCTGCTGTGTCCAGTGACGACCAGTTGGACCAGCTGTGTTTGACTCCTGTCTGGGTTGGTGGGCCTGGGGCAGGCACTTTTCTCACCTTCCTTCACCCCTCATTTTGGGGAAGATTCATGGATTATCATAGTTCTAGGCTTTATGCATGTGTTCTTAAATCCCTACACCACTTTTATTCATATTGTTCCTGACTTGGTAGAACTGCTGTCAGTTTTTTCTTTTACTTATATACAAAACCTATGCACTATTGTGTCTTTAACAAAGTGCCCATCTCTTGGCATCTTTAGTTTCTTTTCTTAGGGAGTAGAGAGATCAGATCATGTTTATTTTTACTTTATTTTAATCAACAGAGAGAATTTGGCATGGAGAAATCATAGCATGGAATGAAGTACTGATTGAGTATAGAACTTCCTATAACAGAAGCTTGTTAGACATGAGGTCTTCTTCACCTCCAGTTGGAGGAGACTTTCCTCCTGCCCTGCAGAATTTTCAGTTGTGTGCTCTGCAGCAGTGGAGGGTGGGATGGGGAGCACGGACTGGCCAAGTGGAAGTGGGACAGACACCCAGCTCATGATGCCAGATAAATACCAGAGACTAGAGGGCCTATTGGCATCGTCATGGTGTGAGATGCCACATCGGTACCTTTTCATTATTTTATTAAAGTTTTAAGGTTGTATTTCTGGGAGTCAGGAAAGATCACCTGATCAGTTAGGGTTTGTAAATGATTAACAGTTCTTACAATCCCACTCAAGTATTAAGTAGGAGCCAGAAATTCTCAAATTGGTGACGTGATCATCAGGTATTTACATGAAGTATCCATGTTGATTGTAATAGCTGAGTCCACTGGCTGCTCATGGAAGTGGTTGATACAATGTGGTGGTTCCAGGGTTGCATCCTTGGTGCTGAGCGGTGGTGGTAGCAGCGGGCGTCTTTCTAAACAGACATCTGGCAGAAGGTTAAGACAGGCTGAGGAGAAGGGGAACAGGGAGATCCAGAGAAAGGTGAATCAAGACTGATGAAAACTGGAGGAAGTGGATCATCAGTCGTATTTTTTTATTGTTGTTGTTTTTCTGAGACAAAGTCTCTGTTTCCCGGGCCTAGAGTGCAGTGGCATCATCATAGTTCACTGCAACCCAAACTCCTGAACTCAAGTGATTCTACTGCCCCATTCTTCCAAGGAGCTAGGACTACAGATGCACAGCACCATACCCAGCACCATACCCAGCTAATTTTTAATTTTTTTAAGAGATGGGGTCTTTCTGTTGCCCAGGCTGGTCTTGAACTCCTGGATTTAAGCAGTCATCTCTCCTCAGCTTCTCAAAGTGCTAGGATTACAGGTGTGAACTACTGCACTGAGCCCTCCATAGTCATATTTTAGGATGCAAAGAGATGAAGTGGTGAGTTATGGTGTGAAGATGACAAATATTTAGTCATGTACTTAGTAATTTGAATGTGTTACTTCATTAATTCTTTCAAGAAATGACCATTCATAAGAAAGTCACACACTGTATTAAAACTCCTCTCCTAGATTCTGAAGGCTACATTCTTTCCACCATGGTGTGTTGGGGAAATAGCAGATTAGATTTAAAAGTTTGAAAACAGCATATGCTTCAGCCAGAATTTTTCAAAAAGAAAACATTGTGAATTTTGACATTCTGATTTGAAAGAATCCCCCCAAATGGGCATTTGATTAATTGCCTGGAAACCAGGTGCAAATTCATAACCTCTTATCTGTAAATCCAAAATCTAGAAGCTTTTGAATTCCCAAAGTTTTTTTCCTAAGTTTGGGAAATAGTAATTTGGTAGCAAAACCTAAGGAGAACCTGCATGAATTTATTTAACATCTGTACAGGTCTCACTTCATGTGATATTTAGACATTTTGTTGTGGAAAATAGATGTGTTAAATAACAGGGTGTTACCCTCTGCCTTGTTGGGGACAGTATAGTATTTGATTTTGAATATGCTATATTAAAGTATTGAATGCGCATATACCTTTAAGAGATTTGCAAAATTAAGAATTCGGAAGCATAACTGGCCCCAGGGTTTCTGATGGATAGTGCAGCTTGCTTCCTTACTTTCATCTTTTGAAAGTGGCTAGACCACCAGCCAGCTGTTAGGACAACCAGGTAACTGAAGCAAAATGAAGCTCCTACCAGAAGAGGGAGCTATAACCCCATCAGACAGGAGAAAACAGTACATGTTGCAAGGGGCTGGAAGGGGGACTGTGTGTTGTCTGTGTGTGTTACTATTGGACAACAGTTGCTTTGATATTTTAATACGTTGTACCTCAGGTAAGAGCCTATTTTTCTTTTTTTTAGATGGGACAAGAGCAGACATTTGGAATTCTTAATGTCCTGGAATTTTCTAGGTATGTTTCTCTTTCATATACTTAAAATACATGTATTTGGCAACTTCAGAGAGTGCTTGCATGATTGTGTGGTCTGGTTCAACAGAGTACGTATTACCATACATCATAGTAAATATGTCTCTACAAATTCTCTTTTTGAAATTTGTGACTTTAGTTTAGAAAATGAGGAAGGTCATTTTTCTTTGTCCCCTCTCAAAAGAAATGTCCTCTATTTTTTAGATTTCTCGAACCTGGCGTTCTTGCATAGGCATCTGCAGACATGTCTGAATAGCTGGGAGGGGAGTATGTGATGAGGGCATTATTTTCATTGGCGTTTCCCAAGTTCCATGAGGTCATTCCTCTGCTTTGTCTGAGCCCTCTGGAGATCTGGGAAACGTACAAATGATGACAGATTAGATCAATTCGTCCATTAGAGCCTTAGTTCACGTGGGGTATTTCTCCTGTATATATTTGTAAGCGTTCACCCATGGCACAGTTTATTTTTAAAATTAAGACCTAAGCACATTTGTTGGATTCTTTTGTTCCCCTAGAACGTTCATAGTTGGTTGTAGAGAAACATATCTTACTGTTTTCTTTCTTTCCCCCTTGTTAACTCCGAACTGTAAGCGCTAGAACAAGGGTCTCGCTTTTGCTGTCTCAAAAGCATCTTTTCTTGTTTATGAAATTAAGGGTTTTTTTCAGTAAACTTTGTGAAATGATGCACACATTCGTTTGCCTGCTTTATAAGTTACTTGATAAAGATCACTTTTTTGTCCCAATGCAGGAAATACTTTCCAGCTTTAGTCTTTAGTTTTAGGACTGTAGGTTTGAACTTTGGTCAGATAGGAATCCTTGAGGTTAAGTATTCAATGAAAGAGCCAGGGACTAAGAAATGTAAACAATGTAACATCATCATTTATACCCTCCTATCAATCCGAAATCTGCAATTTAAAAAAAGAGCCAGGGGGACATTGATGACAGTGTTAGCTCACGCGGGGAGTGGTGACGGTGCTTCTCTGTGTAGAGATGAGGGCATCTCTCAGGATGTCTTTATGTCCCTCTCTTCTTGGAAACTGTGCAGGGTTTTGTGGGACCAGCAGTTAATGCACAAGCAAGGAGGAGAAAAGGGAGTTAGATAAAAACAGGTGCATGTGGACAAAGACACGAATACATGTTAAATAGGTACGGCAGAAAAAGAACAGGAAGATCGTTTGTGGTTATAGTTGTGGTTCTTTTTCTTTTTCATTGACTCCTTTTCTCCTGATGTCACTTAATCTTGACTGTGTGCCCTCGAAGTAGTTGCTTTACACATTGAGAAAGTGAAACACAGGGTAGAGGAGTCTGCCGAGAGCACCCGACAGCTGGGTAGTTGGGAGGGAAGGCAAACCCAGGTCAGAGATTTCTGTGGGGTAGGATGTGGGGATCAACAGAGGGCTGCAGAGAAAACTCCCCCATTCTGGGGACTTTGTAGCCCAGTGGGGCTCACCAGACTGAAAGGCCACAGAGGTGGGGGGTCTGGGTGGGGTGTGTTTCAGAAGGATGAAACATCATTGGCGAAAGCATAGATCAGAATGTGTAGAAAAAGGAGAAAGGTGTGTCTTTTGTGTGTCTGAGGCCTGGTGGTGGCATATGGGGGGGCCAGTGGGAGACGAGGTGAGGCTGCACAGGTTGGGGTGAGTGGGGAGAAGACTTCATGGGCACTGGGGAGTCACTGACATCTCCTAAGTGAGGGGGGCCGTGATGAAAGATGTGTGAGGAAATGTGTGCGCCGCGGTAAGAAGCGGGCCAGAACGAGTTCCCTGGTGCTGCATTAGGGATGTTCTATGAATTTGTAATTTCTTTCTACTCGCATTAGGAGATAACAGGAGGAGGAGCTTTAGAGTTAAGTGGATCTGCACTGAATCTCCCACTTTGCCATTTACCGGGCAAAGTTACTTGATAGTTGAGAGCTGTCAAGTGGAGAATAATACCTGTGGAGGGTACGGTCAGAAGTCAATTAGCTGTAATTGACTTTCCTGTTCCTCCTACTGCGGGTAGCTGTGCTAGCGAGTTTTCATGGCAGGGAAGGAAATAGGTTTAAGTCCATTAGATGTAAATAAAAAGCATAGCCTGTACATACTCACACTGAAGTCCCACATTGAGGAAAAAGGGAGGGAAAGATGGAGCTTGGCCACTTTTAGAAGTGCCAGCCGACCTTTTGTTTTGATTGTTTCATTTCTAGGACGTGCTCCCATAAACAGACTGATGATGACTTTTTTTTTTTTTTTAACTCTCCTAGTGACAGAAAAAGAATGTCTGTAATTGTTCGAACGCCTTCAGGACAACTTCGTCTCTACTGTAAAGGCGCTGTGAGTATCTGCGAAGTGTCTTGCATGGCACAGAGGTCTTGGCAGCTGCTTCCCGACCCTGCTTGTGCCCTGTCCTGCCTGCCCAGAGTTGAGAGGCTCTCCCAGGCTGGCTGTCGGTTCACTGAGAGTGATGCCACTCAAGGCAACATGGCAGGGACTGTCAGGGCGACGCTTGCTTTTAGCCAATAGTTGGCTTCAGACACGGCCCTTCCACGAATCATGCAAAATCCTTGGAGTGTGAGTTGTGATTGCAGTTTCACTGTTGTGTCTTGACTTTGGGAAGATAAAACCATTTGTATTGACCTGTGATAATCTTTACTCTGATATATAGGTTGGTGCTCTAGCAGCTGTTATTCTCAATCGTGTGGTTGGGTTTTTTATTCATCACAGGGAGCCGTGTCGTAGCTGCAGGGAGACCGTGTGTGGCTGCTTTGTACTGTCCACTTTGGTCCTGTCTTCCTTCTAGCAGGCAAATCTCTAAGTGGATTGTTTTCATAATCTAAATGTATTATCTCTAAGAAAAGATGTTATTGCTTATGACTCTTACTTGTAAAACTATATCTTATTAAACCAGGGTCATATGTATTGAGGGAAAAAGAATTCAGCTTATGAGACTCTGTTAAGAATACGAAACTATCCTAGGATCAGTGATCGGTTGGAAATCTTACTTATCTTTACTAATCGTGGGAAAGGGTGATCTTATTTGAGTACATTATGATCAAGGTTTCCCCCCCCCCCCAAAGCAGAGTCTCACTCTGTCACTGGGCTACCTCGAACTCCTGGGTTCAGGTGATCTTCTTGCCTCCTGAGTAGCTGGGACTATAGGCCCCTACTACAACACTGGCTAATTTTTCTATTTTTAGTAGAGATGAGGTCTTGATCTTTTTGAGGCTGGTCTTAAACTCCTGAGCGTAAGAGATCCCCCGTGTGTTGGCCTCATAAAGTGCTAGGATTATAGGTGTGAATCACCCGGCTGACGTGACCAAGGCTTTTTGAAAATGAGAATGCATGGGAATTCTAAAGGAATTATATCTGGACATTGTGTTTAAGTGTAGCAGTATCTTAAATTACAATCATCTAGATTTTGTTTTCATGTGATACAGTGTATTTTTTAAACTTTTTATTTGCTTTCTTATTTGCCATTGTTTTCTTAGTAACACAGCAAGTACAGCAGGGTCAGTGCATGGCAGTAGAGAGAGGAAAGCTGTGAATGTAGGACAGCATACCTGTGAAAATGCTGCAAAGGGTATTTCATTTTTACTGGATTTAATTTTCTCTAAACCTGCTCCTTCAAACTAAACTACATTTCTCTGACATCAGTTTTAGTGTTCTAAAACTATGCAACTTATAGCACATTTTATAGATGATCTATGCTATCCAGGCTTCCAGCTCTGTTTGTCAGTCATGGAGGGAGTCACAGGGCATGAGCTTTGTGCACTTGGGTGTTACTTGGCAGAATGGGGTTTGGTGTCCAGTGGCCGTGCCCTCCCTGGTTAGAAGGTCCTCCAGTGCAGAAAGCGAGGTTGTACTTGAATAATCTGGAATGTGGATTTTACCCTTTCCACTGTGTAAAGGCATGCTAAACTTTGGGACATGAGTTTTGCAAATTGGATGAGTATAGGCACCCATGTGTCCCAGATGATTCTTCTGGCACTTCTGGTCCTCCCCAACAGATTTCTGTTTGACTTTTAAGATTTTGGTGCTGTGGGACATATCCAGATCCAATTTGCTTTCCAAAGCTCATGCCTCAGCCCAGCCAGGAGGTATATTCCTACGTACCCACTCAAGTATTCTCACATGCATTAGATAAACACTAATAAAACAAAGCCATGCTTAGCAAGCTGACTGACTCGAGGGTTTATTGAAGGGTTTGCCAATCATGATGTTTCCCTATTTTATAGGATAATGTAATTTTTGAGAGACTTTCAAAAGACTCAAAATACATGGAGGAAACATTATGCCACCTGGAATATTTTGCCACAGAAGGTAAGTAAGTGTGGTTTGGAAATGTTCTATTTAACCATTGAAGTTGCAACCTCAGGCATGCTGGCCTTGCTTTATAGTTGCATATTCTTCTAGTCCTGCCCTGTCCCCTACCACCTGCACATCCTGAGCCTGTGGCAGGGACAAGATGTGCGGCCACCTCCCGACTCAGTGAGGGAGAAGAAGGCAGCCCAATGCTCAGTGTGGAGAATGGTGTTTGCTACTGGTCTCTCTCTCAGAAGACTCATGGTTATTTTCCTGTCCTTCTCTTGTTATCCTTATGACACTGGCTTATCTGTGACTGAGGGAAATAATAATCCATGAACCCACAGTAAGCAAGAAAGGATTTTTCTGGAAGGCTTTAAATAACACCAATGTCAGGTGTTCCTGCTAGCAAATGTGATGGTAGTTAGAGCTGTGCTCAAGGGCTGACTGCTACCCTCTCGCCTTAGTGTTTCTGTGGCTACACACGCACACATGTGTGTGTGTACACACACACACACACACACACACATGCATGGGTGTGGCTGCGGGAAAGCCTGGATCTGTCATGTGATAACACATTAGGCTTTTGTTTACTGTCTTAATAAAGGCCTCCTGCCTTCTCTACAAATATGCAGCGCTCACGGACTGCTGCGCTGGGGAGACTTCACTTTTATCTCCTTCCCTGTACCCTCAAAGTGGTTTTGTATTAGAACACAAGAGAGTTGTTTTATTTATTTATTTATTTATCTATTTATTTATTTAGAGAGTCTCGCTCTGTTGCCCCAGGCTAGAGTTCTGCTGCATGTGGCCTCCGCCTAGCTCACAGCACCCTCAAAGTCCTGGGCTTAAGTGACCCTCCTGCCTCACCCTCCCAAATAGCTGGGACTACCTCTTAGTAGAGACAGTGTCTTGCTCTTGCTTAGGCTGATGTTGAACTCCTGAGCCTAAATAATCCTCCTACCTTGGCCTCTCAGAGTGCTAGGATTACAGGCGTGACCCATCGCCCCTGGTCAGGAGAGCTATCTTAATGGCCAGGAGAGCTATCTTAAAATTTTCCTTTGTAAGATATTTGTACCAGAACATTTATTGCAGCCCAATCCATAATCGCTAATTCATGGAAGAAGCCCAAGTGCCCATAGATCATGGACCAATAAATTGTGGTATATGTATACCATGGAATATTATGCAGCCTTAAAGAAAGATGGAGACTTTACCTCCTTCATGTTTACATGGATGGAGCTGGAATATATTCTTCTTAGCAAAGTATCTTAAGAATGGAAGAAAAAGTATCCAATGTACTCAGTCCTACTATGAAACTAACCTATAGCTTTCATATGAAAGCTGTAGCCCAATTATAGTTCAAGAATATGGGGACAGGGGAGACGGAGGGGAGGGGTGGGGGAGGATGGGTGGAGGGAGGGTGATTGATGGGATCACAGCTATGGTCCATCTTACAAGGGTACATGTGAATCTTTCTAAATGTAGAATATAAATGTCTTAACACAATAAGAAAATGCCATGAAGGCTATATTAACCAGTTTGGTGAAAATATTTCAAATTGTATATAAAACCAGCACACTGTACCCCATGACTGCATTAATGTACATAGCTATGGTTTAATAAAAAAAAAAAAGAAAAAGAAAAAAAATTTCCTTTGTAGGCTTATTGCCTATAGTTCAGTGGTTAGGGTGCTGGCCACATGCACCAGGGTGGGTGGGTTTGAACTTGGCCAGGGATTGCTAAACAATGACAACAACCACCAAAAAAATAGCTGGACATTGTGGTGGGTACCTGTAGTCCCAGCTACTTGGGAGACTGAGGCAAGAGGATCACTTAAGCCCAGGAGTTTGAGGTTGCTGTGAGCTGTGATGCCATGGCACTCTACCAAGGGCAACATAGTGAGATTCTGTCTCAAAACAAACAAACAAACAAAAAAATTTCCTTTGTAGCTAATGAATGTTGAATTATAGTGACTGGCCAAGCACATATTTTGTTTAATTCCTTTGAGCATACTAATACCAAAGGCAGCCACACAGCATCCCCTAGGAGGTAGGATGTCTGCTTGCCCCACTCACCAGTGGCTGTTCTGCAGGTCTGAGGACTCTGTGTGTGGCTTATGCCGATCTCTCTGAGAATGAATACGAGGAGTGGCTGAAAGTCTATGAGGAAGCCAGCACCATACTGAAAGACAGAGCTCAGCGGCTAGAAGAGTGTTATGAGATCATTGAAAAGGTAATCACTGATTAAACACGTCTGTGAACAGGAATCCTTGTACTATATAGTGATGTTCTCTCTCTCTCTCTCTCTCTCTCTCTCTCTCTCTCGTTTTTGGTAAGTGTCGTAATCAACCAGTTGATTAGTTCTGAATCATTTCTTTCTTTGTGTTAAGAAGCACTTAGCAATCATGTGCTACCTGGGAGATCTAGCTCAGCACCCCTCAGCTAAGCATTAATGATATCTTAAGAAATATCAGGAGAAAAGCAGAGTCAGCAACTTTCTGGGTTTACCTAAGATGGGCTGAATGGGATGAGCTCATCCCCCTGGTTACAGGAGCAATCAGAGTGCTGCCCGGGCTGCTTGGACATGTACCCTCAGGCTTTTCACACTTACTCATTCCAATAACATTTAAGCTTTGCCCTTGCTACTCCACATCGCCTGCTTTGATTTTATTTTTTTTTTCCTGTTATGTTCTTTTCAGTTAGCCCAAGGCCTTGGGTAGCTTTCTTCTATTTATTGGATTCCCTGAAGTCTGGGATCTGGGTCTACATTTTTTCTGTTGAACGTCAGCAACTGTTGGGCTATCAATTTTCCAATTTCCCTCCTTTGAAGCTATCACCTGTTTACTTAATTCATTCCTTTATTGGTTTTTAAATTCCCTTTTGCTTTTTTTTATACTCAGCTTTTGTTTGGGTTTTATATTCAGTTGTTTATCATCGATGACTTTAATGGAATTTGGGCAGCAGTAGTACTGAATTCCCATGTTTGTTTGCCCAGTTTTGACTGGAAGTATGCAAGTGACTTTTAGAATCAGACAAATGTGACAAAGTAAGCGATGAGGCAGATGCACCGTGAGGTGCATGTGGGTTTCCCACAGTTTGGTAGCCATGCAGAGGTGCTGTCTCGGAAAGACTCAGGGAGGAGAGGCAAGAGGACAGGCCCTCTGTGCAGTCTCTGCAGCCTTCCAGACCAGCGGGCAGGAGGAACTGCACATCCACACCCAGCCTCAGCAAGAGCGCCTCAAGTTTAAGGTGCTTTGAGGCTCCCTTCTCTCTCTGTCAAATTCTTAGTGTCACAGGTCTCTTACTCCTGTTCTGCCAGATATACTGTCTAGAATCCGTTATTCCTCTATGGTAAATGTGGAACAGTATGCTGCTGATCAGTGGAGTAAGAGGGGACAGTGTCTGTCTGCTCCGTGGCCAGGGGGTTTCCATCCTACCAGGCTGCTGTAGGGAGAGAGCAGTGATGGGTCTGGGCTGCGTGCAGCCTGTGGATGGTTTGGAGATGCCCTTCCTATACATCCTCTGTAGACGCTGGAGGACAGTACAGATGTGGAGAAGCCAAGACCACTCTCTCGGGACAGCTGCGTCACCTTTCCTTTGTTAGCCTTGCCCTCGATGCTGCTTTTCAGTGTGTGCCCATCTTTAACGGAAGTTGTTTTTCGATCTAGAATTTGCTGTTACTTGGAGCCACAGCCATAGAAGATCGCCTCCAGGCGGGGGTTCCAGAAACCATAGCAACTCTGTTGAAGGCAGAAATTAAAATATGGGTGTTGACAGGAGACAAACAAGAAACTGCAATTAATATAGGTAATCAGTTTTTAAAATAATTTCGTGATGGCTGGTTTTTGTGTTTCTTTTCAAAGTATCTTGAAGGTGGGCCTGAGTCTTTCTCAAGTGCACGGACAGATGATGTTTTGTAGAACTCTTTATTCACAAAGCCGAGACAGATTATCCATATCAAATGAATTTGCTCTTATATGCAGTATCTGCCTGTTAGAAATGTTAAGACCATGATCACTCCTGGAGAAGAATTAAACACGTTTGTCTAGAATGTAGAATTCAGGAATTGACTCCTTTACAGAATTTTAGTCTGAGAGACTAATAGAGTGTGTTTTCATTAGGTTTAAATGTGCGTTATTATTTTACATAATTATCATTTTAATGATTTTTACCAATTTCTGGATTTTTCTCAGAGCTTTGCCACTTTCCCTTCCCCATCTTGGTTGGCACCCTCTTTGCTTGCTAAAGCTCGCAGAGCTAAAAGTTGAAGAAGGGGAATTTAAGTCAGAATAGCTTTCCCAGTATTAAACATATTTTAAGTTTGAAAGAATTGAAGCTACTCATTTTTTAAAAATAGAACTTTGATTATTTGGAATATTTAAAAAATTATCTAGTACTTGGTTCTCCATTACGGTGTAACAAGACCTGGCGCATGTGTGATAAAATGAGCGCGTAAGGACTGTCTTCATATTAAATAGAGGTAGACTTTGTAATTATGTCTATACTTTGGTTTAGAAAAAAAATCTACTAGAACTCCGAATTTAAGTGACTGTAGTCTTTTTCGGCGTATTAAAACTTTTTCTTTTGAATCAGCGCTGGCTCTCATATAACCTCAGTTGTAAACAGTATTTGTCTTCTGGGGTAAATTCAGTTTTTTATTTTTTTGAGACAGAGTCTCACTCTGTTGCCCAGCTCACAGCAATGTCAAACTCCTGGCTTCAAGTAATCCTCCTGCCTCAGTCCTGAGTATCTGAGAGTACAGGTGCCCACCACCACTGCACCTGGCTTATTTTTTTTCTGTTTTTCGTAGAGACGAGGTCCTGTTCTTATTCATGAAGGCTGCTCTCAAACTCTTGATCATAAGCGATCCTCCTGCTTTGGCCTCTCAGAGTACTGATCTTTTTAAAAGAAAATAGACAAAAGCCATTTAATCATTTCTTTTCAAGGAAATAGCTAAATAAATGCAATTTGGGCTTCCAAACAACTGAAGATAAGGTCACAAGGTAGTGATACGGGATTCATGAACAGTCTCTGAGGCATCAGTTGTAGACTTTGTCCCTGGATTTGTGCTGGTGGTGACCCAAATGTATGGCTTTTGATAAAAGTGTGATAATATTTCAGGGCGTACTCATTATTCCTGGAAAATAAAGCCCCAAACTTACAGGTGTCAGCAGCATTTTATAAAAGAAGGATTACGCTTTCACTATAGATTGGCCCTTCAGGTGTTATTTCCCACATAAATTTTGCCTGAAACACCTGCTGTGGATCTGTGGCCCCTGTTTTTCATATAGGGCACAGTAAGTTGACTGCTGCCCTCAAACACCTAAAATTTAGTTTGGTGTGCTTTCTGCCCACTTAAAGTGATGTGGAAAAAGCAGGTAAACCCTGAAGTAAAAATTGAATGGTAAAGTGATCACCTTTCCTAGTTTTTCAGGTCTTGGGTGTCCCTGCTGGGTTAATGACCCACGCCATCCTTAGCCCCAGACTTAACTTCCTTCAGTGCATTCTGAGTATGCCCTGGGCAGCAGAACCGCCTCTCACCGCCTCTCAGCTGCACTGGTCTGCTCCCTGGGTCACAGATAGCCATTTTCTTGCTTGCTTCTTTTGTTATACCTGAGTGTGTCAGGGTGTAGCTAAGTTTGGAATAAACACAAGGAAAAGATAAGGGCTGAAAGTCAACCCAGACAACACAACTGGGTTATTCCTCCAAAAGGAAAATCGTACTTGCATGCGGAAAGGCTGCTCTGAGCCTCGCAAGGTCATTGATATCAGTCCTTTGTAAAATAATAATGATTTTATTATCTTGTACTTTTTTAAAAGAAGGTATAGTAGTATTGGGGCCAGAAACACTCATATCCATTAGGTTATTTCTTGTTTGATCTTTCTTAGCAAATATGTGAACTCTCCGAGACCACCAGAAGATGATGCCTCCTCCTTATCAGCTGATGATTTTGCCAAAGTCTTAGACTCTTCCTGGAGGCCTTCTCTATTTGTGTTTTACTTAGGTTATGACTTGAATTCAAATATATCTTTAGTGTTTCTAAGTGTGCTTTTCACAGCTAGGGAGTTGGTGTTCTTTTACTGTCAGAGGTGTGTCAGAGTTGTTCCTTCACTTCTCCTTTAGAGCTAAAGACGGTAACCCTGGGTGATGTTGAGGGATTCAATGTCAGTTTCTGATTTAGGGTATCTGTTGAGCCCACAGGTGATGCAGAAGGCTCAGGAATGTGAGTTAGAGCATGGATGGGGCTGCCAGCAGCCTGACCCGCTTCTCCTTGTACAGTGTGGGCGTGAAGCCTGTTTTCTGGTCATGGAGTCCATGTACCACTGATGACAAAAACCTTTATTCTCCCCTCTCTCTTAATATATTACATTTGTAGGGCATTCCATGCATGTTTTAGGGTTCCTGAAGATACTGGAAAGATAAGTATCTAACAGTTGTTTTTCGGAAGAATGGAGGGAAAGAGAGAAAATTATTAGCGTGTCTGGTGAGTGCAAGGCACTAGGCTAGGATATTTTCCAAAACTTCTTTTTTTTTGTCTTTAGCTACGAACAGTCTTATAGCTCATGGAGGAAATTCAGAGTTTCCCAGGGTTATACTCAATTTAATGACCAAACTAGTACTAGATCTCAGAGCTCTTGACTTCTGGTCCGAGGTTTATTTAAACGGAGTCACTAGCTTTCACAAAAACCATTTTCTGAAACTTGAGAAGACTGGAGAGAATGGCACTGCATTTCCTCCCCTCCGAGGGGCATACTGTTTTGACATTTTAGCATCTTTGAAATTGGGATATTTTATGATTGTTGACTCTTAAACCTTTTTAATTGGCAGCGTTTTCTTAGTGGTATAAGCCATAAGAGGTCATCTTTAGATTTGGTGACATTGTTCTGTTTGGCATTTGGGGCTGTTGGGTTTTTGTAACATTTGATTTTTTCTTGAAAATATATATATACACACACATATATATTTTATAGTTTATTTTTAAACTATAGCTTTTTGTTCATACCTTGAAAATAAATATAATTAGCCAAATCAAGCTGTAGGCTGTCTCAGACAGTCATCTTGCTTATAGGGTTTAATAGTTTGAAACTGGCATTATGCCAGAATCCTGAAGCCCAATGCTTGAATTTATGCTAACTAGCTGTATTTTGGGGAGTTAGTGATTTTCTTTTTTTTAGCTTAAATATTTGGCATCCACTAGTCCAAAGTGAAATTTCAGATGTAGCCCTTGTGAATAGGGTAGTCCATTTCCTTATTATCACTGGATAAAACATCTATTAAATAGTTATGCAATAGACATGAGGTTTGCAGAGTCTGTAATTTTTTTCCCCTAATATGTATAGGATGAGTGAGAACAAAATTCTAGTGTGTATTCCATTTTGAAGTCATTAAGTTGGAAATAGCTTTCCTCTTAAACCATTTCGGAGTTGGAATTCTGAGTCCCCAAGGCCCTTGAATTTTCTTACTCATAATTTGATATTTTTAATCTTAGAAAGTGTTTAAAAAAATTTTCAGAGTAAATTTTATTTTGTGTTTTTAAGGCATACAGTGTGCTGTTTTAGGATAGGTCTGATTGTCTTAGAAGTTTAATTCTAGGATGTAATCTGATGGTTGTGCATTCTGTTACCACCTGCACCTTGCCTTGCTCATTCAAAGGAAGATGAGTTCTCATTTTCAGGTGAAGACGGGCTGGTGACATTCTCAATCTTAGTGTTGTTTTTACAGAAAATGTACCTGTATTTCTTGGATACCTGCAGCTGGCATTGTTGCCAGACAGTATAGACTTTGGGACCTCACATTCCCCACTCGGAGCATGAGCTCCTTATGAGACAGATTAGAGAATGAAATAGATGAGAAAGTGATAGTTGTGCAGTGTAAATATTGAGTGCAGCTGGCTTTTGTAATAGTCACTAGCAAATGTTATCTATTATGTGCCAAGTCCTTTACATGTGTTTTATATTTAATTCCTTTGGGGAATTTTAAAGTTATTATTCCATTTTAAAGATAACTGAGTCTCAGAGAGATGAAGCAACTTATCTAGGTCACACAAGTGTGAGAATATCTGTTACTCACTTCCCAGAAGGAAAAACACATGAGTGCAGAAGACCAGCAAAGGCTTCATGGATGAGACAGGTTTAAAACTTGAGCTTTCTGAATCTAAAACAAAAATGAATGAACATAGATTGGGTCAGGATGGCTCATTTTGGGGAGGAGCTCATGAGGTAAATCTGAGCATTCTTTCCTTAGGTGTGCAAGGGCCTGTGAGATGGTCCTGAGCTCTGCAGGGAAAGGTGACCAGGCGAGTGGCTCTGAGGACCAGTCTTCAGCTCCGGGATTCTCTGGGTGGTGAGGGACTCTGAGTAGGGTCCCTTTGACCTTACTGTAGTAGCCTAAGAGATTATCTTTTGTCATCTACTTGTGAAGTTTACCAGTTTTAGGGACCCAGATTCTCTGTGAAAGTATTTGGAACCGACAACGTGCTTATTGAGGGTTGGCGCCAGATTAAATCCCAATGATGGCTAGTTTTATCGATGTGACCTTAGGATACATGGTTAGTAAGGAGACATTGTTTCTCCTGACCCTTTCAAAACTGGTTTAGATATCTTTGGCAATATGGGCTTGACCTGGAATAGAAAGGTGTGTGTGTGGGAGACTCTGGTTGAGAGATCTGGTTTGGTAATCTTTTCTAGTGTGAAGTATGATTTTATTGTCTTAAAATCAAGTCCTCTGTACTATTTTGGTTACTTAGAAAGTTGATTATACTCAGGTAGTGGAAAGACTAAACCCTTTTGTACAGTGCTATTAACTTCAGCTGTAGTAAAAAGTGAACTCCCCGAGGGTCTCCTCTCAGTCATTTTATGGCCGTCTTGTTAGATTGCGAGATTAAAGAGCTACACCTCAATTTACAAGTGTGGATTGACATTCCATACCTGGCTTTTCTCCAAGAGTTGATCTCATTTTATCCAAAAACATAAGAAATCAAGCGCACCAAACTTGAATTGACACCATTTAATTTGCTGCGTTAGCTAAGTCACAATTATCCGGGTTTTAAAGTCCACAGTCTGTCGAGTGCACGAGCTCTGTGTGCTAACTCTCTAAGCGAAATCTCCCTTCAATATCCAAATTAAAACAACAACAACAACAAAAATCTTAGCCTGTGTCTGCTCAGAAGCTTTTAGTTTTGCATATGGAAATCCACGAAAGTGGCAGTGATTTGGATTTACTTCCCCATGCCCTGGCTAGAGAAAAGGACAGGGAGTTTTTTCTTAATATCTTTGTGTAGCTTCGGTTGTCAAATGGCATTTTGCTTAAATTGAAAAATATAAAGCAGCAATCTAGGGCTTAAAAATTATAGCCTGCTTGTACAGCTGTTGTTCAAATAAAAAACTACCAGTAAGTCCTTTCGCCTTGGTTGGACTGAATTTGTAACAGTCCACCGTGCGTGAAGCTGCGGCAAGTCTCCGGGGAGAAGAAAGAATGAGCCTAACGTGGGGGAAATGATTAAAGTTGCAATATCCCCTCTTGTAAGGGAAAATAAAATGTAGACCTCCCTTCTGGACCTAATCTAAGAACTTAGAGGAAGGAAGAAAGCATTTGTAAAATTTTAATGGGAAACAAAGAGTTTGATTATTCTAGTCTTACCAGATGGAGCTTTTAATGGCATTCTGAGAGAGTCTCACTCTTAGCCATCACTATTGTTAAAATACCAACTTGAACTAGTTTGAAACGGGATGCAAAACTGTTTCTTCTGTCTCTCTCTCTTTCCCCCACCCAAAGATTTAACAGCTATTTGCCCATGCGGTGTTATGATTTTCAATTATTCAGTTTGTTTTAGTCTTAAAAACAATATGTAGTAGTTTTAATAAAAGACAATAATCACATTCCTTAGAGAATAACTTTCGTTAACAAGCCTGGACTATATGTTTTTGCTGTTTCTTATAAAAAACTCCTTTTGGATTAAATGCCATAATGCTCTGCTTTAACATTTGTGCTCTGCTGGGCTCAGTGGCTCATGCCTGTAGTCGCAGTGACTTGGGAGGTTGAGGAAGGAGAACTGCTTGAGGCCAGGAGCTTGAGAGACGCCTGGGCAACAGAGTGAGACCCCATCTCTAAAAAAAGGATAAACTAGCCAGGCATGGTGATGTGTGCTTGTAGTCCCAGCTCTTGTGAGGCTGAGACATGAGGATTGCTTGATTTCGGGAGTTCAGGGCTACAGTAAGCCATGATTGCATCACTGCTCTTGAGCCTAGGCAGCAGAGAGAGACTCTTAAAAATAAATCGGTGCTCTGGGGTGTTTTTTAGAATATTCCACATGACAATTGTGAGTGAGAGATATACATTGTATATTCTAAAATAAACAAAAATATTGCTTCCCTCCCAAAAACCCTCAGGTTTTTCTTGGTCTTAATTTATTTTTGTCTGTCTTCATTTTGTGCCTATTATTAGGATTTTTTAAGGATGGAAAGGAGCCTGCTGAGTAGTATTGAGCGTCAGCGCAGCAAGTCTGTTTCTTGTCCATTAGTTAACTGTCATCTCCCTTACTAGTAAATTTAGCATCTAAGAATTGGATGTTTTAGTTCTACAAGGGGAATCTAGGCTCTTCTTTGCTTTAGGAACAGTAGTGGGTAAAGCCCTTTCTTAGGACTGTTGCATACTTGCTTGAAGGTTAAAATTTGATGTGCTAATAATTTATTTCATTTTCCTATAATTATTGATCTAGTATATTAAGTGGCTGAGAAAAAACTGGTGGTGATAGCTGATTTTCTGGGGGAACCTTTTGAGGTTTCAAAAGAATATCTACATTTTCGCACAAAAAGGAGGAAACTTAATATTCCAGTAGGCATGTTTATGCAGATTTAGGAGTGTTATCGGGTTCCATTTGTCTTCCTAAAGTGTTTGCTGTTATTTAGATAATCTAAGATTTATCCTAATTTCATGCAAGGATAACAAGGACAGAGAAAAATCCACACAAAATTAACAAGCATTTATCTTAGCTTTTAGTTACAAAGACATTCAGTTATAGTCAAGCTGACTGCAAGAATCAAAATCAATTTGACATTACTCTTCCTACCTTTCTCTTTCTCTTTCTCTTCCTCTCTGGGATCCAGTAGGCTTAAAATGGTAATAAGGCAGCTGTAAGAAGGGAGGTTGAACTTGAACTATTGGAAACCGAGTACACAGCATGATAAAGTCATATGTGTTGTCTCTTCCCAAACTCCAGGGTATTCCTGCCGGTTGGTGTCACAGAATATGGCCCTTATCCTACTGAAGGAGGATTCTTTGGATGTAAGTAGTTCTCAAACGTTATATTTGACATACATGTATTGAACTGTTTATTTGTTAATACTGTGATTGATAACCATAGTTTGTGTTTTGTTAAAAACAATTGACCCTGTGTTTTCTGTTGTATTTATGAATGGATCTCAGAAGGCCTTATCTTTGAACATCAAGATCTTGCCTCATGATACTACTTTATTTTACTCACTTAGAATTGTGTATTAAAGATAGGATAGGTTTTTGTTTTTTTGGAGCCTTCAATAGAGTGCTGTGGCCTCACAGCTCACAGCAGCCTCAAACTCTTGGACTTAAACGGTTCTCTTGCCTCAGCCTCCCAAGTAGCTGGGACTACAGATGCCGAGCTTGAAGAGGGGATAGTTTTAATCTGGTATGGCTTTAATTGTTAAATGTGAAGTATGAATGATGATTGGGACCTATAATAATTTAGTATGGGTTACTAAGGAGACTTGTAGGATTTTCTTTCTAGGACAAACCTTAAACTAAAGCCAATAATTGAAGTTAAGAGTTATTTAAATGTGCACTTAATTCTCCAGCATCCCAATGCCACCCCATCAGCTTTTGGAGAATTGAGTAACATAGTTCTCTTGAGTATTTCATAGATATGTACCCACTCCATCATGGCCTAAAGCTACTGGTAAGTCCAGGGGTGGAGGGAGCTCATTTGAGGGTAACTAATACCCTAAAAAGTGGCTTGATATAAAAATATGAGCTGACCAGTGAAACTCCATTTGTCAGGAGATTTAACCTCTTGACGGACAGATACCTACAGCTCCGCTTCCTGGCAGGAGATTTAACTGCCAATGCTAGGAGCAGATGACAAAGCTAGTTGCATTTTTTTTTTCCTTTTTGTCACCCTTGGTAGAGTGCTGTGATGTTATAGCGCACAGCAACCTCAAACTCTTGGGCTTAAGAGATTCTATTCTCTTACCTCAGCCTCCAAAGTAGCTGGGAGTACAGATGCCCTGCCACAACTCTCGGCTATTTTTAGAGATGGGGTCTTGCTCTTGCTCAGGCTGGTCTTGAACTTGTGAGCACAGGCAATTCACCTGCCTTGGCCACCTGGAGTGTTGGGATTACCGGCGTGAGCTGCTGCATCTGGCTTGCTAGTTGCTTTTTATTTTTATTTTTATTTTTTTGCAGTTTTTGGCCAGGACCAGGTTTGAATCCACCACATTTGGTATGTAGGGCTGGTACCCTACTCCTTTGAGCCACAGGCGCTGCCCAGCTAGATGCATTTTTTAAGGGAGGAGATAGTCCAGAGGTTATTATACTTGCAGATTGGGGAGGTCATAAATCCTGCTGTGAATCCTGGGAGCGGGCAGGAGTCTGGGAGAAGCCCAGAGTTCCGTGTCTCCAGGCATTACTCGCAGTATCCCACTCGCTGTCTGGCATGGGTGCTCTAAGATTCTCAGCATGCCTGTCTCCTTTTATGTGTTGTTGCCTACAAGAAACCCAGCATCCCAGGTCATGCCTTGTCTCCTGGCCTCTGATTCTCACATGCTATGGGGGGATGAGGAAACCTCCCCTCTACTCATATGCTCCAGGCCCCAGCACTCCTCACTGGATTGTCTTTATTTTTCTCTGTAGAACTTTTCATCATTGGAAAATACTGTGTGTGTGTAAATGGTGGTAAAATACACCTTTTAAGTGTACAGTTCAGTGGGGTTAAGTGCCTTTGTATTGTTGTGCAAGTGTCACCATCATTTATCCACAGAACTCTTCATCTTCCTGACTAAAACTCTACACTGCTTAAACAACTCACCACCTCCTCCTCCCTCTAGCCTCTTGGCAGCCATCTTCCTCTCTCAATGAATTTGACAGCTCTAGGTACCTCATATGAGTAGAATCATATAGCATACTGGCTTATTTCACTTAGCATGATGTCTTCAAGGTTAATCTGTGTTGTATATTTCTTTCCCATTGGGGGCTGAATAATATTCCGTTGTATGGATATACCACAGTTTGTTGATCCATTCGTCTGTCCCTGGGTACTTGAGTGGCTTTTAACTTTTGCCTGTTGTGAATATAAGCCGTTCCCAGGTTACCAATGAGATAGGTTGTATAGGTTCGTTCTTAAGTTGAATTTACATGAAGGTTGGAACTGGTATATTTACATAATTGCCTGTAGCAGCCTGCCTTTATAAGTCGCACATCAGTCAGATGTCTGTAACTCGGGGACTTAACTGTAATAGCCTCCATTCATAAGCATGAGTTGTACATCAGTGAGATGTTTGTAACACTACCTGTACTGCTGCTGTGAACAAACCCAGCTTTTGAATTTGGAGGGTAGATACTCTGAAGTGGAGTTGCTGGGTCATATGGTAATGTTTCACTTTTTGAGAAACTGCCAAACTGGTTTCCTCAGCAGCCAGACAATTTTATGCTCCTACCAAGGTTTCTGATTCCTTTGCTTTCTTGCCAAGACTTGTTTTTTGTTTTTGTTTTTTTTTCTGTTTTTATGTGTTTTGTTTTGTTTTTAATAGTAGCCATGCTGATGTGTTTAAGAGTAGTATCTCTTTGGGACTTCGATTTGCATTTTCCTAATGATTAATGACATTGAACATCTTTATGTGTGCTGGTTGGTCTTTTGCGTTTCTTCTTTGAAGAAATGTCCCTTCAAACCTTTGTCCATTTTAAAATCAGTGTTGGCTATTTTGGGCTCTTATAAAATATATTTTGTCTGTTTGCCTCTACTTCTTCAGAGTGTATAGTCCATGGGTAAAAACATGATTTTTTTTTAGGATGCATCTCCACCTCCAAAATAGTGCTTCACGTATTTTGGTCAGTAAATGTTTGAATAAATGAATGGACAAGCTTAAGATAATTTTCCAGGTTATCAATAAAAAATTCTGTTTAAAAGTCTGATGCATGAGACTGATGCAAGTTGATGTTACTAGGGGCAGAGACAGTAATCCACACAGCACATCACCCCGTATTGGAGAGGAGAGTGGGGTATTGGTGCACAGAAATTCCTAGAGCCCATGAGTACAGCCAGAGGGTCTATACCAGAGGCTCCCTTGATTTCTGATGATTTTCTAGTTCCACAGAATCCATGATTTTTTTTTCTGGAGGTACTCAAATTGGCCTGTATTTTCCCTTTATATCAGAGGTTCTTTGGAATCCAAGAGATGGACCTTAACTGTACAGGTTGAGACTTCTTTTTCCCTGTCCTAGACTAAAGAGCAGTTTCTGATGCCAAAGCTTTTATGGGTGTGCCTAACTTCCCCTGGTGTAGCTTATTAAGAATGATTGTACTTAACCGGTTTTGAACTTCCTGCTTTCAGTGTAATGAGTTAATGTATTCAGTATGCTGAGCAGAGGCGCACTTTCTACTAAATATGTACTTTTTTTTTGTTTGATACTCAGAGGGGCACTCCTTATTTCTGACTAGTGTCTAGTGAGAAAGAGCCTCCTCCCTCCTCCTCCTCCCATATTCTTTAGCTGAGTTAAAGGCATTTCTCTTCTCATTAAAATTTTCTTTGGTAGGTGAGGATAAAAAGAGAGTCCTCAGACCATAAATTAGATAATGCAGTTCATCTTTGGTGGAGTTCCCAAGTTGAACTTTTAAGGCCTCAGGGTTCTGATGATGGAGCAAACAAGACAGGGACTAAGGGGAGGTGGCCCAAGAATTGGAAGCCCTGGGCCTGGCTTCCTGTATTTCATCTCTCATATGCAAGTGAAGGTATCAGAGGCTTATCTCTAAGAGCCTTCGCTTGACCAGTAAGTCTGTCCAGGGTGGGACTCCAAATACTATAAATGATTAGCATCTGTGTCTGTGTTTCGAACTTTTCAGTTGCTACCAAAATAACATGTGGGCTATGTAATAAAGACAAGGTCAGTGGTCTTTGAAATGGTGGGGTGATGGTATGCAACCCTGGGTGACACTGGATGATATATTAAAATGCAGGAGAAATGTGTGATTTTCTTTTTTTTCAGATTAAAAAGTTAACTGAGGACATTAGCCTTATTGATAACATATATGGATGGTCACTGGCACCCCCTAGTCCTTACCCCCTGGAACACTGGGGCTGGGAGAAATGGGGAAGTGGGAGAGGCGTGAGCTCCAGAGGAGAAGGGTTGTCGCTGGGGTTTGCCCTTTGCTTGCGGCCCACTGTGAAGTGTTGCCATGCGTGTGTGCTGCTTAGATGGATTGATGGACTGTATTCAGTTTTGGTTAAGCTGACTCTCTCACAGATAATGGCTTAAAAGGATCCTGTTTTTAAGAAAACCGAATTAAGAATGAAAAAAAGCAGTAGAAGCAGAAGCTGTGGTGATATAGCAGTGCCTGACATGTGTGCTGGTTCCAGTTCTTCTTCAGCTATTTGGTGAGTTAAAACAATAAACAGATCTGACAAATTAAAAAAATTCAAAATCACCCACAAGCCTATTAATATAACTGTGAGGCTTGTGCCACATGCATATGATGTTTTGAAATATTATTTGTGGTAATAAGGAATTACAGGAATGAATGAGACATTGCGAGTGAAGAATCCCACTGTTGCTGCTAGCAGCCCTGGAGACTTCAGGGAGCCACTGCCAGCATCGCAGCTTCACGACACCTGTGAACTGGGAGTAGGATTTTGGTAGAATGTGGAACACTTCCCCTGAATGAAAGGAATAGCTCTCTCTCTCCCCTCTATCTTCCCAGTCTAAGCAAATGCATCTTGTTAATACAATCAGCCCAGGATTCTGATAACAAGGGAGTCTAAGAAATGTGATTCTAAGTTTTCTAGTCCCTGTAATATAGGAAAAAATGTGAAAGAAGGTGTAGATACTGAGCGTGAAACAGTAGACAGCTTCTAGCACTGCCTCATTTGTAGGCAGGAAGTGGGAGTCAGGACACAAAATACTACTGAATCTCATTGATGTGGTTGAATGTATAAACGTTAGACTTCTAACATTCAGTAAGTTCTGTACAATACTTTGCAATGACAGGTAGAATGACCGTGAGCATCTGGGGACCACATAGAAGTTGACCGTTCTATTTCTGTTGTTGTTTTCATGAAAAAGAACTTGAACAGTTGTCGGGCTTAAAGGTGATGAGCCTGGCATCATGGTGAACACGATGAGAACAGGCTCAGGGCTGCCTGGTGGGGCTTAACTCTTCTCTGTGCTTAGAAAAGTCTTTGTCCCACAGTAAATTCTCATAGGAAGTCATAGTCACTATTTATTTTCCATTTTCCTTTTACAATAGCCCAGTTTTCCAATTTGATCTTTGCTGACAGGTGGGTCCCTGGTAAGCGATCTAGAATGTGTATAAAACAAGTCAGCACACGAACACACACACGGCCATTGCTTGTTGCTGCAGGATGGAGGTGGTGTGGACATGATGAGGGCTTTCTTTGGGTATGGGTAGAATACTTTGGAAAGGTATGTTTAGAAATGCTTGTATTGTTATATGATTTTTATCACAGAAAATGTGGGTCCCCTATTTTAACCAGAATACTAAGCTACCTCTCCAGTAACAAAAACTCACATTTGTTGAGTGCTTATTTGGGACTTCCCAGCACTTTACATGAGACATCTTTCTTGATCCTTCTAGCGACACTTGAAGGCTGGGATTTTTTTTTTTTTAAGGCTGTTGCTAAGATATTTGTTAGAAAATTCTATTTTTTTCTTGCCATCCTGGAACTAAATTCATGGTAACATTTACCTCTCTGGTAAGATCACTTTATAACTACCCTTACTTTCCTACATCTCCTTGGAATGGCAGTAAGATTGGGGTGTGCTAGAAGCATTGCTTGAGCAATGTTTTCCTAATTTACTTTTAGGCATGTTCAATAACAATTCTTTTAATCTATCAAAGATACTTATTTTAAGGCAGAGAGCCTATTATAAACTATTTTTTATGGGTCAGTAATAAACACTATTGAGTGATGTATGCAGGATTTGGAAACCTGGCTGGCAGGCAGGGAGAGGAGGCTGTGTCATGGAGATGGTTGGGGAAAGGGTCTCCAAGGGGATGATCTTTGAGCAGACTAGCAGGTGGGGAACTAGAGGACAGTCTACATAGGAGATTGCACATCCCACTTTGCCTATGACAGTCTCTGTTTCTACCTGCTGTCCTGGCACAATTGTGAGAGTGCCCTTTCTTACTCCCCAACGTGCTCTGGTTTGGAGGGTAAAATTGTATCATCACCTTATGTCTGGAGGAATCATCCAGCAAGTACAAGGGCCCGAGACTGATGCTTCCTCCTGTATTGATGCAGCGTCTGGCTGAAGTGGATGAGATGGGAAAGAGAGTGGCAGAGGGAGCCAGAGAAATAGCTGGGACTCTGTCCTGTAGCCATGTAGGTCATTGCTGGGACTTGAGTTTTATTCAGCGTGAAATGGAAGTCATTGGTGGATTCTGAGAAGAGTGACATGATTCAGTTTACTTTTAAATGGGGATCTTGCTGCTGGAGTAGGTACGGACTAAAGGGAGGTAAAGATGGAGGTTGGGAGCTAGGTAGAGCTGGAGTGCTAATCTGGGTAAGAGATGGAGGGGTTGGATTGGGGTTAGTCAGTATTGATGATTAGAGGTCGTGAGATTCTGGGCATACAGTATTTTAGCAGTAAAGGTGACAGGGTTTGTTGATATATTGATTGTGGGATAAAAGAAGGGTACAAGTCCCACGTGAGTGAATCTGAGTACTTAAAAGGATCACATTGCCATTTCCAAGATGAGGAACGCCATAGGAGGAACAGTGTGCAATGGGGGAATCGGGAATCTTTTCCAGACTTTTTGGGGTTGAGGTAACTCTTGAATATCCCCAGGGAAGTTGAATTCAGAAGATAAGTCTAGGATGGAGAGAAATGCCTTGTCAGTGTAGCATTTTAAAATCTTTGAGACTGAATAAGGTCACCAGTATTAGAGAGCACAGAGGTGTTAAGAATTCAACTTTGAGGATTCGTCATTGTTTAAAGGTTTGGGAGATGGGAGCCAGCAAAGGAGACCAAGAAAGTATGGCCATGGAGGAGATAAAGAAACAAGAGATGGGTGTTGTGAAAACCAACCAGAAAGAAGTGTTTGAAGAAGGAAGGAGGGAACAGCTCTTAAATGCTGATTATGCTCCAGCGAGATGGAGTCTGAGAAATAGTTACTGTATTTAGCCATGTGAAGGTCATCGGTGACCTTGTTGGAAGCTGTGTGGGACACTGCAGAGGCGTGTGCCTAGCTGGAGTGGGCTCGAGGGATTGGGTGGAGAAGAACTGGAGAAACAATGAGGTTTTCAGTGAGTTTTGGCAAAACTTAGGTCTCAGGTTAGCATGATAATCAGTTTCCTTATCCTGATAAGCAAATTGATGGGTAACTTTACTGTTCTCTAGTAGAGTTTACTATAGTGCATAGTAAACTATGATTTAAAGAATAACCAATAAAGTAAATATTACTTCTTTTAACATTTTATGTTTGAATAAATGTAGTGGAAATTTGTTACTTAATGGTCTTGAAATAATTAGATCAGTCAGAACCTTAATGTACTGCATAACTCTTTATAATCTAATCATACATTGCTTTAAACTTTTCACAAAGGAGAGATGGGTAGTCCTTCGTTCTACTGTAACCACCTAGCAAATCATTGCTATTTGATGGCTTTACTTAGGATAGATATTCCATGTCTGTGGAATCCATCTTTTGGGGAGGGTGAACTCAGAAGTCTTTGCCTACCTCTAGTGTAATGGCACTTTTGAAAGCCCCCAGATCAGAAAGAGACAGGCCTGGAGCCTGACAACTCTTGACTTCAGCTTTCTAAGTGAAGAAAATCAGTAATTACATGGTGTATCATAAAGACACATCTTGAAAAACGTTTAACATCAGCAATGACAGCAGTTGTTAGGCTGGGATAACAACCCACTTTGCCTTGGTGGTGGGGCCAGCATATTATAAAAGAAAAATTGTTATATCAAAGGCTAAGTAAGGCCTGTCAGGGTCCTTCATCAGTGAAGTTCATTCTGTGTTCAAGTTTGGAAGCACTGTTCTATATAAGGTAACTTTTGTAGATGTGGACATGTTTTATTTGGAATGACTTCCAAGATGTATTGAAGACAGAACCTTTGATGTAGTTCCCTTGATTAATGGGACTGTAGCCATCAAGCTTTGTTATGAGGATAATTTAGATTTTCCTGCTATCTACTAGTTTTAAACCTCATTTACTCCTCTTTAAAAATTACCTGGTCCATTCAATGTTGAAAAAAAATAGATATTAATGAGAAGAAAGGGAAATAAAGTTTTCTGAGTAGATGTCCACTATCCAAAGAACTACAGTACTATTTTTTTATTATTTTTTTATTTCTTAGAGCATAACTGTGTACATTAATGCAATCATGGGGTACAGTGTGCTGTTTTCATACACATTTTGAAATACTCTTATCAAACTGGTTAACATAACCTTCATGTCATTTTCTTAGCTATTGAGTTAAAACATTCATACTCTGCTTTTAGAAAGATTCACTTGTACCCTTATAAGGTAAACCATAGACCCCATAGATAACCATTGACCCCACCAATCTCCCTCCCTCCCGCCATCGAATCCCCTCACCTCCCCTTCCCATCCCTTCCCATATTCTAAGGCCATAATTAGGTTATGACATTCCTATAAAAGCTATGAATTAGTTTCAAAGTAGGGTTGTGTACAGTGGATACTTTTTCTTCCATTCTTGAGATACTTTGCTAAGAAGAACATTTTCCAATTCCATCCATATAAACATGAAGGAGGTAAAGTCTCCATCCTTCTTTAGGGCTGCATAGTATTCCATGGTGTACATATACCATAATTTATTGATCCATTCATGGGTTGATGGGCATTTGGGCTTCTTCCATGACCTAGCAATTATGAATTGGGCTGCAGTAAACATTCTGATACAAATATCTTTGTTGTAATTTGATTTTTGGTCTTCTGGATATAT
>NW_003852501.1:5604079-5652893 GCF_000181295.1 Otolemur garnettii | reverse complement strand
GTGGATTCTGGTTATTAAACCTTTGTTGGAGACATAACCAGCAAATATCTTCTCCCATTCTGAGGGCTGTCTACCTGCTTTATTTACTGTGTTCTTGGCTGTGTAGAAACTTAAGTTTGATCAGGTCCCAAAAGTGTATTTTTGACATTGCTTCAATTGCCCGAGGGGTCCTCCTCATAAAATTTTCACCCAAGCTGATTTCTTCAAGTGTTTTCCCTATACTTTCTTCTAGTATTTTCATAGTTTCATGTCTTAAGTTTAAATCTTTAATCCATTGAGAGTCTATCTTAGTTAATGGTGAAAGATGTGGGTCTAGTTTCAGTCTTCTATAGGTCGCCATCCAGTTAACTCAGCACCATTTGTTAAATAGGGAATCTTTTCCCCACTCAATATTTTTAATTGGCTGGTCAAAGGTCAAATAACGGTAGGTAGCTAGATTCAAGTACTATTTTCGGAGACAAGTAGAAGTGTATTGTGTGTATTTAGCTGTTTTCGTTCAATTACAGTACAATAACTGGGTATATGTATGTACATGTATGTGTGTATATATGTAGCCATTTTTAAAAAGTGGAACTATGCACAGTAGATACTCTTGTCAACCTAGTTTTTTTCCTCTTTTAGCCAGAATTCTGTCTCTATAGCCCCATTTTAGAGAACTACATAGATTCTATCAAACATATTATATTCTCTGATTTATTTAACTCTTTACTTTTTATTGGACATTGAAGTTGTTTCTAATCTTTCATGTCTAGGAACATATATTATTTTGTTTTCTGCTGTTTATTTTCTTAGAATAAATCCTTAGAAGGCTCTTAGGTCAAGAGAAACATCCCTTCTTGTGTAGAGGTGACCCATACGTATTTTAGCACATACACATATATACATAAGTGTTTTCATATCCTCCTTGCCTGCTGGTAAGTTCTGCCAGCTTAACTGCAGTTTACTTGTAGGTGAATGCATAGAGCTTACCATAGCTCTGTACAGGTAATATAAATGTCAGAGCTACGAGTATTTTCTCAGTATTGTTTGTGGAGATAAAGTCCTTTGAACTACAGTTACATTAACGTGTTCTAAGTTTGAGGCTATTTTAGCAAAAATGAACTCTTCATAGATAACTACATAGCTTTTATCCTGAAACAGGGATGAATTTCCCATTTGTATAGGCCTTTTCTGCTTTTCCTATTTGGCATGCTATGTGAGGTGAACCATGAAAGGCAGTAGCTGTTGCTGATTCTGCTTCTGTTCGAATGACTATTTTCTTCTAAATGTTTCAGCATGAGAACAATCTTCATTGTAAGATTTAAGGACATGCTTAAGGAGAATAATTCATTGTCAGATAAAAACCAAAGCTTACGGTATAAATTGGAACATGATTGTTATCCTTTAGACTCGAGATTAACTCTGCTCTGTTTTCCATAGGGATGTTCTTGACATATGTTAATACAGTTTCCTTCATCCAGCTTAACGGTCTAGTTTTTCTACTTAAATTTAAATTATAAATCTGTTGGAAAATATTTTGTTCAAACTGAGCATATTCATTCAGCTTTAATGGTACTTAATTTTGGTTACTTCCCCCCTTTATTACTAGGAATTGAAACAAAATGATCACTGTTTTTAGAAAAAGACGATTTTTTTTTTAAATAAAAGATTAGTGAGAAGTAAAGATGTTTTTCTGTGTTGTTATAATAATTGCTAGCCACATATGGTTATTAATCACTTAAAACTCAACTCTTTTTGGTTGAGGACCATCAAACTTAATATAAATTTTAATAGGCATGTGTGGCTAGTGGCTACTGTATTGACAGCAGTGTAGATAATTTTCAGTCTCCTATGGCGGGGGTCAGCAGACTCTAGCCATTGGGCCAAATCCAGCTCACCACCCTTTTTTGTAGATACAATGTTAATGAAACACGGGCATGCACATTTGTTAATTTTTTTTTTGATTAATGATGGCTTTAATACCACAATGGCAAAGTTAAGTACAGATGCTCCTCGGCTAACAATGGGCATGTATGGCAATAAACACATTGTAAGTGAAAAATACTAGGAGTCACAAATGCTTTTAATACTCCAATAAAGCCATTATAAGTCTAAAAATTATATGCTTTGGGGCGGTGCCTGTGGCTCAGTGAGTAGGGCTCTGGCCCCATATACTGAGGCTGGCGGGTTTGAACCTAGCCCTGGCCAAACTGCAGCCAAAAAAATAGCTGGGCGTTGTGGTGGGATGCCTGTAGTCCCAGCTACTTGGGAGGCTGAGGCAAGAGACTCACCTAAGCCCAAGAGCTGGAGGTTGCTATGAACTGTGATGCCGCGGCACTGTACTGAGGGCAACAGAGTGATACTCTATCTCTAAAAAAAAAAAAAAAAAATGATAAAAATTATATGCTGAGCTATGTTTTTTTAATTTTTAATTTTTGAGACAGGATCTTGTTCTGTTGCCCAGTCTGTAGTGCGGTGGGGTCATTGTCGCTCAGTGCCATCCTAGACTCCTAGGTTCAAGCAATCCTCCTGCCTTACTTTCCCATTCCCTCCAAGGTAGCTGGGGCTACAGGTGGTCACTGTGACCAACTAATCTTTTCAGAGTTACCAATTTTATGCAATCTTTCATCCTCTTCTTGCACTGTAAATCTTGCAGAGGTAGGTATACAATATTTTGTTAACTGAACTTATTTGGGGATTGACTTTTCTTTTTGAGTAAGTCTTGTGGTAAGGAGCATAGATATACAGAAATGCTGTTTTTAAAAATAGTGAGCTATCCTTCTGATGGATGATGGGTAAAATAAAAAGCATGTGAAAGAGTGCTCAGACTAAGAAAATGGAGAAATGCCTTATCTTGGCCTGTTCCGTGTTGCTATAAAAGAATACTTGAGGTCAGGTAATTTGTAAAGAGACATGGCTTATTTAGCTCCCAGTTCAGCAGGCTGAACAAGAAGCGTGGCACTTGCGACTGCTTCCTGCCAGGGCCTTTTTGCTGCATCAGACAAGGTGGGGAGAAGACCAAAGGAAAAACAGACCGGGAGGATCCGCATCCCAGGGCCATCCTGGCTATAAAACTACCCACTGTCAGGAACTGATCAGTTTGCTTGAACCAATTCAGTTTCATACAGACACAATAGGGCACCAGGCGCTTCATGAGGAATGCAGCCTCATGACCCAAACTCCCCTCCTAGACTCTACCTCCCAACACTACTACATGGCATCAAATTTCAACGTGAGATTTGGTGGGAACAAACAAACCATATCCAAACCATAACATGCATGTTTAATTTCTGAGTTTATAGTAAATCAGCAGATAACTCGAGTGTTTTTAGTAGTTCATGCAGCTTGCCAGGGTTGTAGATGGAGCAGTGGGTGAGACCAGGTTCTCTGTTGTCAAGCCTGTTGAGCTAAGCAGTAACCATTCAATCTTGATTATGCATTTAAGTTCTTTTTGTGATGGTTACCACAAAGGAAAAGTGAAAGTGTAAGGTACTTATTATATATGTAGTTAGGGCAGGGGTTGCAAACTCTTCCAGGCGTACACACAGTATTTTAGGCTTTGTGTGCCATGTAAGCTAGGTCACAGCTACTCAGTTCTCCCATTGAAGTTAGAAACCAGCTATAGGTGATACACAAAGACACACGCACACATCACACATACATGTATGTGTGTGATCATGCCACACATATCTGATTCTCTGTACTCACATTCTTCCCAAGTATTTTCCAAAAAATGAAAATATTAACAGAATTTTACAAATCAGTTCTCATTTAGCTGATGTTCTGTGAGTACAAAGTACTTATAAAATCTTGTATGTACTCTTGGAAATCATTTTTTTTTTTTTTAATTTAGAAATATGGTCTCACTCTGTTGCCCCGGTTTGTCTTAAACTCCTGTTCTCCAGCCCCTGTTGGTCTCCCAAAATGCTGGGATTAAGGACGTGAGCCACTATACCTGGGCTCTTGGAAAATTAATAACTGTGCTTAAAAATAGTCCAGGTGTCAAAGAGAAAATCACACTGGAAATTAGAAAATACTTAGGAGTGAATGATTAAAAAATACTTTTACATCAAGTTCATGGGGTATGAATATCCTCAAAAGGGAAATTTTTGTAGCCTCACTGATTACATTACCAAGGAAGAAAAGGCTTAAAATTGATGAGCTGTATGTACAATTTAAGGTGTCAGTAGAAGAAAGAGAAGAGTAACAAGACCAAAAGTAGATTCTTCAAGAAGACTAACAAGCCATAAGCAAGCTGGTCAAGGACAAATAGGTAAAAATAAGTAGTTTTTTGAATGATTAAAGGGAAATAACTACAAGTAAAGCAGTGGTTAGAATGAGAATGTAAAGAAGAACGTTATGTAAATTTGAAGCTTAGAGGGAAATTACCTGGGAGGAGTATATCCCTTTCAGGGTCAGACTTGAAAGTAGAAAAGGGGAGCAGATCTACAACCATTAAGGCAAGTGGTATCATTACTTATAGTAATTTTTTCTACAAAGAGAACACCAGAAATCCTTGTGATGCTGAGAATGTCATTTTGTCAAGCATTAAAAGAACAATTAGCAGTAATTCCAATTTAATCCAGAGTCTTCCAAAAAATAGGGGAACAGTCAATACTTGAGAGTCATTGGATGCTAATAAAGCTGTCAAACTCAAAATCAGTAATGGCAGATTGATAAAGAAAAATTCTAGGCCAGCCTCAGCTGTGAACTGAGAGAACATTCTTTAATGAAAGACAGGCAAACTAAATCCAATAATGTAAAAAAAAAAAAAGAACATACATTATAATTGAGTTGGGTTTAATTCCAGGAATATGAGCATGTGGTTTCTTTAGAAAAATCTATCAATTTACTTTACCTCATTAACAGATAAAAGGAAAACTGGGCAATCATCTCATTAGTTGCAGAAAAAAAAAGAAAAACTACCAAGAAATTAGCACTCAATTATTGCTAACTACTGCCATCAACAAACTTTTATTCCTGGAATGGGCATGGACCTTCTTAATCTGGTAAGGTACCTCACCCAGTATACTTCTTGGTGAGGTGACGGAGTTGTTCTTTTAAAGTTAAGGATGAAGAAGGCATGTTCCCTGCCGGCAGGCCTTCTAAACTGTATTGAAGGTGCTGGCTCCAGCATGCCAGGTTTAGGAAATGAGATGAAATTCAGAAGGAGTCAGATTGCGAAGGACAGCTGCAATGAGTAATATGATAATATGCTGTCTACAGGGAAGATGCATGAGAATCAACAGACGCGTCATCATAAATAGGAATTAGGACAGATCGCTGGATGTGTTTCAAAAGAAACAAAACATTACAGATCATCGAAGCCCCTTTTGTTCTCCTCATGGTCCTGTTTACTTCAAGAGATCTGCCCAATTTTTGTACCTTTCCCACACAGGTGTTTTTATCTATTATAAGCTCAGTATGGACTTTAGGATTTTTCCTTTTCCGTTAATGAGATCATACCTTGTGTATCTTTGTGCAGTTGGCTCTATTCACTTGCTTTTATTTATTTCTTTTTTCATTCATTTAATCATGACAGATGCATTAGCTCTCATTAATTGCTGTGTAGTATTTAAAACTTGGTGAAAGGCGTTTTGGATTATATTTCATTTTTGTGTCTCCTTATGCAAATATGTAGGAGTTCCTCAGATCTGTGCCTAGAAATGGAAATGGAGCCCTCAAGGGAGGGAGCCTTCAAGGCTTCTAGACCTCTCCCAGTTTCTGTCCCACGGGCCTATCGATTTCACTTCCTCCAGGAGGAAGACAAGTGTATGCAAATTTTCATTGCTCCGTGTCTCCACTGACACAGGTGCTCAGTCCTGAGTGTAACAGGGAAAAACGGGGGAAAAAATATGGCAAGATTGTCAGTGGTCTGCCTGCATTGCCTTTTAATGACGCTTACTCATACTGCTTCCTGGTGATTCTGGAGAAAAGTTTGCAGCAGGTGACCACATCCTGATTTACCCCAAGCCCACTGTATGAAGAATGGCATTATCAGTGTTTGAAACTATTTCCTCTTAAAGAATCTTGGACCCAGTATCCCATGCATTCCTTCATGGTAGCCTGCCCCCTCCCCCATTTTTTCTTTGTGAAAGAAGTGGTTTCTGGACCATCCCTTCTTTCCTAGATGCAAGAACATGAATCCTTTCCTCATTTCTATTCCTAGTGACCACTTGATAAAATCTAAAGAGTGGTATTTGGTGTAGCTGAGCTTGACATATTCTCCAAGTCTCTATTAGTTTCCTGTTTGGGGGATCTAGAGATAAGATGATACTTTAGGATGCTTCACTTTGGAAACATTTATTTTCTGAATCATGAGTACCAGGGATCACCTTTTGTTCTTTTAGAAAAACGTGAGTGAAGTCTGATGGGCTGAAGTAGGTTATAGGGTACAAACTGTTGTGGCGGGCAGGGCATGTGGCTCCCATTGAGTGTAATAACAGCCCTTTGACATGTGTGGCAGCTGCTGCCAGAGTCTCCAACCAGGATCTGGGCTAGAGAGTGGTGCATGTGTAATTTAAGCAATAACATAGAGTATTTAACATATGTAATTGAAAATGATTTTGCAGAATAAAACTGAAGTCTGGTGTATCTTGAAAAGGAAATTATTACAGACATGTAAATAGCTTACCGTACAGTTTAATTATGGTTTTATTAGTAGACAGGACTCAATTGATGGGAGGAGACGCAAGGACTAAAAATTCTGCTGCATTTGTGGGGAAATAACAAAGGCTATGATGCCGAACTGAATGTAAACTCAGTCCATTTCCTTCAAGTTAATTGTTTTGACTATAATTACGTGGAGAGTTATTATTTAGTGTCCATATACAATTTTTAATCATTGTCTAATAGATTAATTTGAAGATCTTTTCCTTGTTACTTATGTGGCATTTATGGAACAGTTAGATATATTAGATTTTAGTTTTAGGAGTTGATTATATTTCAGTGTATTTAAATTTGAGGGCTTGTTATCCCATTGAATCCATGATCAGTAAGTATTTGGTATTTGTTTTCTCTGTTGAGAAATAAGAGGAAAGTTTTTTGAGTAGGATTTGAAGAGTTTGGCTGAATTAAAACTAAAAACTGATTTATTAGACAAAACTCAGTTAGGTACAGACACAAAGACTAGATACTCATCTTGTGGACCTGATACTTGGTAATCCCTTGGCTTTGTTGTTTATTGTGGTTTTATTTGGAAATTTCTTGAATTTGTTATTTTTTGAGTTTCTTTATGAAATTTACAGAATTATATAGATATAAAGTGTATTCCATTGTTTGTCTTCATTACTGCAGAATTGGAAAAGTTTGAGCAGTTCTGGGAAACTACTTTAAGAAACATCCTCTTTTCCTTCGTTTTTTCTTTGAGTTTTTCTTTATCAATCTACACTTAGACTGCATGGAGTAGGTAAGAACTAAGAGGCACAGGGAAGGAGTGTGCTCCTCACTGTTTTTGTAGGACAGTAATTGGTGATGTGATGTACCTTGCTGCCAAGTGGTGCATTGTTTATATTAGCTAACTTTTGTAAACCCACGTATTATGAGCTTAGGCAATATCGCAATTACTGGTCTGTAAATTACCCACACATTTCCATCATATAAACATGTTACACTCTTGAGATCAGAGTTAGAATTCAGAAAGGGCATATATGAAGGGATGGACAGGTAGGTGGCCATTTGAAAGATTTCTCAGCATATTCAAGAACATAAGATATTGATGGCATAAGTCTGACTTTTTGTTTCGCTTACATTTCTGGTTTTATTTTCTCCTGGTATGTGATAAAACTGACCCTACTCTACAACTTCTGAGTCTTCAGGTATTTTTTTTTAAAGTTGAACTACAATGTGGAGGTCCAAGGCGGCTGGACCAGAATTGATTAGGAACAGGATAGAGTTTGGATACTTGTGCCCTGCTGCCTAAATCTCATGCAGACAAATTCCGTCCCCAGTTTTGGAGGTGGGAGTGGGTCCCTCAGGATAGAGTGAGTTCTCCCTTTATTAGTTCACAGGAGAGCCGGGCACCTCCTCCTCCCTCCCTCTCCCTCTCTCTTGTTGTGAGAAAGCCTGCTTCCCCTTCCCCTTCCCTTTCTGCCTTGCTTGGAAGCTCCCTGAAGCCCTCACCAGAAGCAGGTGCTGGGCCATGCTTCTCATACAGCTTGAGGTACTGTAGGCCAAATAAAACCCTTTTATTTATAAATTACCCAGTGTTGGATATTTTCTTTATAGCAACAGACTAATACAGAACACGTTCTGTGTAAGTGAGAGGATCTGAGTAGGCAGGCTGAGGAATTACAGATGTGGAACATGTGGGAAGGGAGGTTGTGGGAAAGGTTTGGGCATAGATGGTCCTTTGTGCAGGGTGTTGTCACTGCCGCGAGACTGCCTTGTTGCTGTAGGAAAAGAATTGTCATATGGGGGAGAGGGTGGTGGACTGGGTACCAGGCCTGGTGGAGGCACACAGCTGGCTCCCTATGTGGGTAGAACATTGGCTAGCCTTGTGTTTCCCTTAGTCAGTACCGTGTTTAGGATACTTGAAAACAATCTCATTAGGATATTTTTCTGTCGTACGCTTTGCAGCAATGAAGAATTATATTAATAGAAGTAAAAATTTTCTAAAAAAGGAAACCATCCCCTGTCTTCCTTTCACAGTTCTATTAATAGTCAAATTTCCCTTTTTGAGCAGGATTTCTCTGTGAGATAGAGAGATTTCATGCTGCTAGGAAGGGGTTGGTGCCCAGTAGTGGTTAGTGGCTGCCTGGGGGCTTCTCAGGGACGTGTGAAATAGCATACTCCAGGGCTGCATCCTATATGCATTTTATTAGGTTCGAGGATGGTGGAAAAGAGCTTGTTCACACTGCTTCTTAGCACTGAAGTGAAAGGAACTCCTAGTTTGCTGAATGGCAGTGTGATTAAGGACTTGAACTTGGATTTCAGTTTTCCAGTAATGGTAGGTTTGGTTACCTGACCAACCTTGTTGCTGAGAATAAGTCAAACTGCCAAATAAAATATTTGAAAATATAATTTTGAAGGTGATGAAGAGAAAACAAGAGAGTACGTGCTTTTCGGGTGACCCTGCAGGGAGACCCAGAGAGACAGAGGGACCCTCGATGGTTAGACACTTTGTACTGAGGGTACTTGCTGACAGGGGTTTTTCTGGGGAGGGTCATAGCTGCCATCTAGGGAGCTTCCTCAGACAAGCCTAGGGAATGTAAGAGCCATACCTGCAAGGTAAGATGAGCAGAAGAAAAACTGGCTTCTGAAGATTGAAGCCCCATCCTCCTCACCGGCATCAGTGATCCCAGACTCTGTACTTATCAGAAGCTGGTGCAGATGCCCTTGCAGAAAGTTCTTTTATTTTATGTGCTGATATTGAGTTCACTTCCAAACATAATAAAGTGCAAGAACAAAAAGACACCCCAACAATTAACAGGACAAAAACAACACTTAGAAATAAAGTACAAAGGCTCGGCGCCCGTAGCTCAGTGAGTAGGGCACCAGCCACATACACTGCGGCTGGCGAGTTCGAGCCTGGCCTGGGCCTGCTAAACAACAATGACAACTGTAACCAAAAATAAATAAATTAAATAGCCAGGTGTTGTGGCGAGTGCCTATAGTCTCAGCTACTCGGGAGGCTGAGGCAAGAGAATCGCTTAAGCCCAAGAGTTGGAGGTTGCTGAGAGCTGTGACACCACAGCACTCTACCGAGGGCAACATAGTGAGACTGTCTCATAAAACAAACAAAGAAACAAACAAAAGAAATAAACTACAAAGATTGAAGGTGCTGGAATAGCCAGACATAGACTGCAAAACAACCATGCTGACTATATTTTCAAAAAGAAAATAAGCCTACAGATATCTTTGGTGATCAGTAAACTAGACAACATAGAAGATGTGAGAAATGATGAAACAGAATTTTTGGAGATGGAAAATATCTAATGAAAATGAAGAACTCTAAGAAAGGGTTGATAACACTCGAGAAAGAATTAGTGAAGCAGAAGGTAAATAATAACAGAGGTCAACAAGCGTTTTCTCCCGTGAAGGGTCTGCTAGAGAGTACTTTAGGCTTTGTGAACCACATGTGGTCTCCAATGCATAGTCTTCCTTGTTCTAGTTTTGTTTTGACAAATGTTTAAGAATGTGGAATCCATTCTTAGATTCCCAGTCAGGGATGGGTTTGGCCCACAGGCCCTAGTTTATTGATTCCAGTTTAGATACACAGAGTAGAGTAATGAGAGAAAATACAGGAGAGAGGGTGGGACGAGAGAGTGCACGTGTGTCTGTGTGTGTAATCAGAGTCTGGGAGGGAAGAGGGGAGAATAGGGCAGAGGAAAGAATGTCCTGGAATTTTCTAAAGGTGATCAAAAGATCCTGATCTATAGGTTCAAAAAGCCAAATAAATCCTAAATAGGATCAGTAAAACATCCTCACCAAGGTGTGTAAGTTGGTCACTATGGAAGTTTTGAGACAGACTGTGCTATGGTCCCTTATTTCGCCTGCAAGAATCACAGTCGGCAGCATCCCTTTTGATTCACCCACACAGGTTTCACTTGCTTGGCTTATTGCCAGTGCTGGGAAGGCTTCATTTGTTTCTGTCTGCATGGGTTTCTCTATTTTTGTATATCTCAAAACTTTTTTAATGACCCACATATATGCAGAGGGTTTCAAAAAAATGTATGCAAATTTTAAGAGAGGAGAAAACTATGGAGATTGTAATACTCAAGTCATGTTTGACTTCTGCAATTACAAGAGACACAAGATACAGATACAAACGTTATCAGTGTATGTTGAGTATCACAATTTTAATACAGTTTCGTGCTCTTTTAAAATGTGTATACATTTTTGGGGCACCCTCTGTACATCATAGTGAAAATGCAGGACGCCAAAATATGAGGTGAAGGTCTGGAGAACGGGTAGGGAGTAGGGGGCAGGCATAGATTACTTCCTTGAAGGCAGGTGACTTCTTCCCAGCAACAGTGGAGGTGGTACATGGCAGAATGACATCCACGATACCAAAAGAAAATACCTTCCAGCCTAGAGTTTCATAGGCAGAAAAATGTTTGAATAATGAGGTTAAAATCAAAACACAAGAGCTGAAGCGTTCTACCAGAAGCTTTCCTTACTACAGGAAATTTTAAAGTCTGCATGTTGCACAGAAAGAAAATGATCATGGATAGAAGATCTGAGTTAATTAAGGGTATGAAAAGCAAAGAAAATGAGAAATAAGAGATAACACTTAGATTAATACTGAACATATCCAGTAACAATGGCTTTTAAAAATATTGACTTGAAATCTAATACAACAATAGGCTGTAAGTTGCAAAGAGGGTGAAAGAGGTATAAAATATCTAAAATACTCATCTTGGACAACAGTTTTCAGTTTTATAGTTGATCAAAATCTTAAGATAAAAACCCTTTACTCCATTTGTAATGGGGTAATTGAATAAGATGGTAGAAGCAGGCCCCGTGAAGCATATAGGAGAAAAAGTATAAATCCATGAATTGTTGGTGACATTTTACTGGTTTTTCTTTTTTTTAGTAAAATTATGTGAAATCTTAGAGAAGAGGGAGAGAGAGATCTAAAATAATATGAAAAACCTCAACAAATCTGTTATCATTATGATAGGAATTTACTTTGAGAGAAGCGTCCCTGGGGATGGGAATTAGGAGGATTATTAATGTTGCATTTGGCCTCTGTAAGTATCACTTCCCATACTGTGTTATTTCATTGGTCTAAATGTCTTCCTTGCTAGACTCAGCATTTCCAGGGAAGTCATCTTAACCTGGCTGGCTGTCCTCTCCTCCAGCGTACCAGAAGGTACCTTGAAATGCATCAAAAAATGTACAGCCTGAGCAAGAATGAGACTTGACTCTACTAAAAATAGAAAAATTAGCCAGGCATGGTGGCATGCACCTGTCGTCTCAGCTACTCAGGAGGCTGAGGTGGGAGGATTACATGAGCCCAGGGGTCCAAGGCTGCACTGAGCTGGGATGACACCACTGTAGTCTAGCCTGGGTGACAGAGTGAGATTCTGTCTCTAAAAGAAAAATAAAAGTTTAGTTACTAATTCAGAAAGATGCTCTTAATATAACTTGTTTGTGAATTAATAAGTATGAAAGCTACAAAAGTTTGTCAAGTGTCAGATTTCGTGTTTCTCAGAGTGAGTGTTGGAAACAGGGGAACACAAATTAGCCATGAAATATGTCCTGTTATTGATTGAATCAATTTGGTTTTCTATTTTTATTTTCCTCAGTCAGTTCTGCCACTAAGGGGCCTCTTAGCCAATCCCTTGGGTTTTTGTCTTGGATTTTTTAAGGGCCAGGTATGCTTAGGTTCTACAGTCTGTGTTCTTCCCAACCAGAGTTGTTATCTACAGGGATTCTTTGTCAGGCCGAAATCCATCCAGCCTTTTAGAGTGAGCTCATGTTTCTTCACTCCAGCTAATGCTGATATTTGCCAGAACCATTCCTGATTATACCTAAGGTTCCATCACTAAGAAAACTGAAAATAAATAAAGTAAGGTTACTTATGAGACAATAGATTTCTTTCAAGGGCTTAAAGATCTGTTATCCTTTTCTGAGGCACTGGAAGGTATTTCACATTGGAAATTGTAGAAAACAAATTTGCACTGCATCTGGGGCAGATTTACCTGAAAGTTTGATGCCTTTACAATCCGCAGGGAGTTTTGTCCTGTGAATGTGACTTGATCAACTGTTTTATTGTAATAAAAATAACAGACCATGTGTTGTTTTTATAAATTAAGACCTTCCGGGAATCTATATAACAAATGGGAGATGTGTCAATAGAGCTAAGTTGGAGTTTTGGCAACTGCCAAATTTAGTTTCACATGGAGAGGGGAAAAAAATAATGTAGATAGTCCCAATAGATAAGCAACAAGTGGAGTGTGATGGTCAGAAGGAAGGAAAAAGGGTATCACGGGAAAGTGGGAATATTGAAATCTAAACTTGCTGTACCCTGTATTTTGAAACCTAGAAACGAATGAACCCTATCCTCCATCCTCTCCCCTGCCCTACTTTGGAAAAGGATACAATAATCTGAAACAAATATTTATAGAGGTTGAGCATCCCTAATTTGAAAATCCAAAATGCAAAACATTTTGAGCACCAACAAGAGGCCCCAAGTGGAACATCCCATACCTGACCTCGAGAGATGGGTCACAGACAAAACACAGGCATACGACACATGGTTTTGTCAGTGAACCCAAGGAACAGAAGACCCTTGGAGTCTCCTTCAGCTACGATGTGGGTCCCATCCCCAAGATACCTTAGATGCATCTGCAAAAATTCCAAAATACCCAAAATTCTAAAATCTAAAGCCCTTCTGGTTCCAAGCATTTCCCACTCAATCTGTAGTACTTATTTCTATGGGGTCATTACAGATCCGTCACAATATTAGGTAAGGTGACAGATTTGCAAAGATGTGATCATTTTAAAATTAGTGTTTAAATTCCATAGAAATATATAGGAATTATCTTTAATGTGTTGTTATAAAATAAAAATATGAGAAACTGAATTGTAAAGATTGTATTTGTAGACGTACCCTTATTTCAAAAGAAATTGAACTTTAAAAAGTCAGGACTATGACTTTGTTCTTAAAGTTCTTCTCAGTGTCAACTCAGAAATGATGAAGGGTTTTCTCTCTTTTCTTAATTTGTGATTTTTTGTTTTAGGAGAAAACATTTGAAAGAGTAAGTAGAAAAATTCTATGAATTGACTAAACAAGTATTTTGCTACACAGTAATTTTTCTAATTTGTCTCATTTTCTGATTCTATTTTTATGATTAGTTTCTCTGGTTTTGCTCTGGATTTATCACCATGGGAGGTTTTGACCCTGATGGAAAGAAAACTGCACTGACCTTTTTTACGTTATAGAGATTTTTCGCTAAGGTGGTATAAATCTGTCTTTCCTCGCCTTTTTTCTCTACAATTCTGCTTAGTCGGTTTATTCAACAAATCCCCCTGCACATTATACCCTTAGCACAAAGCGCAGTGCCTAAATATTATGATAGTTACTTAGTTTATTGAAAAAATGAATTTCTTGCTTATAAGTTCTATTCCCTGATTCTCACACTTAAAACCCTAGCCCTGCTTGTGTGAAATATTTCTTCCTGACTTCCTGGCAGTTCACCCCATTTCTCAAGTAGACTTATCTCTAGGTCAGTACTTTAGGGTGTATACTGCCCTATGGTAACTTATATATACTTATAAATATATATGAAAACATAAAATTTTATATATATCTCTGTAGATACGTAAATGATGGGTTGGTGGTTGTAGTCTCCTTCTTAGGGATTGAGCTTGTTTCTTAAGACATGTCTGTTTAAAAAAATATTTATATCTATTTACTTATGTGTAAATATATGTAGTTATATGCAGTATGTTAAATATTTATTTACAAATACGTATACTTGTATATAGTGATGTATGCGTGTTTTCTTCTCGCCTGCATGGAGGAACACCACCACAGACCAGTGGATGGTGCTACAAAGTTCTATTTGTAAAGATCAGTATTTCACTTTTCATGTATTTATATGTTACATACGGCATTTCTTTATATTTTTAAAAGTGCACGCATGTATGAGTGTGCATATGTTTATTTCTAGCTATATCTCAGGGGCTGTCCTGTGTGAAACACTCCCCACTGGACGTTCTGTGCTGCTCCTCCAGAGCGCATACAGAAGAACGCTGAGACCCTCTGAGGGTTGTCCTCTGGTCCAGGGGGAAGCGGTAGCTATCCATTGGCCTTTGGGTGTCTCAGCTGCTTCCTGCAAGGGTGGTTGGGAGAAGTCATGCTCCCTTTCTAGGAGAGAGTACAGAGACTCAAGTCTCTGTGGTTTCAGGGCAAATTGGAGCACCCTAAGCCTATGGGAGCTGGCGGTATTTGTTGGTCTCCCATTCAAGTCCTGTGTGGTTGCCGACTCCCTGAGCTTCTAAGGACAGAAACAATTTTTTGGCTTGCCTGGCCATGCATGTCTCAGCCTAGTCTTGGTGTCCCGAAGGTTCAATGGAAAGCTAGCAATTCTCCTAGCACATAATTTCTTTTCTTTCTGTTTTATGTGTTTGTTTGTTTTTTGTTATTTAGGTATTTTTTGTTTTTGGTTTTGTTTTTTGAGACAGAGTCTCTCTCTGTTGCCCAGGCTAGAGCACCATGGCATCACGATGGCATCAGCTCACAGCAACCTCAAACTCTTGGGCCCAAATGATCACCCTGCCTCACTCCCCTGAATAATTGGACAACTGCCTCAACACCTGGCTGTTTTTTCTGTTTCTAGTAGAGATGGCATCTTGCTTTTGCTCAGGCTGGTCTCGAACTCCTAAGCTCAAGCAATCCTCCTGCCCTTACCTCCCAGAGTGCTAGGATTATAGAACCGAGCCATGGCACCTGGCCAAGCACATAATTTCTTAATGGTAGAGACTGCTGTATTCCTCTTCAAAATAGTTTGCACCTAGATGGTGCTTAACACACTTACTGAATTTAAATCCCTAAGAAGGGTATTTCCTAATGGAAAACTGTCTTGCTTTTTCATTTGTTTCTTTTCCACTTAACTAGTTCATATAACCCCTCAAGACACGGGCTGTGGACTTTTCTCTCCTTTGCTGGTCTGTACAAGTCAATGCAGCATTTGTGACCTTGGAAAGGGGACGATGGATTAAATCAAAGGGCTAGAGTTCCTTGATCGCCTCCTGATAGCTTGTGGTTTGTAAATACAGAAGAGGAAGAAAGGGAGACAAATTGGGAGGAAATTAAATTATAGAAACTGCCTCAGCTTTAGTTATAACCTTAACTCTGCCAATTTTGTAACTGTAGGCAAATGCTTTGCCTTTTTAAAATTTCACCTCAGTGTAATTTTAATTTTGCGAAGTTGTTACACAACCCAGTTACCCTTGACAAGATACTTAAATTATGTTAAATAGTCTTTACGTTTTCAGCGGCACCTATACTGTACAGTATTGTATGAAGGTGAAGGATATACTTCTCACATACAAATTATAGTATTTCCCCAAATTATATGTTCCAAAGGCGGTTGAGGTATGCATGCAATTAGGTGTTTATCAAGCTAATGATTTGCTATTAGTTGGGTAAGTACAAGTTGTGTGAATTACACTTGCCCTGGGGTGGTCCTCTCTCTGAGCTGCTTTTCAGAGTAATAGTCAATTTATCCCAAAAGCGATTAGTACAAATTTCCTGATGACCAGCCCTCAAAGTTTTTCACTCTCATTTCAGCTCCTATAAGTTTAACAAGGATGTCATTTTAAAAGAAATCCCTTCCATCTGCTGTTGTGTCTTTCTTCTGGTGTATTTGAATCAGCTGAGATCTATACTGTTTTTACATATAAGTTGTTTCTAAATACACCAAAAAGTTTTTTTTTTTCTTTTAAGTGTCATAAGGAAGACTTCATAACAACAATGAATTATGCATGATCAGTTATATGGAGTCACATTTTGGGGGAACCTGAAGTAGGCAAGGGTAGGCAATAAGAAAATGTGTGTTTAGTGGTGGAAGGAAAAGGTCAGTTGTGGATGTAAGGATTGTCTTTGCCTCAGCACTCGGAGTATTGGAGACACTCTTTATCAGGAGTGACACTCAAGTTTGAGTCCAGGAACCAAGAGACCTGAGAAATGTCATTTAATATGAGAAAGCCCTTTACTTTGTCAGATCCTTTTTTTTGAGGAAGAACGAATGCTGTGTTTGAAAACATCACATGTTTAGAAAAGGGTGCAGAAATGTAGCAGTACAAATGCGCCTTAAAACGAACAGCCGAAGCTTCTGTGCAATGTGAAGTAATTGTCTAAAATTACAAGTGCTGCTATGGTGATTGAACTCTAGCTGCTAATTGAGCCTTCAGGTTTAAAAATACACAGACCTCAGCAATTCAAAGATTATTAAATTACACCTTCTTATGGGAACCAACATCAGTGTGTTCAGGCAGCGAGCAGCAAAGGTCTTCAGGGAGGTGGGGTGTGGTATCTCCTTTCAGCCTTTGCCATTACAGAGCTCTTACCGCCTTCCCATGGTAGGAGATTTTGCTAACACTTCATTCTGTAGAATGTTTAAAAAGTGGAGGACTCTTGCATCACTTGATTATTATATTAGGTTTTGTTTGGATCTCTGAATAGCTGGAAATTAAATAAAAATTATTTACAAATCAGAAGGCATGCATTGGTATGTCAATCAGTTCCTTTTATTTAACCCTCACAGGAGACTATGATGTGACTGGCTGTGCCTGCATTATTTCAGAGGGATGTATTAGGCTCCAGACAGACTAATCAAAGGTCATACAATAAAGTCAAATTGCTGAGACCGTTATCTCCTGGCTCTGATGTGATCTTTTTTTAGTGTGACTTAGCTATTCTAATGTTTCAAATGTTTTACAGTCAAAACCAAATGTAAAGTGATTTTGATTTGCCATTCCACAGTAAGAATATGGATATTAGATGCTCATTGAACAAGCCATTTATTCTTTGATTCAGAAGATTTATTGAGCACCTGCTGGGTGCTAAGCGTAAGTTTTGTCAACTAGAAGTATACAGTTAGAAATGCCCTGGAAAGCTTCCCCTGCAGTCCTGTTTTGCTGTAACAAATAGCTCAGGCTGGATACTTTGTAAAGAAAAGTTTATTTAGCTCACAGTTCTTTCTGTTGGCTGGAAGCCCAAGAGTGTGGTGGCAGCGTCTGGAGAGAGCCTTCTTGCTCCATTCTGATGGGATGGAGGGCGTCCCATGACAAGCGCATACGCTGTGTGTCAGCTCAGGTCTCTTTTTCTCTTCTTTTAGAGTCACCAGTCTCATCCCTCATGGAGTCCCCCACTCCACGGCCTTACCTAATCTTAATTACCTGCCAAAGGCACCACTGGCACTCAACATAGGATTTTGAGGATTAGCTTTCAATACAGGAAATTTAGGAGAGACAGGTGGGACCTGGGGTTTGGTTTGAGGAGGTAGGCAGATGAAAGCATCAAGCATAAGTACTTGAAGAACACGAAAGAGGGTGGCGTGTTTAGGAGTGGTTCAGGCGGGGGGGAAAGAAGGCAGCTGCTGACAGTGGTCAAGACAGTCCTCTGTAGGGAGGTACTTTGGGTCTGAAACTCGGGGGAGCATGCTAGACAGAGGAAGGAGCAAATGCACATCTGCCCAGGTGCCATGCTGGGCGAGCACATGGGCGGTGGTGTGTGGAGCCCGGTGAGCACATGTGCCCAGCAAGGTCAGGAAGCCAAGAAAAACCGTGTCATGCAGGACCCTGTAGAACAGGGAGGAGGTAGGTTGTTCAAGATGCAGTGGGACGGCCTTGAGGGTGCCGTGGGCTGCACTGCATTTCTTCACCATTCATGTGTTGAAGCCCTAACCCTCCAATATGAATGTATTTGGAGTAAAGAAGTAATTAAGTTAACGTGATCATAAGGGTAGAGCCCTCATCTGATAGGATTAGGGTCCTTAGAAGAGGAGACACCAGATCTCTTTTCTCTCCCCCCCCACCCCCCGCCTCCATTGTGAGCCAGAAAGAGCTGAACTGGCTGAAACCTTGATCTTTGACTTCTTGTCTTTTAAACTGTGAGAAATAAGCATCTGCTGTTTAAGCCATTCCGTCCGTGACGTGTTTTTCTGGCAGCCTGAGCAGGCTAAGACAGAGGGGTGCTGCCACTGACTAAGGTGGGGAGTCTGCAGGAGACGCATGAAGCCTGGCAGGGCCACCCTGGCTGCATGTCTCCAGGGTGCATGTTTAGCATTGAACGGCATCAGATGTGTGGCTGTGTTCCTGCGACACTCCTGAAAGCCTGGCTGGACACTCCGTAGGCCGCCCTAGGCCGCCCTCCCTTTGGCCAGTCTTGCTGTGTGCCACTAACTGTCGTTACAGTCTTTCATTTTATACCAGCCTTTTTCTGATAAATATCTTTTTTCTTAATGGTAATTCATTGTTTCCTTGAAGTCACAGTCGAGGCCCAGGATCTGTTCTTCAAGACAACATCTCACCGCTTTGCTTTATCCTTTAAGTTGGTCCTTCTAACAGGCGTCCCCAGGTTCTGGAACGTCTGCTGCCATCGCTCTGGGCTCTGCTGCTGCAGTGCACGCTGCAGGTGCCCGGTGTTTTCCTGCCTCCCTGTCCATTCCCCTGCCTGTCTCCATTCTGATCCCTTTGCCTTAATACCCTTTCCTACTTTCCTAATTGAAAACCTCACCGCCTCTACTAGCCTGTTAGTGCTGCCATGATAGGATACCACAGACTGTGTGCTCTAAACATCAGAAATTTAGTCTCACACTCTGCTGTTGTGTTGATCCACCTCGCACTGCTGTAGAGGAGCCCCTGAGGCTGGGTGATTTATGAGAAAAGACGTTGATTTTGCTGCACTTCTGCAGGTTGTACAAGAAGGATCATGTTGGTGTCTGCATCTGGTGACAGCCTCGGGGAGCTTCTGCTCAAGGCGGAGCATATCACATAGTGGGAGAGAAGGGAGAGGCATTGGTCTCCTCTAAATAACTAGCGGTCTCCTAAACCCAGTGTTGTGGGGAGGCCACAAAAGCCATTCTTGAGGGATCTTTCTAGCATGACCCAAACACCTCCTGCCAGGCCCCACGTTCACACACTGGGGATCAGATTTCAGTGTGAGATTTGGAGGGACCAAACATCCAAACAGTATCCAGTGTGCTGGAGGGGTTGTCCCCCTGAGGGACGTGAGACAGAACCTGTCCCAGTCCTCTCTTCTGGCTTCTGGTGGCCTCAGACATTCCCTGGACTTCAGATGGCTGTCTTCTCCCCTGTCTTCTCATTGCGTTACCTCTGTATGTGACTTTGGGCACAAATTTCTCCTTTTAATAAGGACCCCCGTCATGTTGGATTAGGGTCTACTCTAATGATTTCATCTTAACTTGATTACCTCTGCAAAGACCCCACTTTCTGAGTACTGGAGGGGAGGACCCCTACCTATCTCTTATTATGGAGCATCATTCAACTCATAGGATTGCCCCATGGCTCATAGCTGAGTGTGAGCATTGGAGCGTCCTAAGCCCTCGCTTGGTTCCTGGTGGTCATCATATCTAGCGTGATGGGTCACCTGCTAGACAGATAGATCTGTTAAGCACCATCCTTTTAACTCTTCCATCATATTTATCCTCTGACTTATCTGTCATCTTCATTTGACCATAGTCTTCTTGAGGACAGGGATTGGACCAGCTTAGAGCAATAGAATAGCAAATCATAGACGAGAAATGCATTAAGGTTTGAAAACTTTTAAAAATTAATACTAGTTAAAACATTGTAACAAAAGAACGAGTTACATTAACCATATTTTCTTGGCATAAAAGATGAAAAATGATTTTCTTTAATCATTCATTTAATTTTGTAGGCAGTCTTCATAAATTCCTTCCTCCTTTTTTATCTTCTTATTTTTTTATTTTGTTGAGACAGTCTCACTCTGTCACAAGTCAGGCTAGAGTGCCCTGGTTTCATCCTACCTCACAGGAACCTCACACTCTTGGGCTCAAGTGACCCTCCTGCCTCAGCCTCCCAAGTAGCTGGGACTACAGGCACCTGCCACAACACCTGGCTAATTTTTTCTACATTTTGCAGTGACGGAATCTTGCTTTTGCTCATGCTGGTCTCAAACTCCTGAGCCCAGGCAATCCTCTCACCTCAACCTCCCAGAGTGCTGGGATTTCAGGCATGAGCCATTGTGCCTGGCCTATAAATTCCTTCCTTCTAATCTTCCTGAGTAATAGCCTTTCATTTTTGAAATACTAACCTCAGAGGTTAAATATCTTTGTTTCATTGTATTTGGAGGAGCTGCACCAGAGGAGGTGATGCATACGATATGTGGCAGTTGGCTGTAGTTTTTGGAGAGACTGTTTGATTTGAAGGAGATGGTATAAGCTACACGGCAAGGCCCGTCAGAATGTCATCTTCCACTCTTTCTCCCTCCTCAGTGGTCACCTGTCCCCCTTCCCACCACCACCATCTGCCTTTGGGCTCTGTTAGACCAGTGTGGCTTCTGTTCTCCAGCATAAAATCCCTCACCTCAAATGAAGCTATGCCAGTTCAGCATACAGTGTAAATTGTTCTGCTTTACATGAACTTTATACTAATATTTTTATTATTTTGATATTTGAGAGAGAACTTAAGATGTGGGAAAAGGGGTAATATAATATTGCAGTTCACATGGCAGCCACAGTTTAATTTTATGGCAAAATCCATGGAGTATTTATAGTACTGAAAGCTTTGTGTTGGCAACTTCTTTCAAAGAAAGCAGTTCTTATTATTGTGTCACAGACACGCATGCTGCCCTCATGCTGTTTAAGACACTTTATTTTTGTGCCCCACACCCCAAGCAGGGGACTGGGAGGGAAAAGGGGGCCTAGGATTTTGTATGCTTACTTCTAATATTTTATTTCTAGGTGAATTGAGACCATATGGTCACATAAATCTGAAGCTAGGTGGTTCAGGGATTTAATTTTGTGGCCTTGAAATGATTCTAATTTTGCTTGCAATTAGTTGGAAATAATTTGCCTGTAGAACAATTTATAACTCACACAGACCCACTGGCCAAAAAGCCCACTCAGGAACTGTCGCGTGTCCAAGGGACAAGGCAGTGTTGATCTCCATAGAGATGACTAATCAGTTGAGACTAAGCCCTTTCCCTTTTTCGTGAGACAACATTTATTTGTTGTGACACTAATTTCACTGTGTCAATTTTCCCTGCCAATGTGCCCTGCCTTAATCCTCATTTCACATGCATCACTGTTCTGCCCTCATTGAGACTTGGCTGGAGGCTAACAATATAAAGTGGTGGGGCTGCGGTTTGCTAAACGCAGCTAGCGATGCTCGTGTGCTCTTATGAATAGAAAGATCTTCCGCGTATTTCCTTGAGAGAAAGGTTCTACAGGAAATCTCGGCCCTTATGTTCATACATGTAAAATATGCTTCTTAATAATACATGTTGGTGATAATCAGATAAACGGAGTGTCTGCTGAGAACCTGAGCCAGGCAATTGGTTAATGAACATGGTGTTTATTCTCCATTCCTACTTTGCACAAACCAAAAGCACCTGCATCATGTACTGGGGGAAAAAAAAAACCCTTAGAGTCCTCTTTCTCGTCCCTCATTTTAATTTACAAGAGCAGTAACTGCTTCTGGGACTGACTAGAGTATTTTCTGGGGATTAAGTCTGGTTCAAAGGCCTTTGGCTGTGCCTGAGGCCATAGGCTTCAGCGTGAAATAAATGCCAGGGTGCCTCTATTGTCATAGCTTAATTACAGTATTTGCATCTTGAACTGTTGACTGTGGGCTTTCTAAGACTTGGATAGTGCTAGGCGTGCTTTGTTTTTCAGTTTCTGACCCAGCAAGCAGATAACTTTTCCCAGATAATCATTAAATAATAAAACTCCGTACCTGTGGTTTTGTAGGAAGAAAACGTCATCTTCAGATTTGACAATAGCACGGTCCAGTAGAGTGTCCCACAGGGGCAGTTCACGTGTGCTGTCCCAGACAGCAGCTTGCTCCAGTCACAGGTGGCTGGTGCAGTTAAGGGACTGGATTTTAAATTTAATTTAATTTTAATTTAGACGTAATTAGCCCAAATGCAGCCACTAGCTACAAAATTAGATGGGATAGATTCAGAAAAAAGACCAAAGACATTTTTACCAGATGGTTTATCATAAATTTAATGTACTTAGGTCGACTCCAGAATAAACGTACATTTTTGGTCCTAACTTCTTTTGAGAAGAGGCTTATGTTTTGAAGTCATATGAACTTTATATTTATTCAATATCATTTTGTCTAGTGCTGGATAAAATGATTATATTTATTCTAAAAGAAAATGCTTTCTGCTTATCTGTCAAAAGAGTGATTCGATGGGTTCCCACTTCATAAGCTGGAGGGGACAAACCCTAAGCCTGTACCAAGCACTGGCTCCTCTCAGTGGATGCAGGTGACCTTTCTGTGACCCATGGAACATCATTACGGTGTTTGGCAGGAGTATTTTTTTAAATGCTACTAACATAGATACCATACCCCCACTTCCTTTAGCTTTACTGTAGACTGAGATAAAGGAAGAGCCAACCTTGCACAGACCAGATGTGCGTCACATATACTCTATGTGCAGTAGAGCTGGTTCCTTATGTTGACCCGTTTGTTGGTCTCTTGGATCTTCAGCTTACAGAGGCTATGTAATGCTTCTGGCACCAGATGTGTGGGGAGCTTTCTGCACGTACCAGCCAAGCAGCTTTCTAGCCGTGGACGCTAACTGACAGTCCTACAATCTGACTCAATTCCGACACTATCTGCCCAGAGTTAGAGTCAGATCCCAAGGTTAAGAGCTCAGTCCCATGAGACTGCACCCACTTCAGATGCCAGTTGCAAGCTCCAGGCTGTGGCTTGTGCTTGCTTCTGAGTAGTGACCCCCTTCTTGGACTTGATTAATTTGCTGGAGTGGCTCAGAGAACTCAGGGAAACACTTATGTGTCCACATTTATTACAGAGGATATGACAAAGGGTTCAGATGAAGAGGTGTAGGGCAGGGCAGGTGGGAGGGGCTTAGAGCTTCCACCCCCTTTCTCAGGCGCAGCACCCCCCAGGGACCTGCCGTACTCTGCAGCCTGGAAGCTCTTCCAACCCACTTATTTAGGGCTTTTATGGAGACTTCATTACATAGGCATGTTTGATTAAGTCATTGGCTGTTGGCCGTCCCCAGAGGTTGGGGAGTAGGGCTAAAAGTCCCAGCCCTTGAACCATATGTTGGTCTTTCCTGTGACCAGCCCCCATCCTGAAACTCCATAGGGGTCCATCAGTCGTCTCATTAGTGTGTGAGACATTCATCTCTCTGGAGATTGGAAGGGTTTTATAGGCTCTGTGCCAGGAAATGGGGATGAAGGCTAAATGCTGCATTTTACTGTGTATAACGCAGTCCGTGTATAATGCATACCCACTCTTTGGACCTCTTTTTTTCAGGAAAAAAATTTTTTGTTTTAATTTTCTTCCCTCCCTCCTTTCCTCCCTTCTTTTCTTCCTTCCTGATAGAATCTCACTCTGTCACTGAGACTATAGTGCCGTGGCATCAGCCTTTGTCACTGAGGCTAGAGTGCTGAGGCATCAGCCTATCTCACAGTTACCTCAAACTCCTGGGCTTAAATGATCCTCCTGCCTTAGCCTCCCAAGTAGCTGGGACTACAGGTGCCCACCACAGTGCATGGCTAATTTTTCTATTTTTAGTAGAGCTGAGGTCTCAGTCTTGCTCAGGATGGTCTTGAACTCCTGAGCTCAAGCAGTCCTCCTGCCTCAACCTCCCTGAGTGCTAGGATTACAGGCGTGAGCCACCATGCCTGGCCTTGGTTTTAATTTTTTCATTCAAATTTTTATTTCTATATATTTACATACTTGTCTTTTGTGTTATAAAGGACTTTTAGCTTAGGAATTTGTTTTTTTAAACATATTATGGCATAAGAAATTTCATATAACGAATAATTAAAAAACATAAGAACAGATACACAGTACAAAAAAATGTCATGTACCCGTTACAAATTTACAATATTTTCCATTATAGACGGCTATGAGTTCTTAGTCAATTTAAACATGATTAGGAGTGAGAACAGCCTCTCCTAGTGACAGCAGAGCTGCTTAGAAGTGTCTCATGCCTGACCTGGCACCTGCAGCTACACTTCTGTCAAAGTGGCAGAAGCTTTGACAAAAATCAGTGCTATTACGTAATGTCTTCAGAAAGAAGAACCAGAAATGTTGCTTGCAACACCAGAGATTATCAATCTTACTACCTTGTCTTTTCTTCTCCCTGTTTATTCCTTCTTCTTCTTTTTTAATCTATTGATTATTCCCAACTTTTCCTATTGAAATTCAGTTTGAAAACTCACATATGAATTAGCATGTTGCACTGAGGGGGCCAAGACTGATCCTCAGGTGTGAAGAGCAGCCTGGGAGCTGGGGACCCCTCTGCCTTGCAGCGCTCACGTGGGCCTCCTCACTGCCACTGAGTGTCCTGTTCAGGCTTGGCTATGATCCCTGGGGACCAAGTGTTAGAGTGGCCTGCTGGCTGGCTGGGAGCTCTTCCCACCTTTCTTTCCCAGCTACTCCCTGAAGTGGAAGTTGCTCCTGGCACTCTATTTCTCCACCACATTCCTACTCCCTGCTGGCCTGCACTGGGCTTTTGCTCTCCTGGCTCTGCCCTACAGCCAGATTGCTGGTGCTGTCTAAAGTGCACGAAAGGAAATGCATCATTCTTCAGTGGCCAAAACGCTTCTGTTGCAAGCTTGTAATTTCAACAAAACCTGTTGCCGTATTGCAGGCTATTATTTTGCATGTGGATATCATTATTGTTTTCTAGAGTTATACTTTTAACACATAAGCATAAATAAAAGAATTAAAAATATTTATATAAAAACAGAATTAGCACTGTCCTTATTTTTCCCTCAAAAATGAGTACAAAACAGTGCACCTTATCCCTGACAAAATCCAATGTCTGTTTCACACCATCACACGTATGGCACACCTCCCCTGATGTTCGCCGGAAAGCTTCTGTTCTTCAGCTGATTCTACTTTCTACCGAGTGGACTTTTGCAGGCCTTGGATGAAATCACAGAATGAGCAGCTCATCAGACAGAGTGGGCCTGACAAAGAAGGAGTCCTGGACACCAAAGTGGGCTGGCCCTGTGGAGACTATCTTTAATAGTGGAGATTCAGAGGAAAAGTGGGAATCTGTGTCTTTTATGGTGAGGGAGCCTTTTAATTCTCCAGCTCAACTGGAAAGCTGCCCTTTTCCTTGGGAGGAGCTCTGCTGTGCTCACCCTCCAAGTCTTTCATCACATCCCAACGAGAAGGCTCTTGGAAGGCACGACCAGAGCCCCACTGCCTGTTGACTAGTGGTAGTCTGGTTATGCTCTTATGCCTGAGTGACAAACTGTATGTAATTCGACCTTTTAAGTAAACCTCTACTTAGTCATGGAAGCATATTTATTATCTGAAAGTATTTGACCAAGTCCCAGAGTATTGAAAAAGAAGGTACTGCTGATTTGTTCTGTTTAGCCTTTCTTTAGTCTCCATCTGTAAAGGAAAATGAAGTTAGATTTTTTTTTTTTGAGCTTAATGATATCCTTTATAAGAACATTTAGAGATAGATCTGGCCAAGTATGCCTTGTTTCATAGAATTATGATGTTGGTATTCCAAATACACACACCAGGTAAGTAACAACTCTAAGATACTGGCCTGGGGAAAGATTTTATGAAGAAGACTTCCATGTCAACTGCAACAACAACAAAAATAAATAAATGAGACTTAATTAATTTGAAAAGCTTCTATACAGCTAAGGAGACAACAACCAAAGCAAATAGATAGCTTTCAGAAGGGGAAAAGATATTTGCATGTTGTGAATCAGACAAAAGCTTGATTGCTAGGATCTACCGAGAACTCAAATTAATCAACAAAAAAGAGCCAACAATCCCATATTATCACTGGGCAAGAGACATGAGTAGACCCTTCTCTAAAGAAGACAGACAAATGGCTAGCAAACATATGAAAAAAAGCCCATCATCCCTAATCATCAGAGAAATGCAATCAAAACTACCCTGAGATATCACCTAACCCCACTGAGAATGGCCCACATCACAAAGTCTCAAAGCTACAGATGCTGGTGTGGATGTGGAGAATAGGGAACACTTTTACACTGCTGGTGGACTGCAAACTAATACAACCTTTTTGAAAGGAAGTATGGAGAAACCTCAAAGAACTTAAGCTAGACCTCCCATTTGATCCTGCAATCCCATTACTAGGCATCTACCCAGAAGAACAAAACCCCTTTTATCATAAGGACATTTGGATTACACTGTTTATCTCAGCTCAATTTATAGTCACCAAAATGTAGGAACAACCTAAATGCCCACCAACCCAGGAGTGGATTAACAAGCTGTGGTATATGTATACCATGGAATACTATTCAGCCATTAAAAAGGTGGAGACTTTACATCTTTTGTATTAATCTGGATTGAGTTGGAATGCATTCTTCTAAGTAAAGCATCATAAGAATGGAGAAGCAAGAATCCAGTGTACTCAATTCTAATTTGAAGGCAGTAGGTGATCTGATACAAAGTGGGGGGGGTAGGGAAATTAGGGAGAGGAACAAAGGAGGGGAATGGGGAGTCATGGTATATGGCACACCACTTGGGAGCAGGACACAATTATAAGAGGGACGTTACCAAACAAATGCAATTGGTGTTACCTAATTCTTTGCACTCTTAATGAATCCCAATCAGTTAATCAATAAAATGAATGGTATGTAAAAAATTTTCCTCCCTCCTGGGTTGCTCATTGTGTGCCCCACATGCATAGCTCATGAATATGCTCTGAGGTGATTCATTGTATGGTATGATTTCCAGGATGATGAGGGTGGATAATATACATCATCAGTCTCAGAACAGTTTATTTGAAAATAATTCTAAAAATAGAGTGTGTATGAGAGTGTGCACTCAGTGAGAGCACCTGTTTGTCTTTTTAAGAATTTGTTCTTTTAAATTTCAGATTAATGTGAGAGTACAAGTGCTTAGGCAATGCTTTCATCTCTAAGGTAAAGTTCAAGTTGTAGTTGAGCCCGTCCCCCAAGGGTGGTCATGCTGAACATCCTCACTTTGTGTACATTAGGTGAGATCCCCAGAATCGCCCTCCCTCCTCCCCCTTGCAGACTATACTTGTGTTTTATCTTTGATGTGGGCATGTAGTTGTTTATATATTGGTTTCATGTTAGTATTGACATTGGATACTTTTTCTCCCACTCTTGAGATACTTTACAAAGAAGAATGTGTTTCAGATCCATCTGGGTGAATGCAAAAGATGCAAAGTCTGTCTTTTTAGAAGTCTTGTATGTGAGCATTAAAATTAGAATTTCTTACTATGCCCTTTCAGTAATAGCAAGAAAATAATCACAATGACGATAACGATGATGATGTAGTAGTAGACGTTAATATTTTTTATAATTTTTTTATTAAATCATACCTGTGTACATTAGTACAATTATGGGGTACAATGTTCTGGTTTTATATACAATTTGAAATACTTTCATGAAACTGGTTAACATATAGCCTTCACTGCACTTTCTTAGTTATTGTGTTAAGACATTCATATTCTACCCTTAGTAAATTTAACATGTGCAAAAGTCCTGTATCCCAGGGATTTAGGCGTGAGACAAGTTAGATACAATGTAACATTACCAAAATCAAGGTCACAGGGAAATAAAGACTACCTCACAGATACTTTTGTTGATAGAAAAGAAAAGCACCAGAATATTAAGAGTGATAGAGTAAAGAATAAACTTTACTGCTGTATCTAAAAATGTACTGAAAACCTCACCAGAAAATGTATTAAAGTAGACTAAGGTTGTCAGGGTTGACACATAACTAGCAGTCTGTACTTTTAGTTAACAGCTGTTTCAGGAGCCAGGATCTCAAAGTGAGTTGTCAAAAGAGCTGTCAGATTTTCTAGGGGGACGGAAGCTACAGTTGGGAATTGTGCTCCTGATGGAGTCAACATCAAATAAATTTGACCCATGACTATTAATAATTTCTCATAAGTAAACACACAGTAAATTAAAATCACTAGACTTTTACGTGGTGACATTATGCTTTCACTGTAGTAAGTACTTGTTAGGGCACTTATCAGTCTCATAAAGTGCTCATTGAGAAATAAAATTCTAATGTGTCATAAACTCAACCCAAAACTAAGCTACAAAAAATTCAAACTTTATTGAGTAGTAGTTTGCCGTAAGATTTGAAAGTAGGACTTAAGTGATGTTTTTAAGGCTCTGCTAGGAAGTTTGAACTGATGATATTTTCTTTTAAATTCTCCTTTATCAAAAATAGTGGCATTGAAAATAAGTCCAGGCTGGGTGCCTGTGGCTCAGTGGGCAGGGCGCTGGCTCAATATACCGAGGGTGGCAGGTTTGAACCTGGCCCCAGCCAAACTGCAACAAAAAAGAATAGCTAGGTGTTGTGGTGGGCACCTGTAGTTCCAACTACTTGGGAGGCTGAGGCAAGAGAATCGCCTAAGCCCAGGAATTGGAGGTTGCTGTGAGCTATGACGTCACAACACTCTACCAAGGGTGATAAAGTGAGACTCTGTCTCTGAAAAAATAAAAAGAAAAAAAACAAAAAGAAAATCAGTCCAGGTATCCGGGTTTGCCTCTGCCATTGTCTCAACAGTTGTAGTATATATATATTTTTTAAATGAAAAGTGATTGAAAGAAGACCTATACCAAGCATTTCTTCCATTTGCCTCCTCCAAATATATCTACCTATCAATTTTAACTCTTTGGTCTGGGAAAGCTTAGTCCTCCCAGAGGGAGTTAAGCACCTTAACTTTATTGACACTTAGAACAGTTTTTTACAGTAGTTCAGAAGCCATATGAACAATCACCAGTGAGAAGGTGCCCTTTCAGTCATAGCAAGCACTTTTTTGTTGTTTTTTTAAGACAGAGTCTCACTTTGTCACCCTCAGCAGACTTCCGGGGCCTGCCTCACAGCTCACAGCAACCTCCAACTCTTGGGCTCAAGTAATTCTCTTGCCTCAGCCTCCCCAGTAGCAGGGACTATAGACACCTGCCACAATGCCCAGCTATTTTTAGAGACAGGGTCTCACTGTTGCTCAGGCTGGTCTCAAACTCCTGAACTCAAGCAATTCACCCACCTCAGTCTTCCAGAGTGCCAGGATTACAGGTATGAGCCACGGCGCCCCACCAACAAACATTTTTTTTGAGACTCTACAAAATATCTCCTGAAATCGCTTTGAGGGATACTCAAATTTTAACAAGTAAAGAAGTAAAATGAGGGGGAAAGAAAGAACTTGCACTCACGTGTGCGAGTTGTTTTAGTGCCACCAGCTGTGTCAAGCTCCTGCTGTGTGCGGGGAATTATGAGACCCGAGTCATCTTGGTCATGGACTTCCTTCTCATGGAGGATGACCCACATCACATTTTAAAACTGAAAAGTCATACCTGGGCCTAGAGACCTTGCAGAAATACAGGGCGACACTGGAGCAGGAGTGTGCTAAAGTTGGGGGAGGTTAAGTCTAAAAAATGATATTGAGAGAAAGCACATGGGGAAAATTTTGACATGAAAAATCATTTCTTATGAGGAAATTGCCATAGTCTGGGGGAATGGTCTGTTAAATAATTTGTGCTATAGGCCGTGTGAATAAGTGTTCACGTGAGGGGTAATTGTGGCTAAGTGAGTTTGAGGATGTGACATCTCGAATTCCCTTTCTGGAGATTCTGAAATCACATAACTATATTAAAGTCTCAGAGATATCCTCCTGCCAAGAAGCCCACTTAAATCGGTTTATTGCAGCGTTTTCCAAAGTTAGTTGAGGATGGAATCTTTGTAATACTCCATGGAATGATTTCTGTGTGGGGGAATGCTGTCTGCGGGAGACATCAGAGTGGCTGGAAAACTTGGCTGGAGCCAGGATATAGGAAGTATTACAGGCCATATTCCAGTTTTGAATTTTTCCTCTGTGTAAAGATTTTAGTGTCTTCACATCCCCTTTCGGAAACGGAATTTCTGTAATTACACTGAGGCTCTCAGCTTTGGAGAGACATAAAAGTAGGGGCTGGGCTCTTATCTTACAGGGAGACTGAAATGCAGACTGTTGTGGTACAGCAGATAATTATCTAAATGGAGCTTTTGCAGGGTGCCACCCTCCAGCCCCCGTTCTGTGGGGGTTCAGTGAAACTGCAAGCCTGACGGATGGAAGAGGAAGAATGGGCAAGCACTGTAGGTGGGGGTGAGGAGGGGGTGCTGGGATCGGGGAAGGATGGAGGTCCGGGGCTAAAGCCCTGGGGTAAGAGTGAAAGGTACAGAAGGTAGAAGTGACAAGATTCACGGAGTGGATTTTGAGTGTAGGAAAGAAATCCTGGAATTCTGACAGCTTTGGTCTCAAGCAACTTAATATCATGCACACCCCTTGTCTGTAAGTGGTGATTTTGAAAAAAAATCCCTGCTAGGTTTCTGCCTATACTCCGGTTCAGCACAGCATAGAACCACAGAGAAACAGGAGTTGACCTGTTGGTATATTTTATAACATGATAAGTCTTTGTGGTACTAAGTATGAACAAGTACTTTCAGTTATGTAAATAACGTTACAATGTTTTATACGCGTGGGGGAACCTCAGGGAACATCACGACGAAACTCTGTGGCTTGACATTGGTTCTACCAAATCACGTACAAGTTTAGGAATTTATTGTCTCTAATCTAGCCGTTGTTCTTAGTATCCCCCCAAAGTCTTATTGGTATTTTAAAAATCGAATCTCAGTGGACACAAAACAGATATGACAAGCCGTGAAGCACGGACACTTGTGAAGCGGACACCCGACTCCGGGACTGCTTTGGAATCCCCATGTGCCCTTCACCACCTCTCTTTTGCTGCCATCCTGAGTTTTGTGTTTATTACTCCCTCCTGGGTTTTAGAAACAGTTTTTACCACATATCTATGCGTGTTTTCCTAAACGATGTATGGTTTACTTTTGCTTGTTTTTGAACTTTAAAGAGTATTATATGTGATCTTCGGGTTTTTTGCTTATTTCCACTCTGTTATGCTGAAACCCACGTCCGTGTCTTGATACAGGTACAGTTTCTCTTCACTGCTGTGCGCTGTCACGGCGTAGGATCTCGTTTTCATCCCTCTCCTGCTGATGGACATCTGGGTTACAGTCTTGTGTTGCTGTGAAAAGCTTGTTTGTGAGAATTCTTTACATGGCCCTTGCTGTGTGTGGCTTTCTCCACCGTTTATGTAGGGTGGGAGAGAGGAGTCCAGTTTCATTCTTCTGCTTAAGAGTATTCAGTTCTCCCAGCACCATTTATTAAGGAGAGTGTCCTTTCCCCAGTGTGGATTCTTGACATCTGCATCAAAATCAACTGGCCGTGTGTGTGTGGGTTCATTTCTGGGCTTTCTGTTCTGCTTAGATGCCAGTATCATGCTCTTTTAATTACACTCACTTTGTAATTAATAGTTTGAAATCATGTAGCGTTATGCCTAACTTCAGTTTTTTGCTCCTGATTGCCTTGGCTATTAGGGGTTTTTTGGTGTGTGTGTGATTGCCTATGAATTTTAGGATTGTTTTTTCTATGTCTTTGAAAAATGACATTGGTATTTTGGTAAGGATTACATTGACTCTGTCGATTGCTTTGGGTAGTCTGGACATTTTTAACAATATCCACTCTTCCCATCTGTGAACACAGGATACCTTTCCATTTATTGGTGTCTTCTGATTCTTTCGTTCAGGTTTTATAGTTTTCAGCGTATGGGTTTTTCACCTCCTTGGGTAATTTTCTTCCTAAGTATTTTGTTTTATTTGTAGCTATTGTAAATGGGGCTTGTCTTCTTGATTTCCTTTTCAGAAAGACATTTCATTGTTAGTGTATAGAAATGCTACTGATGTGGGTTTGTTTGTTTTTTGCAACTTTAAGGTAACAGTTTGTTTATAGAACCTTTAAAGTTTTCTATATACGAGATCATGTTGTTAGCAAATAGCAGCAGTTTTACTTCTTTGTTTCCTATTCCCTTTTATTTCTCTCTCTTGCTTAATTGCTCTGGCAAGGACTTAACACTATGTTGAAGAGAACTGCTGGAGTTTGTCAGATGCTTTTTCTGCATCTGAGAAGACGATCATCTGGTTGTTTTCCTTCATTCTGTTAACGTGGTGTATCACATTTATTGATTTGCATATGTTGAACTTTCCATGCATCCCAGGGATAAGCCTCCCTTGATCTTGGTGAATGATCCTTTTAAGGTGTGGGTGGATTCAATTTGCTAATATTTTGTTGAGTTTTGTATCTATGTTCATCAAAGGTAATGACTTGTGGATTTTGTTTGTTGTAATGTCTGTGTCTGGTTCTGGTATCAGTAATGCTGGCCTTGTAAAAAGTTTGAAGTATTCTCCCTCCCCCCCCCCTTTTTTTTGAGACAGAGCCTCAAACTGTCCCCCCTGCGTAGAGTGCCATGGCATCACAGCTCACAGCAACCTCCAACTCCTGGGCTCAAGCGAGTCTCCTGCCTCAGCCTCCCAAGTACCTGGGACCACAGGCGCCCGCCACAACACCCGGCTATTTTTTGGTTGCAGCTGTCATTGTTGTTTGGCGGCCTGGGCTGGATTCGAACCTGCCACCTTAGGTGTATGTGGCTGGCACTTTAGCCACTTGAGCCACAGGCACCGAGCCCCCTCCCCACCCTTTTTTAAAAAGAGTTTCTGAATGATAGCATTAGTTGTTCTTTAAATGTTTTGTAGAGTTCACTAGTTGAGACCATCTGATCCAGGCTTTTCTTTGATGGAAGGCCTTAAAGAAAATTGCTGATTCAATGTCCTTACTCATTATTGGTCTGTTTAGATTTTCTGTTTTTTAATGATTCAGTCTTGATAGGCTGTATGTATTTAGGAATTTATCCACTTCTTCTAGGTTATCCAGTTTTGGGCGTATAATTGTTCGTGGTAGTCTCTTAAAATCCTTTGCATTTCTGTGCTATCAGGTGTACTGTCTGTTCTTTCTCATTCTGAGAGCAGCAAGGGGTAACCCTTTTTCTCTTTCTTCTCCTTTTGAATTCCTATTATGCATAAGGTGAGTCTCTTGATGATGTCCCGTAGTAGTTAGCGTAGACTTTCTTCACTCTTTTTCCTTTTTGTTTTTTTCTGATGGGTTAATTTCAGAGTTCTGTCTTCAGGCTCCTGTTTGTTTTCTCAGCTTGATTAAGCCTGCTGGCGAAACTTTCTATTGCATGTTTAAGTTCAGTCATTGACCCCTCATCTTTAGGATTTCTTTCTGTTTTAATCATTTCTAATTATTTGTTAAACATTTTGTTTGGATTATTTCCAGGACCGTATCCCTCATGGATACCAAAATCTATAGATGCTCAAGCCCCTTGAATAAAATAATGTGTTATTTGCATATAACCTATGCGTATCCTCCCATGGACTAAATCATTTCTAGAATACATGTAATACCTCATACAATGTAAATGCTATGTAAATAATTTTTATACTGCATTTTTATTTGTGTTGTTTTTTAATAGTTTTGTTGTTTTTTGCCTTCTGATTATTTTTGATCTGCTGTTGGTTGAATCTGTGAATGTGGAACCCATAGTTAGGGAGTGCTGATTGTATTCTTGCAGTTTACTGAACCTCTTTTAAGAGGATTACTGTGAAGTTCTTGCCTGTCATTTCATAGTTCTCTTTTTCATTAGGATTCATTCTTAAAGCTTTGTTAGTTTCTATTGGAAGTGTCATAATTTCTTGAGTCTGTAATCCTTGTGTTCTTATTTTGGTGTCTGTGTATTTGAGGAAGCGGTGATCCTGTCTGGCTTCAGTGAACATTCTTTGAGGTAGACCTTGACTATTTAGTTTTTGATTCTGGGATAGGTGGTAATGACCTGGGGAAGTCAGAACTTACTTTTGGGGTTCTCTAGATATTTGGGCTTCTTCCTTTGCCTGAGTTCAGAAGGGGCAGCTGACTAGAATGGGCTTTATGATCAGGCTGAACTGCTAGTGGGCACTGTAGTTAGTTGCTTCAGACTAGACCAGGGTCTGGTACTGTTATCTGAGTTAAGTTGGAGAGGGTTGTAGGAGGGGTCACAGAGTTAGGTGAAGTCACTGATTGGCATGGATGGGACCAGCTTCTATGCATAGTAGAAACGCACAACTGAAGTTTGCCTCTCTCCTGTGTGAGGTCTGGGAGTGGGGCTTTGAGGCTGAGCTAAGCCCTGTGTAAGTGCTTGGGTGGGATAGATCTGGCCCTTGATCTTTACTGTAATGCATCTCCCTCCCTGGATGGTGTTTGGGAGTGGGGTTTGAGATCATGTCAGGTGCTATTAAATGGCCAGGCATGGCATAACTAGCTCTTTTTTTTTTTGCCGAAATTCCCTATAATGGTCATCACCCTTTATGAGTGGGACTCAGATGTAGGTTCTGAAGCTGGTACTACTGTATTATGGTCATCCAGGAATTCAAACCAGGTAGCACTTCTCATCTCTCCTGGGAGTGGCCAGCTCAGCTTTGCCAGTGGCCTGTACTATTAGCTTATACCTCTGATAAGGCACCTCTGCTGGCAGGTGCACAGAGCAGGTACCTGATCTGTATACTCATTGCTCTGGGCTCCTCCTCCTTGCTTTGTTTTTACCTGACCCCAGGTAGTCTAGCTGTGCTGTCTCCTCCTGTGTCCCCCTGAAGGTGAGACCAGAATTGACTTCCTGGGAAGCATGTTGGAATGCCAGGGAGGTTGCATGTTCCCTCTGTAGAATCTGTGGTCCCTGAGGCGTCCTCTCTGTGCGGTGCTGTGCCAGCTTGAGGGAGGAAGAGGGGAAAGGTGGTCCAAGTGAGGTAGTTTCTCTTACCCTTTCCATGTGGTTTTTATTTCATGCTATTGGACCACACAGCTGACTCAAGCTTATTCCCAATTTTGGGGATTCTCTCTAGGGTTTTATTGTCTGTGGACAATGCTAGGTGAACTTTCTGCACAGGTGGTGATCCTGAGACCTCCTCTTCTGCCATCTTGCTGATGTCCCCTGAATTCCCTTTGTACATTATTTCGTAATCTAGGAACTTTGCTAAACTCTTTCATTAATTCTAATTTTGATTTTTAATGTAAATACCACCACCTTTAAATCATGGTTTTGATACATGTTTCCAGTCTTTTTTTGAGACAGAGTCTCACTATGTTGCCTTCTATAGAGTATCATGGTGTCACAGCTCACAGCAACCTCTTAACTCTTGGGCTTAAGTGATTCTCTTGTCTTAGCCTCCCGAGTAGCTGGCACTACTGGCACCCACCACAACGCCTGGCTATTTTTGGGTTGTACTTGTCATTGTTGTTAAGCAGGCCTGGGTCGGGCTCAAACCCTCCAGCTTAGGTGTATATGGCCGGCGCCCCACTCACTGAGCTACGGGTGCTGAGCCCATATGGTCCATTTCATTTTCTTGATTTCGCTAGGCAACCAGAACAGCCATCAAATTGCCAAATGGAAGTAGTGTTGAGGCTCTTTTGCTTTTTTCTGATCTGAATTCTTCTCATGTTTTATCTTTAAGGATGATGCTTGTTGTAGATTTTCTGTAAATAGCCTTTTGCAGGTTATCAGGAGTGAATTTCTAATTGTATCAACTACTTTTTCTGTATCTATTAACATGATATTACAATTTTTTGTCTTTAATCATTTTTTTAATGAACTACATTGAGTGATTTTCTAGTATTAAACCAATATGGCTTTCCTAGGAATACCCAACTTGGTCATGATGTATTGCTTCTTAAAATACATTATTGGGCTTTGTTTGTAAATGTATGTTTAAATTTTATATGTAAACTAGAGTATAATTTGCCTATAGTTTTTATTTTTAGGCATTGTTCTTATTCGGCTATGATGTCAGACTATAATATATTATTACCCATAAAAATGCACTAGTGACGTTTCTCTCCTTTTCTCTCCTTGACTTAGCTTGTATAAAGCTGGAACTGTCTTTCCTTGAATACTTGATAGTATTCATATGCAGTTTATTTTTTGTGCATGGAAGTATTGAAGCTACTAAGTCCGTTTTTAAAATTGTTATAAGATTATTCGGGTTTCCTGATTTTTGGAAGTCAAGCTATTAAATTATTTTTTTTCCTAGAGATTTGCTTATCTCATTAAATTTTCAGATTTATTGATAAAGTTCACATCTGTGATCCTCTTTATGATGATAATATCTCTCAGTTTCACTTTTTTACTTTAGATCTTGTTGATTAGAGTAATGTGATCAGACCATTTAATAGACTTTTCAAAGAATAAACTTTTGGGTTGGTTTGACAGCCCTTTTAGGTCTGCAGATTGTACAAGTTCATTTCTCTCTTTTCTACTATGGTGTTTGCATTTTTCCTGCCAATTTTTTCTAATTTATGTTTTTACAGTATGTATCCTGAAGGGATTTATCATTTAACTGATGATGCTGTGGTTAGAAATAATTATCTCTGCTTTTCTTCAATTTTGATTTCAGTAAAACATTTTTTGTTGACCATTACTTTTAAACTTAGAAAATCGTCCTCTATGTGGAAATTAAAGATGTAACACTTTTTTAACTTTAATTTTTATTTGTATCTGTAACTATCATCAAACAATCTATAATATGGAATTTTATTCTGACCTATAATGACAAGACTCCAAATCAGTGATTCAAAATTCCAGATTCATGAGAGAATCACCTGAAGTTCTTTCTAGAGAGAACTTTGCCCAGTTTCCTCCTAAACTTACTGAATCCTAAACATAGTGGCAGGGTGGAGCAGTGAGATCAGAATATTTTTTTTTAATTTTTTTTTTTGTTGTTGTTGCAGTTTTGCCAGGGTTGGATTTGAACTCACCACCCTCAGTATATGGGGCTGACACCCTACTCACTGAGCCACAGGCACCACCCAGAATATTTTTTTGAAATATCACAGGTAGTGCCTGATACGCAGCCAGGTTTGTGAACCACTGACTCGAATGTATTTATTATTTTGACAAATATGTAGATACCTGATTGTTTCATTATCATTTATCGAGCAATCTTCCCTCATTACTGGTTTGAGATTCCTCCTTTCCTCCTCCTTTCCTGTGTATGAAGCTCCGGAGTGTATGCTTAGGGATACGTTCTGTGGCTGTTGGATCTGCTGGCGGTCTCTCTCACACGAGCATCACACACATTCATGCTTAACTCTCTGTGGCACATTTTAGTGTTCATTAATACTAGGTTTTCCTCTTCTTTGTTCTCAGAACAAAAACATATCTTCCTCTTCAAAAAAAGTAAGATGTTTTTACATTTAAACATGTTATTCAGAACACGATTGGTTATACGTTATCACTGTTTCCATGTAATTTCCATTCCTTTGTTCTTAAGGTTATTTCTTTTCTGTGTGTTTTTTCATTGTTACATTGTTCAGTAATTTTCCTTTTTCCTTTGAGTTTGTGAAAAGGATGTCATTTCCTTGATTTTCTCATGGCTGTTACCCGGGCATAGGAGAGTTACTGACTTTCTCAGAGTTTTGAAGCACACTCTACCTTTGACTCTGCTGAAGTTCTCTCAGTTCCTGGATTGTGTCATTCATCCTTTCTTTAATTTTGCCATTCTTCCTTTTACGTGGAATGTTGTCCACCCCCACTCCTTCATAATGACTCCCTAAACTTGAAATTTCTGCTGACTTTGGGCAGACTGACGACTCTGTGTCTTGGTGATGAATGTCACTTTCCTGGGGTGTTTCTTTTGATCCTTTAACTGGCTTATGTCCTCTTTCTGGGGACTTCATAACAATCTGCCTCTTCTGTTACAGTGCTTTATTTTGGTGTAATCGTTTTTCCCTGTTAGATTGTAAGCTCCTTGGGGGCCAGGAAGATTTGGGGTATTTTTTTTTTTCCTCTTTGTCTCCCCATTTAAGAGAGAAAGTCACGCAATAAGTACTCGATAAATTGGTTAAATTCATGTGTAAACTTTCATTTTAGCAACATCACCTTGGCAACATGGAGATGGTGGTGGAGTAGGAGGATGGAGAGAAGCCAAAGCCTGTTGCAGTTTTCTAGGAGGAGGAGGATGAGAGTGTGAACCAAGGTAGACTTATCAGGATGGAGAGTAAGGATTAGATTTCAGAATGAAGAGGCATGGTTGGCCTCCTGTAGGTGCTGCCAGAATGCTAAATAGAGAGAAAGAACAGGGTGAACAGCATACTTGGGAGCAGCGGCCTGGGGAAGAAAAGGGAAAGATCTTGCAACCTAATTAATTTGACAGTCTGTTTTCTGTAGTTTAAATGACCCTTTGCTAAAACTTTACTGTAGTGAGTGTGGTATACACTTGGTATAATTTTTATTCTGTGTGAGAAATATTTGTGCACACATAGGCAGAATACAGACTCTTAAATCGTAGTTCAAGCCCCTTAGCCAGCTGTCCAGCTGTCTCTTGACTTCAACATATGCAGATAAACAGGCTCTTCTTCCCAAACACAATAGCACTCGTTGTTTCCAGGAGTCTGTCGACAAATGGAATAGGAATTTCTAGGCAGAGTCACAGTGCCTCTTTCACCCTGATGCCTTCCCTGTAACTTGGGACCCATAATTTAAACATTTTGTGCTTCAGTTTCCTTTTTTGTAAAATAGTAGGACACTTGTAAGGACTAAATAGTATTGTGCTTGAAAATTCAGGGAGACAAGGAGAACAGTAGCTGACAAACCGAAACTCTCCCACGTCAGCGTTCATTACTGTGGAGCAGGTTGGAAGAAAGCTGAGACGTGAGCTCCACACTCACCTTCCAACTTCAAAAAGTCCCGTGAAATGAGTTAAAAACCCATCTTTGGCGTTAGATCAGGAGGCCAGAGTGTGAAAGAAGAGATGTCTGTATCCTCTGATGTTTGCGCTAGAGCTGTGCAGGGGGCTGAGAGTGGCTAAGTCCTAGAAGCAGCCTGGGTTTGTGGGCACAGGGCAATACTCTCAGAAACTGACTTTGCGTCTCAGTGTCTCTCTCTGGAAAGCAAGAGATATAAGCTCAGAAGTCTGGAGGGGGGAGAGAGGCAACATGGACGATTGCAGCAGTCCAGGTGGTGACTGTCACCAGTGGTGAGCATGTTCCCCTTTGGAAGGGGCAGCCATTACTCATTGCAGACCAGGTGGTTCCTGTAAGAATTCAGGTCAGCCTTCCGGAACTCCTGATTTTTTTAAGAGGAAACTAAAATTTGTACCATGTAGCCCAAACTAATCATATCCTTAGATCCTGGCTGCAAGGATAGATGTTTGTAATCTCTGTAATGGGAATAAACATTTATTATATCTCCACACGAATATTAAACAGGTAATTTTACTCAAGAATCTTTGAGTACAATGAAATCTAGTGGCCTTGTTAGAATTGTTATGTAGTGCCTGCTTTCATCATTTGGGGCATTCCTACTATGTCACTTAACGCATAATTGAGTTTACATACTTTCTTTAAAATGAGCAATTGCTGCAGGTGAACCCTGACCCTGCAGTAGCAAATTGCCATACTGTGAACTGCCCAGAAGGCCTATCTGTTGCCTTTTAGGTTTTGTTAATTTGATGGTTGTAATGTTACCCAGCGTTCTTCTGTCCTGTTGCATTTGATTGACAGTATTATCTTGTGAAGGATTTCATTTTCATGGATTGGTGTCTTGAGCTCAGTGAAGCTTATTTGGGTAGATTGGGCCACTTGGCACAGAGCCCACTGGGAGCCCACACGCTCTTCTTAGTAAGTGATAGTTGATGAACTACTGACTGATTGCCACTGACAGTTATTTATCTTTTGCAGAAAATACCTTAAGTTGTTATTACTTGAAAAACTTGCAAGAATTTAGACGTTTTACCATACAGTCAGATGTGCATCTAGAGTTACCTTTGTCCAAACCACAAAGATGACCAGACATTCCTCTTTTCTGTGTAATAGGAGTGACGGCTGCTGCTTTACCCATTACAGACTTAGCCTCTCTTTGCACTTCCCATATTCTGGATAAAATTGTCAAAAGACCAGTCACAGATTTGCTCTACTTTCAGACACCACCAAATCCAGAGTGAAACCACGCATCTGCGAACCTTTCCCCAAATCAGCAACGGGGAGTCCAGTCTGTAACAAACCCTCGTAAACCTCCTTTGTTCAGAACCAGCCCACTGTTCCTGTAGACTGCTGGCTCTCTGATCGCAAAGAGCTGATAAACTCATTGTGGTTCTGCTGCAGTCTGCTCCTGGGGTGACCTGTGGGTGAAGGGTACTGATACCTCGGTAAGATTTTTATGATATTATTGCATCATTATTTACTTTTTGTGCTTATGAAAAATAAAAGGTAGCAGGACCTGTCATTGGATGATAGTTTATAAAGGGAGGTTCATGGTAAAAATGGAATGATCCATTTCAGTAAAAGCTGTTGAACAAATGCTCTCCCTCAAAAAGTTGTATATGTGCTTCAGTATCTGGGAAAGCCAGTGAGTTACTCTGGGGAGATTTCCAGACGTAGTTTGATATGAGCTGCAGATAGTAGGAGGTGACCCTTTGAAAACTATTTAGAGTAAGTTCTTTCTAAAAGCTATCGATTGCACTGATTACAATCATAGCAGGTTTCAACCTGCTGTCCAAGTCTGGAACTTTAGACAAGTGAAGATCAACAAGCATTCTGCGATCAGGTTTCCTTTAATTAGAGTTTGCTGCCAAGTCATGGATTTGAGGCCAACTTCCACGCAAGGCACCTATCAAAGGTGGACTGTCTGAGCTGGGTGGGGATAACCTACAAGGATGCTATGCCCCCTTTCAGTCTTAGTAGTAAACAAAATCCCAGGGGCTTCCCTGAGATAATGTATCTCTGTGCTACTGGAGACAGAATGCTTTGCTGCTAACCCAGGAAGGCAAGGAGATGCAAGGTTTGGAAGTGGAAAATCCAGTTGGGTAGACTTTTCTGAAAAGCAGAAGGAAAGCATTTGTAGTCTTTCATAAGGATAGTGGAAAGAAAAAAGAAAATGTAAGCTGACCTTTTATTTTTCAGGTCCATTTCTAGGAAACACATAAAGACCTCTCCAAGGCTCTGCTATTGCTCTCTCTCTTTGTGAGGCAGACATAAAGCTTTCCCTTGCCAGCTTTATTATGTCATTGAATTAATAGTGCTGTAAAGACTGGATCAGAAGTCAGTTTGGCAGCTATGCCTTTAGGGAAATTTTTGGGAGAGTGACCTTCCATTTCTAATAAGCATGTTATTACATTTAGAATTAAATTACTGAGTGCCAAGCTACCCTCTTGAATTTGCTATAAGCCATTTTTTCCCCTTTTATTTTTAATGAACTAGAACAAGTCATAGCCAGTTGTTTCTAATGGTATGCAATAAGAAAGGAATTGAAAATCTTTTACCATCGAGCCCTTTATTTTGGACAAGTTTAACTCTTGTAACTGTTGGAATTTTTAAGTCTTCTACAAAGTATCTACTTCTTTTTCTCAGTTTGGGTGGAATAGGAGAACCCAGCAGGTTACTTGTACAAATTTTATATTTGGATGCCTACTGAAGCTTCAGTTTTCTTCCTTAAAGTAAGACATATCATCTGCATTGAAATTCATGTGGTATGTGAATGGGCCCCGTGTCCAGCAGTGTATTCTATAGCAGCAGACCTTTGAAGAGGAGTTAAGCCATCAAATAATAGAACCCAACTTAAAACACCAGTCCTTAGGGCAGTGTGGTACTTGGGCTGATGTAACTGAATAGAAACCCAGAGGGCGGTTGAGAATTAGATCTACTTAATGTCAAATAACACTCTCAAGTGGGAGTGATGTTGGCAGAGTCATGGCAATTTGGAGCCAAAAATTAGATACCACGCTGTAAGCCTAAAACAAATGAGAAATGGGTGCACCTGGTTAACTAAAGATGACAGACTATCAAATTGTAGAAAACTTAGGGGAGAAAAAAAAGAATATATTCAGATAGGAAGCAATAAACCAAATCATAAAGCTACAAAATATCCTGTTATTAAACAAGACCTTCTTGGGAACAGGCTTCTGGCACAAACTTGGTACAGTGTTACCCATTTGCTAAGGTAGGTTAAACAGTGCTGTCAGTGAAAATGCTCATTTTGTGAACTTGCATGTGTGGATGTGAGAAAATGTACAGAAATGAAAGTAAATGTGATTACAATGCGGATACCTTTTTACAAAAACCCATTAGCCATATTCTTATCAAAATTGGGGGAAATCATAAACTTACGATCTGTGACTATACATGCTTTTTAGTCATAAAGACTTAAAGTCTTAAAGTCACAGATCGTAAGTTTATGTAATACATTTCTTAGGTTGATGGTAAAGACTGTCAAAACAGACATGACGTGTTGAGTGTTTTCCATAACTAGGTGCTTTTAAAACAGTGATCTGTTAGTTTTTATAGCAACTTTATGCGATATATTTATATTAGTTGAATGTATCTTAATAAGAAGTCTGTAATGATAGCTGATTTGTGTGTGTGTGTGTGTGTGTGTTCACACATAGGTCTGTGAGAGACAGAGCGAGTTAACTTTAATGTAGGTATGGATTCAGATTCCTCTCTGTGCAGGAATGTGAACTCCTTCAAGTTCAAGATACTGTGATACCCAGGTACTCAGACTCAGGAATATAGCCTGGCCTACCTGTCAGATACTTATTATAGGGACCATCTGTTCTACTTGTTCACATATGAAAAATCTACCAGTGCCAAGGATGCTACTGCAAAGTCTAGGTGTGTATTATTAGCTTAAAAGAATGCATGATATTAAAGGTCAAAGTTTTTTTTTTTACTCGGATGTTTATTGATTCTGATGGTAGTTACCATTCATTCTGTTTATTAGTTTATTGACTGGTGTTTTGATTCTGGTTAAGAGATGTACACGGTTTTCGTTTTTGATTTTCATTATTCATATAGGCCAACTGAGAAGAGCCTAAGATTTGTATTTTCTTGCTCACTTATTTGTGATATCTCAATTATGTACTAAATAAAGTGAAAATCCCTTCAAATAAAGGGTGAAAAAATGATTAGGCATTTAAGAAGGATTAAACCGATTTGCATAGCTCTAGAGAGACCCTCTTTCCTAATATCGCTTGGGTAAAGCAAAATTTAGAAGATGTGAGCTCTAATATCTGAATCATGAATGGTGTGACTTACCCACAATACCTGTTTCTAACACCGCGAGGGGCACTGACATAGGATTCAGCATTTTCTTGAGGAGTGGTGAGTAAATTTGTGGTTTGTGAAAATATTTCAAAAGTAAGGCGTAGGATTTAAACGGGAGGAGACAGGATGAGATGCCGAGTGAAGTGATTGTGTGAAGCTGTGGCTTATGCATGTGAGATCATTCATCAGACATGTATGGCGGGGACCAGCAGGAACAATGAGGATGTTGAGTGTCTCTGTTTCCCAGTACAGTGGGAGCGGCAGGAAAGTAGTGATTAACTCAAGAATTCTGAATCCGACTGTCCAGATTTGAATCCTGGTCTTACTTCCTAGCTCTCTGACTAGGAGCTCATTATGCAAGCTCTCTATGCCTGGGCTTGCCATCTAAAGTAGTGTTAATTACAACACCTTCTTCACAGGATTATTGTGAGGATTAAAATTAATATATGTAGATTTCTTACAGAAGTGTGTGGCTTATTTGTAAGCTCTGTTGCACACACATTTGCTCTCATTACTTGCTGTGATCAACAGCAGAGGTTACCCAGGACCTGAAGAACACTAACAGCACCAGAGATGAAGTTCTTTGGGGGCTGCATCCTTGGTGAAGTTGTATAGGTTCCCCAAAATGATTCCTCCATTCTTTAAAAAGAAGGAATTCATGGGCTTAGCATGTGATTGATGTAAGTCTAAATGTTGATGGCTTCTGGTTCCCTGATTCACTTTGGTGTGCCACCTTTACCTTTGTTTTATCGAACAGGGTGGACTCTTTTGTATAAAAATAAGAATAGTCCTAAAATTTTCTGCGTGACTGACAAAAATCTGACTGGAAAATGAACAGTTGACACCTGCAGACAGTTCTAAAGGGAAACGTGAGTTCAAAATCAGTGGGTCTCAAGTGAATCAGCAATTAATCTAATCTGGAGAGAAAATGAGCCTTTGGCAATAAATAAAGCTTACTGTTCAAGGATACCTGTGTGGGGTTTCCTTTAGGCTTCAAAGGGCCCTTGAAACAATTAGCTGGTGCAGCCGAGCAGGTGCACCTGGACAGTTTACAGAAGCTTGGGCCTGTAGAAGCTTTCTGTGGGTAAACTGTCTAATTTGCATGCAGCACCCTTTTATAATATGGGAGGAATCAGTATGTGCAGATAATAGGCTCACTTCTAAGCACCCTGTCAGTGAAGAGATGATGGCAGCTACCCAAATGCAAAGGAACTGGGCTCATCTAGAACTGAACTATCAGGAAGTGGGTGGGAAGATGGGTGTTAACTCTTGCCCTGCCCTGTGCATTGTGCTGGGTGACCGTTGCAGTGAGTAAGCACAGCCTGCTGAAGGAGGCTGTGGAGCTTCCGTTGGGCGGGTCAAGGACTTTAAGGCTCGTAGAAGTTGAGTATGTTGGCTAAGATTGCACAGGATGGAAAATGGAAAGAGCGGAAAATGACAGAACCAGGATTCAAATTCAGTTTTGAATAATTCGGAAGCCGATACAACTCCTGAATGTGTGGGTTTAATAAAATTCCACCTAATGCTTCTGAAAGTTAATTCAGTGCAGGGCTGACTTTAGCATCAACATTAATTCAGTTTTTTTTTTCTCCTAAGTTATTTCTAGTTCACTTTATCCCTAAAATTTGAAATGAGTGTCTTATTCTATTACTGAGCAAAGTCTCACTTGTGAGTTTGCGGAGGGGAGAGGTATTCTTCAAGTCAGCTCTACAATTGAAACGGAGTAAGTAGAGTACAAAGGTCTCGGTTTAACCTTTCGATAGCTGGTGTGATATTCAGATGGCCTCGTAATCCTCCTCCTTTTATGTTTCCCCAAAGGTAGATTGTGTCACTGGCTTTTCTCCCTGGATCTCTGGACTTGCATCCCAGAATCTGTATTTCAAGGTTCTGCTTTTTCTGAAGCAGAATGTTCCTTGTTTTAGGTCTGTTATTTGGTGAGAAAAAGAGCACCTTTGGCCTGATGGTTGATTGGCTATTGAGCTTTATTGTAACCCATAATATGCAGAGCTACTTTAAATTTTGCTTCTGTTGTAGCCATTTGCTGACAACAAAGATATTTTTAGAGGTCTCCTTGATAGGAATCTTTATTAGCTATAATGATGTAAAACCATTGTCAGACCTGTAACATCTTAGAGTTACTATGGTGGAATGAAGGGGAAGTATTCTGAAGTTTAACTAGAAACTGTATAATTGAAAAGGAATAATTACAGTAGTGGTTTGGTTTCTCAGACATTAAGAAAGCCCTTAAATACTTTGATTAGGTTGTAGGAGAGATTATGAAATTAGATAAAAAGGTAGCGATATTTGAGACTTCATTATTCCCTTCCTCCCATCTTCATCCTCCACCCTTTCCTTTTCAGACAGGTTCTCCCTCTATCCCCTGGGCTAGATTTCAGTGGCAGCTGACTGAAAAGTGACTGTATGACTGAAGTGCATACTTCACTGCAACCTTACGCTCCCAGGCTCAAGCGATCCTCCTGCCTCATCCTTCTGAGTAGCTGGGAAAATAGGCTATGTAGGCATGCATCACATGCCTGGCTAGTCTTTCTACTTTTTTGTAGAGACAAGGTCTTGCTCTTACTTAGCCTGATCTCGAATCCTGGCCTTGAGCTACTGGCCTTGAGCAATTTTCTCTCCTCAGTATCCCAGAGTGATAGGATTACAGGTGTGAGCCACTGCACCTGGCCACCTACACCTCTTTCTAGTAAGCTCTGGATCACATGATCCTGCCCTTCTCATAGCTAATTGGACCCTGGCTGTCACTGTCAGAAGGTGCCCACAGAAATAATGGGATAGAGGTGCTCACAAGCCATCTGTGCCCTTAAGAATACTCTGAGAAACCATTCAAGACAGAGTGATTGCTGGGGCCAGAGGTTACTGGAGCTGAAAAGCCAGATGAAGTTTGTGTGGGTTTGGCTCTGATGGATCACGTGAAACCAAAACTGGGTAGGCAGAGAGAGACAGTTGATCAAAAAGATAAAGAAAGATCCCCAGAGAGGAGGAGAGAGGAGAACATCAAAGAGATGGCAAAGATTTGATTGTATCCTTGTTGCTACCTGGCTTTGTCAGAGTTGGCTTTTATTTTCTCCTGTGAATCTGGTGTACCTGTTTCTTTGAGGTAGTATGTGACATACCAATTTTCTTGGATGCTAGGGAATGCTGTTTCTCTCCTTTTTATTGGCCAATGAAAGGACATCAAAGGATTGAAAGGCAAACTTATAAAATGTTTACACAGGGTAAGGCTGGTTTACCCTCACGTATTCAGATATTGTCATTGTATAATTATAGGTATTTAAACTTCCCAGGAAGATTTTCCTCGGAACATTTTAATTGTTGAAACTTAAGAGCCTTAGTTTGTCAAGTTAAAGGTAAAAGATTTATACAATTTGAAGAGAAGCCAGAATATTCATTAGTGTTTGAAGTAATGATTGCAGGTTAAATTTTGCTATCTGAAATGTAGGGTTTAATTATAATAATTCTTTGGTGTTGGAAGGACCCAGACATGGGTGTTTTGGGTGTTTTCCTTTTTTGTTGTTTTATATATTTTAAACTTTGAGTCTTTTGACAATACCAAAGGGCGCCAGGACGAAGAACATGCGTTTAAGTTTGCTTTCAGGAGATTTTGGATTTGCAACTGGATTAAGGTGTTCTCAGTAGAGGCCAGGCTGAGATACCAAAACTCCTTCTGTTCTTTCTTTGCAAGAACTAATTTTATTCAGTCTGTTCTTATAAGAAATAAGCTTTGTTTATTTGCTTGTTACTAGTAATAGAGTGAAAACAACAGAAAAGGTAATTACTTTTCACCAGCTTTTCGTCGTTGAGATGAAATTTACCATTTTATAGTTAATTCAGTAGTGTTTAGTACACTTGTGATATTGTGCAACCACCACCTTCCAAAACATTTTTCATCACCCCCAAATAATCCCTGTACCCACTAAGCAGTTACTCACCCTTTTCCCCTCATAACCACCACAAAAGAAGGTTTACTTTCTGTCCCTGTGGATTTACCCATTTTGGTCATTGCACAGACATGGAATCCTTCACCATGTGCTAGTGTTCAGATGTAATTTCTTTCCTTGCACCAAAGCCCATGTGAAATGTGATCTCCAGGAAGTGGGGACATGATGGAAGGCACTTGGGCTGTGGAGGTGGATCCCTCATGAAGGGCTGGGTGGTGGTCTTTTGGTAGTGAGTTCTCATTCTCGGGAGACTGGATTAGTTTTTGTGGGAATGGATTTCTTCCCAGGAGCGGGGGTTACTAAAGCCAGGACACCCGTGGAACTCTCCCTCTTCACATATGTCCACCTCCCCTTTGACCTCCTCCCCCACATCATGGCAGCATGAAAGCCTTGGCCAGAAGCCAGGACCAGGACCTCGAACTCAGTCTGCAGAGCTGTGAGTTAAATAAACCTCTTCTTTTTATAAATCACCCCAGTCTTGGGTATTCTTTTATAGCAACACAAAATGGGCTAAGATGATACATAGCCTTTTATGTCTGGCCTTTTCTCACTTAGTACCAAACATTGCCTTCTTTTGTGTTTGATTTCCTTTTTCTAGTGTACCTTTTTGATTGTCTTATCATTTCCTTTTCTATATATTTTTTAGCTATTTGGTTAGTGATTACTATGGAGATGACAATATCATAAATTTATGCCACTCCAGGCTGAGAATTGGTACCAGTTTAGCAATTCAGTAGTATATGAAGGCTCTGCTCTTGTGCAGTGCTGCTCCTCTCTCTCCTGTGGTGGTGGGTTTACAAATTTAATCTCTGTACATTGTTTTAATATAGATTTATAATTATTGTTGTATGAATTAGTCTTTTAAATCACATAGGAAACAAAAAGAGGAGTTGGCAATCAAAAAATATCATAGCACTATTTTATCTTTACCTGTGCAGTTACCTTTTACCATTGATCTTTATTTCTTCATTTGGCTTGGAGATATTGTGGAATGTCTTTTCCTTTTAGCCCAAAGAATTTATCTTTAGCATCTGGAAATGTCTTTATTTTTCCTTCATTTCAGTAGTTGTGCCAACAGAAGATTTTTGGTTAACAATTTCTTTCTATCAATGCTTTAAATATATGAGCCCACTGCTTCTGGCCTTTGTAGAAAATGGGTAGTTGATTTTATTGAGGATCCTTTGCATGTAACAGGTTGCTTCTTTCTTACTATTTTCTTTCTTTTTTTTTT
>NW_003852501.1:5600079-5603504 GCF_000181295.1 Otolemur garnettii | reverse complement strand
ATATACCCAACAAAGGAATTGCAGGGTCAAATGGCAGGTCTATTTTTAGTTCTCTAAGTGTTCTCCAGATGTCTTTCCAAAAGGAACATATTAGAGTTGTTGTTGGCTTGCTGTTGACTTTTGACAGTTTGATTATAACATGTCTCACTGTAGATCTGTTTGAGTTTATCCCTCTTGAAGTTTTAAAGCTTTGTGGACATGTATATCCATATCTGTCATCAAATTTATTTCTTCAGCTTTTCCTTCTGCCCCTTTCTTTCTTTATTTTTTTCTTCTGGAACTCATATATACATTTGTTGGTGTGCTTGGTGGTGTAACACAGGTTCCTGAGACTCTGTTTATTTTTCTTCTATTTTCTTTCGGCTGCTTAAACTGTATCCTGTTTTCTGATTGTCTGAATCTTTCTTCTACTTGCCAATATTTGCTGTTAAACATCTTGAATGAATTTTTTATTTCAGCTATTATTCTTTTTAACTGCAGAATTTCTATTTGGTACCTTTGTATAATATTTGTCTCTTTTCTGATATTATTTATTTGTTTGTACATCGCTTTCCTGATTTTATACTTCCTTGTCCCTGTTTCCTTTAAAGCTATTTGAGCATATTTGAGACAGCTGATTTAAAGTCCTTGCTGGTAAGTCCAGTGTTAGAGTTTCTGAAAAGTGGTTTCTGTCAGTTTATTTTTTTTCTCATGAATGGGATATACTTTCTTTTTTTTTTTTTGTTACACTTTGTAATTGTTTTGGTTGAGAAGTGGTTATTTTGAATATTATCATGTTGTGACTCTGGATATCACATTTTACCCCCAAACCAGGGTCTGTTGTTGTTGACTGTTGAGGGCTGCCATCTGTTTAGTGATTTTTCCAAACAATTTAATGAAAATGATATATTCTGTATTGTATATCATTACTGAAGTCTCAATTCTATTGATGTGTGATTACTGAAGTCTCTGTTCTGTTATCTCAGTGATCAGCCAATGACCTGACAGACCTCCTTAAATGTTTGAAGATATAAAGAAAAAAGAGAACCACTTTCTCCTAATATTTATAGCTTAGCCCTGACCTGGGGCATTCTTTCATTCTCGGTGGCCTCTCCTCAGCATTCCTCAGCATTCCTCCTCCTGCACTGCAACACAGCAGTGGGCCCATCTTCTCCACCCTTCATGCCATCACTTAGTGTTCCTGTCTGCATGAAGTTTCTGAGACACTGCCTTGGCCTGGTGAATTTAAAAAAAAACATTTTAATGACTTCAAAGGGAAGCCCCATTTCAGGGACTCACCTCCAAGATGCTCCATGGTCCAGCTTGGTCTACCTTTGTGGTCCTGTGTGCCCACCAATTTCCACTATTTCAGAATTCCTGTTTCCGCTGAATAAGCTAACCTGCATGCCTGACTGCCCTAGGGGAATGAGCTGGAGGGTCTGGGCTGTGCTTTCCTTTACTCCAATTTCCACTTCCTCACCTTCATTTTTTCTGTGTCTAAATTCCTTCAAAATCTTGCTCAGGTGCCAGCTCTCTAGTTGTGGACGATTAGGAATACTTTGTCAAAAAAGTAACTACTTAGAAAAAGTTCCTTAATATTCCTGAAATTTCTCAATACTACAGTTTTGGCTCTTAAAACTTTAGTGTCTAGTTGTTTGAGATACATGTCCCATCTCTTCTCTTTGACTTTTAAGATATATGAGGATAGCATACTTGGTTCATTTTTGCCTCCTCTGAAATACCTGGCACAGTGGTCTACTCTCTTAAATATTTACCAACATTTGCCAAATAAGTGACAGTTCAGCTACATAAGGTAAAAGTGCTTTACCAGTTTTAGAAGAGTTGTTCAACTCTTTTTGGCTGGCATTCCAACATAGTGTGACTCAAATGCTATGTTAAATTTAAATGAATTTGTGGAGCCTGACTGGGAGAGTCCTTAGCGTGGTTTTTTTTTACTTCCTAGGAGTAAAATAAGTAGCACACTCCATGTCTTGAAAGGTGTGGCCCGCGGGCCTCATGTGAATTATTTGAGGACTATTTTGCTTATCTGTGGTGTTAGATATTGCAAAAATTAAGTATGGACCTTTTTTTGTGCTGTTGTTGTCGTTGTTGATCAGCTTTTGTCAATGTTTTTATATTTAATGTGCAGCACAGGGCAACTCCTCTTCTTCCAATGTGTGGCAAAGAAGAAATAAATTTGGACACCCCTGTGAAGATGTTTGTGCTGATGCCTTCATTAGAGGCTTGTAGATTGCCTTGCAGTCCAGCTGTGTGTTTAGATGCATTTTTTGGTCTAAAAGCTTTACCTGGATTCAACACGTAATTGTTGTCCAGCTCATACTGGGTCATTAATGCTGAAGGCGTGAAATCATGGTGCTGGCTCCTCAACACTTTCATTACTAAAATGTTTTACTTCATTTCTTGTTGACATTTCTATTAAATGTTTTGCCTGCACTGTGCCTGTGGCCTCTGCAAAGGTATAGGGAGCAGAGTACTGTTTTGTCCTAGTGGAGGACATTGTAGGCCACTGAGTCAACCTCAGGTGGGCACCAATGTGGAAGTAGTGTCCTCCTGTCTATCTCTGAAATCTATCCTTCCTCCCTCTCCCTCCCTTCCTCACTTTCCCTTCTTTTTTCTCTCCCTCTCCTCCTCCTCCTTCCCTCCTTTCCTCCTTCTCTCCCTTCCATCTTTCCTTTCTTCCTTGTTTTCCTTCCCTCCCTCCCTGTCTTCCCTCCTTCCTTCTTTCTTTCCTTCCTTTCTTCCCTCACTTCCTACCCCTTATTTATCTCCTTACTTCCTTCCCTCCTTTCCTTCTTTCTTTCCTTTCTTCCCTTCCTCTTTCTCTCCCTACCATTCTTTCTTTCCTTATCTTTCCTTTTTTTTTTTCTTTTTGCTTACTTCTTTGTATGTTTTTATCTTGTTTGAAGATTGGTGTTTTTTTTCCCCCTAGAGTACAAGATGCCCATAGAGATTCTGATTCCATTTCAGTTTCTCTTTATAAGATGCAATGGAGGAAGTATCTTAGGTCTTCTGTATTTTCACACTATAGCATCATTGGCTTTCCTCTGAAGCATGGACCACCTTTACTAGCATTACCTCATTGTGGTATTATGCTGGCAGGGTCCTTTCTGTTTCTCTTTGGGGTGGGGAAAAAGAGCAGGAAGATATTTTCATCTAACATTTGTGTTAAGTGGAGTTCAATTCACAACTCTAAGGAATTATGTGCTTTCTTTCTTTCCTTTTTAATTTTATTGTTATTATTTTTTATTTTGGATTAACATAAGGGCACATACAATTAGGCTACACTGTTAGTGTTTGTAAGGTAAAGTCCCAGTTGTAGTTGAGTCTTTCCCCCAGGAGGTGTCCCCTATAGCTCTACGTTGTAACTGATAGGTGGAAGCTTACCAAACCCCCTTCTCCCCTCCCCTACTTCTTGAATTTAATCA
>NW_003852501.1:5595318-5599978 GCF_000181295.1 Otolemur garnettii | reverse complement strand
TGCAGTTTTTGGTTGGGGCTGGGTTTGAACCTGCCACCTCCGGCATATGGAGCTGGCGCCGTACTCCTTTGAGCCACAGGTGCTGCCCTCTTTTTTCCTTTTTTTTTTTTTTTTTTAAAAAGTTGTTTAATTATCCTCATGTCCAAACTTCTAATTCCAATTGCCATTTATTTTCTTCATTCTCTAAATGGATTTTATCACTGGCATTTCTGAGGCTGCCTCTAGCAGTTGCTCGACACTGGTTTTCCTCCTGTCAGAGTAGAGAGGAATTTGACCTCAGGACAGGATCAGAATCTGCACTGGTAGGTCCCTGTTCTGTCTGTATGTATTCAATCTAATTCCCCTGGCATATGACAGCTATTAAGACATTTTAAGGCTGTGAGCATACTTATTTAAGACCGGAAGACACTGGTCACAGCAGAAGAAGGAGGCAATTACAGGGCAGGGAGGCTGGTGCAGTCTGGGAGGCTCTGGGAGTCGTGGATAATATGGGATAGGACATTGGTGGATGAGAGGGAGGGAACAGGATAGAGATAGGAGTCTATGCTTAGCTCTTAGTTTTTAGGGTCAATATTCTCTGAAAATGATGTCTCCAGCTTCCTTCCTCAGAATGAAAATAGGAAGAATGTTTTACATTGGAAAGTCACTGAGCTCCCAGGTTAGCACAGACTCTTCAGGCTGGAAGAGAAAGAGGAGAATAGGGTGCTTTCTTCCTCACCCCCTGTGGTTGCTGTGCTTGGGTACAAAGAGCGCTGGTTAGCAGAGTTCTGTGGCACTTACACCAGTAAGCACTGATGAGAGCCTGTAAATGTATGTGGGATCTTCCTTGATAATTCCAGCACAACTCCACAGAGATTCTGGATAGGTTACAGGAGATTACCCGTGATGTGGAGGATGAGACCCGCTGGTATAGCTACAAAGCAATGACTCTGATTTCTGTACACCACACAGGAAATTGGGTCTCATTACTTTCCTCTGTCATGTATAATGTCAACGTAATTATAGGAATAGAAGCAGAAAATGTTTTAACAAATGTGGTACTGAAGATCATATGATCCTACTGGCTAATTTACTGTAATTTCATGATATTTTATACATTGACACTTATTGCTCCCTGTCTACCCTGTTTCATTCCTCTACTAAGCTTGCTTTTTCCTACCCTAGACACAGATCTATTTTCAGTCTTCGGTATATCCCACCAAAACAGCTATTAATGAGTAAGGAAAATGGCTTAGGCTGATAGAAGATGATTCACAGCAGTGGAAAGAAAGAAAGCTAGCCACTGAACTAACCTAGAAAAAGAACCAGGGTTTCAGAAGATGTGTCTGTAATGTTATTTGCCTGTGTGGTCCTAGTTAGCTTGGATTCCACAGAAGGACAGGAAGAAAAAAAAACCAAGTTTAGGGGAATAAGTGAAATAGCACCAGAAAATATTTGGTGAAAATTACAAATTAGTCATCCATAAGCTAATGTCTTTAGCAGCTGGTGGTGGTGGTTGAGCAGAGGAGGCTTGGCAGTGTATGCCGCCCATGGATCCCACTTGGCTTTGGTTCCACCCTGGCTGTATCCTACCATAAGAATGAATCTTGAGTAAGAAGGCTCTAGAGTAGTGTCCAACCTTTTTTCTTTTCTGTTGCACTTTGGGAGAAGAAGAGCTGTCTTGTGCCACACATTAAATACACAAACTAATGAAGGTTGATGAGAAAAAAAAAAAATAGGTGCTGCAGTTTGGATGCCCCTGGTAGGAGCTTCACAGTGTCAGTATCTTTAAGTCAGCACACCATTCAAGAAGCTCCATTTTCTGGCCCAAAGTAACATTCCTACACTCAGAGAAACCACTGTACCTCTGTTGCTTTTTAGGTTATTGTGAACAGATTCATCCTGGCCATGATGTCTTCCCAAGTCCCCTATTGCAGGTCCAGACATACGCCCCCAAGAAACTAAGTCAGTGAGGACCTGTGACTATCTCTCTTTTTTTTTTTTTTTTTGAGACGGAGCCTCAAGCTATCCCCCTGGGTAGAGTGCCATGGCATCACGCTCACAGCAACCTCCAACTCCTGGGCTCAAGTGAGTCTCCTGCCTCAGCCTCCCAAGTAGCTGGGACTACAGGTGCCCGCCACAGTGCCCGGCCATTTTTTGGTTGCAGCCATCATTGTTGTTTGGCGGGCCCGGGCTGGGGATTCGAACCCGCCACCTTAGGTGTATGTGGTTGGCGCCTTAGCTGTTTGAGCCACAGGCGCCGAGCCCTGTGACTATCTCTTAGCAACCTGTTTCTTGTCTTCAACTAAATATGGGAGTGAGTATGCATATTAGGTCTTTTAACAAATTATCCTTAAATAATATGTTGTTTCTATTCTAGTCAGTTTTCGGCCCCCAAACTAGGTCATTTTCTTGCTGGAATTTGTTGAGCCTAACTGGCCTTCAGTGTCTCCATTGGCATTTTGTGTCTAGCTGGAGGGCATTAGAATGGGCCCTGTAGGGTTGCAAGGAGGTGGTGTGTTTAGCACTTCACAATTCCTGCAACCCTGGAATGTCTAAACCCTCCTTTCTCTAAAGAGTATGAAATTCCCATCAGACTTGGACAGCTAAATGCAATTGAAACTTTGAGGGGAAGAATTTTCTTCAGCACGTTCTTCCCCACCCACCCCAGATTCACAACATTTCACTTCTGGGCTTTCATCAAGACTTAATGAATTTTTAACTTGAATAATTTTTAGTAATAAGTATTGTAATAAGACGGAATCAAGAGTAGCAGTGAAGTGAGAAGCTACTAGTAGGACTAAGCCAAATCCAAATTATTTCCCACTTGCCTCCAAAGGTTAATTTCACTAGTGACCCTTTGAACCCATCAGGTTCACTGGTCATCTTTCTGAGTGGTATGAATGCAAATTGCAGTCACCAAAGGTAAGTAAATCTGGAAGGAACCTTTATTATTTGTTGTTTTTTTCCTCTGTCTTTGTGGGAGCATTCTGGAACCAAGTGGAAGTTATCTTGTTTTCTTTTTATCTTTGTCCCTAAATTCTGATTGCTTACCAGAATGTACTGTCGTATTATTCAGTTTTGTACAGATGAACATATGAGTCACACTCGGTGGAGCCTCAGGGTCCTGGCAGGCCAGAATTTTTGGAAGGGCAGCAGTATCATGTCTATGGTGTGAGCTTTGTTCTTTGGATTTGCCTCATGTGATGAACTTGTAAGGCCAGGTGGCTGAGAGGGGCCATGTTGAGTTTCTCCAGGGCTGCTGCTTAGCAGTTGTCAGTCTGTAAGTACTTAAAAACGTCTAGAATTCTTCCTGTCCAGAGGGCATCCTGTGTTTACACATTTATGCTGTTGAAATCATACCCTGTCAATAGAGGAGTTGTAGAACAGGACAGACAGAACCAAATCAGGCCAGGTGTAGAGCTGTACCTTGGGAAATACCGGTCGTTTTCAGATGCTTGCGAATATATATCAAATAATTTTTCATCTTGATGTTTTGAGAAATGTGATGACACAACCTTTTCTCATCAGTATCTTTTGTGCATTTGATAGAATGTGAAATCATTCCACCATTAAGTAGGGAAAAGACTCTGAAAGAAGGATATTATTTAAACACTTTCTGGAAGATTTGGGGTTTTTTTGTTGCCATGAGTATATTTCAGAGGGTGAAGGTATATTCTTCTGAGTTCTGCTGGTATCCCCAAAGGCAGTGTAAGGTCGCCTTTTTTATTTTAATTAAATGATAGCTGTATACATTAATGCAAACACAGGGTACAGTGTAGTGTTTTCATATACAATTTGAAATACTTTCATCAAGCTGGTTGACATAGACTTCATGTCATTTGCTTGGTCATTGTGTCAAAACATTTGTATTCTAGTTCTAGAAAAGTTCACTTGTACCCTTGTTAGACAGACCATATAGGTGATCTTTCCAGTCACCCTCCCACCACCCAGCCGCCCTTCTCCCCTTCCCTCTCCCACCCCCTCCCCATATTCTTGGGCTAGAATTAAGTTGTAGCTTTTATTTGAGATCTATAAATTAGTTTCATAAAAGGGCTGTGTACATTGGATACTTTTTCTTCCATTCCTGTGATACTTTGCTAAGAAGAACATTTTCCAGTTCCATCCATGTAAACATGAAGGAGATAAAGTCTTCATTTTTCTTTAGGGCTGCATAGTATTCCATGGTGTACATACACCACAGTTTATTGATCCATTTGTGGATCGATGGGGACTTGGGCTTCTTCCACGACCTGACAATTATGAATTGTGCTGCAATAAACATTCTGATACAAACATCTTTATTGTAATGTGATTTTTTATCTTCTGGGTATATACCTAATAATGGAATTATAGGATCGAATGGCAGGTCTATTTTTAGTTCTCTAAGTGTTCTCCAGATGACTTTCCAAAAGGAACGTATTAGTTTACATTCCCACCAGCAGTGTAGAAGTGTTCCCTTTCCTCCACATCCATGCCAACGGCTCTGGTTTTGGGATTTTGTGATACGGGCTAATCTTACTGGAGTTAGTTGATATCTCAAAGTAGATTTGATTTGCATTTCTCTAATGATTAAGGATGGTGAGCATTTTTTCATATATCCATAGGCTACACGCCTATCTTCTTTGGTGAAATTTCTCTTCAAGTCCTTTGCCCACCTTGAGATGGGATCACTTGTTTT
>NW_003852501.1:5593736-5595111 GCF_000181295.1 Otolemur garnettii | reverse complement strand
GATTTCTTCAAGTGTTTTCCCTGCACTTTCTTCAAGTATTTTTATGGTTTCATGTCTTAAGTTTAAGTCCTTAATCCAGTGAGAATCTATCTTAGTTAATGGTGAAAGGTGTGGATCCAGTTTCAGTCTTCTACAGGTCGCCAGCCAGTTTGTCCAGCACCATTTGTTAATAGGGAATCTTTTCCCCATTCAATGTTTTTAATTGGTTTATCAAAAATGAGGTAACAGTAGGTAGCTGGGTTCATCTGTTGGCTTTCTATTCTGTTCCATACATCTATCTCTATGTTTTTGTGCCAATACTATGCTGTTTTAAGCACTATCAATTTATAGTGTAGTCTGAGGTCTGGTAGGGTGATTCTTCCTGCTTTGTTTTTATTCCTGAGTAATGTCTTAGCTATTTGAAGTCTTTTCTGATTCCATATAAAGCAAAGTATTATTTTCTCAAGATCTTTAAAGTATGACAGTGGGGCTTTAATGGGGATTGCATTAAAATTGTATATTGCTTTGGGTAATATGGACATTTTAACAATGTTGATTCTTCCCAGCCATGAGCATGATATATTTTTCCATTTGTTAACATTTTTGGCTGTTTCTTTTCTTAGAGTTTCGTAGTTCTCTTTATAGAGATCTTTCACATCCTTTGTTAAGTATACTCCCAAATATTTCATCTTTGGTACTACTTTAAATGGGATAGAGTCCTTGACTGTTTTTTCAGCTTGGCTGCTGTTGGTATATATAAAGGCTACAGATTTATGATTGTTGATTTTTGTATCCTGATATGCCACTGTATTCCTTGATCACTTCTAAGAGTTTTTTAGTTGAATCCCAGGTGTTTTCCAGATATACAATCATATCATCTACGAAAAGTGAAAGTTTGATCTCTTCTGTTCCTATATGGATGCCCTTAATTGCCTTTTCTTCCCGAATTGCAGTAGCTAGAACTTCCATTACAATGTTAAATAGCAGTGGGGACAATGGACAACCTTGCCTGGTTCCTGATCTGAGTGGGAATGATTTCAGTTTAACTCCATTGATTACAATATTGGCTGTGGGTTTGCTGTAGATAGCCTCTATCAGCTTAAGAAATGTTCCTTCTATACCAATTTTCTTAAATGTTCTGATCATGAAGGGATGCTGGATATTATCACAAGCTTTTTCTGCATTGATTGAGAGAATCATATGATCTTTGTTTTTTGATTTGTTTATGTGATGAATTACATTTATAGATTTACATATGTTGAACCATCCTTGAGATCCTGGGATAAAACCTACTTGGTCGTGGTGGTAAGGTTGCCTTTGATGGGTGGGCCTGGCTGCTGTTGATGGAGTAGTAGAGAGGGCTTTGTGTGCTCAAAAAAAAAAAAAAAAAAAAAAA
>NW_003852501.1:5589617-5593716 GCF_000181295.1 Otolemur garnettii | reverse complement strand
TTTAAATTGAAATGCCCTAATTGGTCCTTTCCTCCTTTGATTTATATTATATAAATCTTCCTTTTTTCTGAGACAGTCTGACTTTGACACTTTCACTAGAGTACTGTAATGTCATAGCTCACAGCAACCTCAAACTCTTGAGCTCAAGCGATTTTCTTGCCTAAGCCTCCTGAATAGCTGGGACTGTAGGCATCCACCATAACGCCTACCTGTTTTTAGAGATGGAGTCTCACTCTTGCTCAGGCTGGTCTTGAACTCATGAGCTCAAGCAATCTATCCTCCTTGGCCTCCCAGAGTGCTAGGATTATAGGTGTGAAACACTGTGTCCAAATTAATATAATTTTAAAAAATATACTGTGTGTATTTTAAAAATCATTAGTGTAAATGATCAAATTGATGGTGGTCTGGATCAGAAAATTGGAATTTCAAAGTAGAAAGTAACTTTTGCAACTTGGCGGCATAAGCAGAGATGTCTTTAAAATGCCCCTAATATTCACAGGCATCTGGGGAAGGATCAGCTGATTGCTTTTCCCTGTCTTTCTTAGATAGTTCTACACTTGCCGTTCGTAGCAGCTTTTCCCCTGACCTGAGCATGCTAGAAGGGCACAGACCTCTTGAGGTACAGAAAGGTAGTGGAATAACTATGTTCCCTTAGGGCTCTGCCTTAGGTAGTGGAATAACTATGTTCCCTTATGAATTCGGGGACCACACTTGCTTGGGATACTGCATCACTGTCCTTCAGTCTCCTCTGTGCTCACAAAGAGAACCTGAAAGACTAGATGCAGTCATTGTCCCAGACACAAGTTTTATTGTGTGTGAGCAGATCACCTCCCTGACCAGTGCTACCAGCCTCACCAGGCTTTGCTGGAAAATTCTTATGGAAAGGAAAAGATAACACATTAGAATAATTTTTTTCTTTTTCACATCTTTTTATATTTCTTCTGGAACTAAGTGTTTTTCTGTTTGACTTAATGAAATTATAAATGCATTAATATTGTAGAGGTTCAATATTTCTCATTGGTAGAGTTATTCAATAGAGAGCTCCAAGTTTGACAAGTTAAGACTCCCAAACAAAAAGTGTCTGATTTGTGTATTCTTGTTCTTCAGAAGGGATGTAGGCAATCCTCACTCCTTTTTCTTTTTTCTTTTCCTAGTACCTTGGTGGTAGAACAGACTAATGTTTCTTCTCCTTCACAGAGGAAGGGAAGTCTGCTGCCTAGATCATCATTGCCCTGGCTCCTCACTGAGGCCTTTTGCTGTACTCTCCATCCTACTGCATCAGATTCACCTTTTAAAAAATGCTTTGATTGTGGCATCACCTTAGTCTGGAATTCTGCTGCCTGCTGTGGTCTTCACTAGCCACAAGAGGCTATGTAAATTTAAATTAATTAAAATGAAATTAAGTTTAGATTTTTGTTTCTGAGTTGCACTGGCCACGTTTCCAGTGTTAATCAACCACATGCGGAGAACGCAGAACGTTTCAGTCTTCATAGAATGTTCTACTGGACAACATCAGTCTATACCCATAACAGGTTCTCATTTCTTAAGACTTTAAATGTGAACTCCCTAGCCTGGCTTTTCACCGTCCCCCAATTTTTCATCTGTACAGATTCAATCTCATTTATTGGAAGAGAGAATATAGAAAGTGGTCAGGAAAATCCATATGGTATATAGTTTATGGGAGACATAAGTGGTAGCAGAGAGGCATTTAATTCGCTTCTGAAAAAATGAATAGCACTGGAACAGGCAGGTGGTGATGCAAGGTGGTCCCGAAAAATGTGGGAACATGAAGATCAGTTTCGGGGTGTAGAAGATCTTGGTCTTGGTGAAGTATAAGGTGAATAAAGGGCAACAGAAGAGGAACAGGTGGTCTGTATTCTCTGTTAGGCTTTTATCCAGGTAAGTAGCTCTTCATGATCGTCAACTTGTGTTTTGAATGCAGACATCTTCAGTCTCCTCTTTTCTCACAAACAGAACGTGAAAGCGTGGATTCAGTCATTGCAGAGAAGATGGGAATAAGGTGTCAATGGATCTTGTGGACCTGAGAGGAATGATGATGGGGGAGTCAGAGGTCCACAGATGTTGGAAGGAGCATTGTGATGATCTGGTGCAAGTAATTGTGTGTATGTATAAGACAGAGAGAGAGAATATTACAGAGGTTAGGAGACAAGTGATACCTTTAGAGAAAGTCAGATTTTTTTTTTAATTTTTTAATTTCTTTTTGTTTTGAGACAGAGTCTCATTATGTCACCCTCAGTAGGGTGTCATGGCGTCACAGCTCACAGCAACTTCCAACTCTTGGGCTTAAGTGATTCTCTTGCCTCAGCCTCCCAACTAGCTGGGACTACAGATGCCCACCACAACACCTGGCTATTTTTGTTGTTGTCATTGTTTAGAAGGCCAGGGCTGGGTTTGAACCCCCCAGCATCAGTGTTTGTGGCCAGTACCCTAACCACTGAGCAATGGGCACTGAGCCAGGAAGTCAGATTTTAATAAGGAAGGAAGAATACAGGCATTTAAGAAGTTCTAGATAAATGCAAAATTACTCGTGGTAGTTCAGAAGTCCCAGAGGATATGGTAATGGAAGTGCAGGTGATGCTTGGTGGCATGAAGTTGGCCTTCAGCTTTGTGTCGCTGGCATCTGGCAAGCACTTGATGAATAATAGATCTATTAAACATTCATTGCCTGGGTGCTGGTGGTGGGGAGGTTGGGCTCACCAAGCCGAATGGTTGTAGAGTACAGCACTGAACAGGTGTCTGCCTAAGGAGGTAATTACAGCAACAAATGAGGGAGGCAGATAGGTTGGAGAGAAAAGTAAAGCAGCTGATGGTCTGGCAGTAGGTAGAGGGTGTGGCCTGGAGTATTGCTGAGATTTATAGAATTTAGAGGCCCAGGCCCCACTGAGGAGTTTCTGAGTTGATTCCATTACCTAAACCAAGGTGCCAAAGTGAATGCTGCCGTGTGGCTCTGGCATATTCCCATCCAACCTCCAGTGCTGGCTGCGGCCCTGAGTACGTGCCTGTGTGTTTGTTCTTCTGAGGCAGGAGGGCAGGATGGTGGAGCCCAACACAGGAAGAGGGCTTCCAGGTAGTACCTTGCACATGTTTTATGCAGAAACTTGGTAAAGCCTTGTACTTCAGGAAGATGATTTTGACAGCAGTGTACTGTGGAAATTAGACCTGGGTTGAATTGTAGCTCTGCCAGTCAACTTGCTCTGTGACCTTGAGCAAGTCATTTAACCTCTAAGGCTCTTGCTTCCTCATGAAAGGGGGAGAATAATTCTTACTCTACCTGACATTGGGGTGAAAAGTGATGTATATGGAAGTATTTAGGAAGCTGTAAAAATGCAAGGTACTCGTAAGTTGGGTTGTAACGGCCAGAGATCTGGAGAAAGCAACCCAGTGAGGACATCTTTATAGTAATCAGCACCAATTAACTCACAGGAACACAAATGAAGGCCATGGTAAGTGGAAACGCTAGGGAGATGATAGACAGAAAGGTTCCCAGTTAGAGTTTGAAATTATACATGGAAACCAGGTAAGCAGTGGGGGGAAGGCAGTGGGATGAAGGGGGAGGACAGCGGTGTTCCAGGTTTGGATGGCTGAGAGAGAGAATGGTGGTGCAATTACATGAGGGGCAGTGCAGGGGCTGATGGTAAATCTCCAGGATGGCCTTTGTTTTGGACTTAACTGAATCCTAGGTGCTACTGGAACATCCTGGTAGAAAATGGCAAGAGGAAAGACTGAGGCTGATTTGGGGGGCCAGCCCCGGGAGCAGTGTTTGTGGTTTTAGAATAGACCACTCCCACCCACAACAATATACCGCAGAGTATAGCATTAGAAGGAGGCCAGCTCTGGCCAGGGAATCACGTTTCAGTAAAGGCATTTGAAATGGAAATTGCTTAAAGTCTTTCAGGCATTTCTGCTGTTGGTTCTGAAGAAGAGAAAATTAAGATTTTCCTTGGATAAATGTATCATTTTGACTATGACAGTGGCTAAGCCCTTATGGCCCCCAAATTCCACGTAAATCAAAAGACTTGATTTTTTAAAAAATAAAAGTAAAACTGTCACAACATAGCCATATTTAACAAAAAAAAAA
>NW_003852501.1:5552960-5589597 GCF_000181295.1 Otolemur garnettii | reverse complement strand
AGAAAGAGGTTGGGAAAAGACTTGTAAGGCAGATGATGCAGTTAAACTTCCTTTGGTGCTAGGTCTTCTGGAAGGTAACCGTAGTTTCCTTACCGGCTTATATCGTGGCCATGACACTTCCCATAGTTAGCACCACATATTCCCTTGTTCATCCTTCGAACACACTTTCAATTGTGGAGGCTAGGGATTGTATCAGCCTTAGATGCCATAGAATCCTGAACATAAGCTAAATGCCTACCAACACATGCTAAGTATTTGTACATATTCTTTTGAATGAATGAATGCTTGGAAGCTAAGGTGGTCTTTATGAAGGGAGATCAGGAGCAGACTGGGTCAGAGTTGCACTGGGTCCTTTCCAGGCCAGTGACACGAAGATGTCACTGATAACATTGCTGGTGTACGAAGATGTCACTAATATCATTGCTGGTGTCTTTCTCCTCTAATGGTCTGTGGACTAAGAATGTGAGTGGAAGTGTACATTGTCGATTGTGGATTAGAAAAAGTAAAATAACAGAAGGTCAAGGGGTCAGGGCTGCGTTGGCATCTGGAAAGTTGAGGGTGGCTGGAAAGGGTGAGTCAAGCCAAGAAAGACTAAGCCAGAGAGCAACTCGTACGATAAGGGGAGAGAAACTGGGTGAGAGGGAAAATCCAGGCTCTCAGTTCTCAGGCATGACCATGCTAATTGCATGGCTCTGTGGATCCGAAAGATGTGTTGAAGTTCTAACCCTGAGTACTGTAGATTGTAACCTGATTTGGGAATAGGGTTATGGCACATGGTTAAGATCAGGTCATGCTGAAATAGGATAGGCCTTTGATGCAGTGACTGGTGTCCTTCTAAAAGACACACACACAGAGGAAATCGCCATGTGACAGTGGAGACAAGATTGAAATTAGCTGCAGCTGCACCCTGAGGAATTAGTGGCAGGTCACCAGAAGTAGGGACAAGTCTAGGAAAGAGTGCCCCTTCAGGTATCAGGGGAAGCATGCTCCTGCTGGAGTCTGCATGCAGACTTCTAGCCCCGAGACCACCTAGTCTGTGGTTCTTAGCTGTGGGAAGTAGAAACCAAGGTTGTGGAGACTAAGGTGGTTTGAGTCATCCATGCAGTGCTAAGGCTCGGAGAACTACATGGAGAGTTACAGTGAAGAAAATAGAAGGGAACTTTCTGTCACCTTTGCAGTTACTGGTCACGTCATCCTTTTTGAAAGTCAAGTCATGGGTGGTGTCTGTGGCTCAGTGGGTAGGGTGCCGGCCCCATATACCAAGGGTGGCGGGTTCAAACCCGGCTCGGCCAAACTGCAACAACACCAACAAAAAAATAGCCGGGCATTGTGGCAGGCACCTGTAGTCCCAGCTACTTGGGAGGCTGAGGCAAGAGAATTGCTTAAGCCCAAGAGTTTGAAATTGCTGTGAGCTGTGACAGCACAGCACTCTACTGAGGGCAACAAAGTGAGACTCTGTCTCCAAAAAGAAAGTCAAGTTAATGTCATGAAGGTGCCTCCTACCCTCAGCCCACCAATTCCTGGCATTTGGGTTTAGGCTGCACTTGGTGTGGACACTTGGTTTCTTTCGGAGGTGTTATAAAAGGGCTTCTGCACATCTATACAGACTGAGGGCTTCAGGTTGAGTGGGTGCAGTGCGCCTCCCACTCTTGGCCTGAAGAAATTCTCACTGTAGGCTGCTCCATCCAGCAGTACACTGGGGGCCGCTCCACCCCCAGTATGTTTTTTCTGAAGAGAGGGAACAATTGGAATCGACTAATTCCTTTTGAAATTAGGAAATTCTAGGCTGTATTCTGGATGATAGAAGAGTCTTTGAAGGTTGGGGAACTGTTTGGGGAAAAAAGAAAAATCTGTGTCCAAGAAGACAGACCTGACAACGTTGAGGGTATGGGACTGGCCAGACGCCCTGCACGATGGATTGTCTTTCTCTCCCATGACTCTAGACTGCTTGAGTATAATGAAAACGAATGTCTTTAATTTGTTATCCTGGAACTCCCTCTGCATTGGAAAATGAATTAGGAATTAGTGCTAATGTTTTAGAAGATTTTTCTCATATTGAGTCAAGAATTAAATGTTTGTGTAACCCTCACTTACTGCTTACTTTAATTTTCCCATGCTGGTAATTATTCAGGAGGCTGTGACAGGTATATAATTCTGGGTGACAGCATGTGCTGTGCAAATCCCTCCAGTTCTGAGTGTTGCAGGGTTGGGGTTGGGTACTGCTGTCTCTCATTCAGTTCGTGAGGGGAACTTTGCTAGCAAGGAACCACTCTGAGAAGTTTGCAGTGCAGATTACAGGAGCAGCAACTCCTGTCAAGCAGCACTCCTGGTAGAAAAAGAGAAGGGCAGCCAGTGTGAATTCATGGATAGGTCTGTTTGCTCATTAGATTGTATTTCATTTTCTCATTTTACCTTTCACCTACCACAACAAATGACTCTTTGAAAACACCCCCAAATCATGTTTTTTAACGAAGATGTGAAAAAACAATGGCCTTAGATATTGGGGAGAGAAAAAAACCTCAGTAGCGTGTTCCATTTATGTGTACCTTTAAGATAGTTGGAAACAGAAAGAGACTTTGGATGGAGTGTCTTGGATGTGGTCTGGTTCACCCTGTAATGGATAGAGTGGCGCGGTCCCTGTGTGGGGGGGGTGGCTTTGGAATATGATCCAAGCAGAAAAGAACACTCTTTTGTTCTTGGCTAATGCCTCAAAGAAAAATGTGTCAAATAGAAGGAAAATTACTGTATATCCATTTCTGTGTGTAACTATAGCTGAAGAAAAGCAGAATTTTAAAAAATGTGATTGCCATTGTCTGTAATTCAGGCTCTTCATTCAAATAAGAAGTACCATGTAGTGGTGAAGATTCCGGTGTCATCGTGCCACCCTCCATCTCCAAGGTTTGCCTTCCCAAACTTCCACTGTTCCTTGTGGGTTTCCTTTGTATATCGGATCCTCCCTCCCCCCTCCTCTGCAAACACCTTCTAGTTTTGAGAGATGATAATCAGGAATAAATCCGTCTCCTGGGGTCTGGCTCCGGGACCCAGTCACGTTCCAGGACTGAGCTGCCCGCAGGCTCCCGGGCGTTTGTTTTTTCTCATCGTGTTGCTGCTTTAATTGGCACGGTTCTCCTCATCTGTCACGAGAACTCTTAAAACTCATACCAGAGTAATTTCCCCACCTCCTTTATCGTGGGTTATTTTCTCTTGACAAAGCGCACCACTGGCTCTCTGCCCCTCTGCTCACTTTCTTTTAGAAACTAGCCATCTGTTGGTGAGTTTCTGTGGGTCGCTGATTGAGTTACAGCCTGATGAATGTTGAACCCAATTCTCAGCTGTGGGGTGTCTTTCCCCAAAGTTCTTGCACTCTGAGGCCTGCCCTGAGGATTCACACGTGCATATTGGTTTACAGCACCACTAATGCTCCCCCCACACTGCCCCGCCTCCTGGGTAGGTGGGTAAATTACTTCAGGACTGTGAGGTAGTACTCTCACAGGGCTCCGAGCTCAGGGTTGGCCTGTGATACAAGCTAGTTCCTTTTTGGCTGGTTTCACATGTATTTATGGCTTTCTTTTACACCTAATGGTCTTGCTTTGGGTTTTCAAGAAGAAAATTTTTCATGCAATTAGAGATAGATCCTGTGGTCGTTTGCTGTAAAAGGTTGAAAGCTCTAATATTGTTAAACATAAAACAAACCAAAAATGTAAGCATCAAACGGATCTCTAAGTATTGCCTTGCATGGCACATATAGAGAGAATGAAAGACCATAAACAGAAAAATGACTTGCTAAAATTACAATTTGAGGTTATTTTAGTAATGGCGTATAGGATGAAATAGAGCCGGAAGCAGCTTAGAAGGAGGGAGCCTCACGTTAACATGGTGCCCTCGGACATTAAGCTGTGGCAGCTGCAACATCCAAGGTGGGGGGCTGGCTGAGGCTGTAGGTGAGCGATTTTCATGTAGTTCCTGCATCAGCACTGTTCTGTGGGCTGCGGCTGGTCCCTTTGGCTGTTAAGCATTGTGGGCACATACAGTCGTTTCTCAGGATGCTTGTACTAGATTTGTGCTTGTACACAAGCACAAGTAGAGTTGTGCTTGTACTAGATTTTGTGCACTTTTGTTATTCGTGTGTTAATACACCTGCAGGTTTTCTCGTTGCTTCCATCTACACATTTGTATTTTATTGTTGTCATTAGAGGTCTGACATGATTGATTGTTGGAATGATTTCCCATCTCAGCTGAAGTACCTGGATGCATTACCTTCCTCTACGCAGTGGGGAAAGGTAGGTGCGATCTGGAAATACAGATGTTGGCTTCTGTGCAAGCATGTCAAGGTGTGCTATTCAGAATTTTGAAAATAAAAAACACTGTATGAATATTCCTTTTTTTATTGTGAGACTCTGATCATGCTTGATTTTGTGACAAATTGATGATGAAGCTGGACTAATTTCACATGCAGTGGTGTTTTGTTTGGAGAGCGCTGTGAATACATCTGCTTACATGGGAAGACACTTTGCACTTGGCCACAGTGCAGGCCTCACTACTGCTTGGAGGTCTTAGTCTTATCTCTGTCACCTGCCTGGTTTCCTAAGATCATCTGTCTACCTAGTACAGAGAACACATTTTCATATTTCTTCTCCAAAGAGAAGCAAAGGATAAACAGACTCTATTTGATTTATATTTTTGTTTCTCCACCTCTCTTCTGGCAGTGATTTAAAATGAACAGTGAACTGCTCAGAAAGGCTCGAGAGGAAACAAGATTGCTAAAGAGTAAACCAAGAAAGCTTAAGTCCAGGGTAGTAATATTAACTTGTCTAGTTAGCCTGGGTGTCTCTGAGGATGGTCATGATGACCGAGTGCAGCAGAGTGGGAAGTTCATATGTTTCAAGTTTACTGTGTGGACAACCCCAGTATTGAATAATTCTGCTTTAACTTTTTCCAGTCTTACTGGAAATATTTTGCTCCTAAGTTTCCCTTATTTCCCAAATGTTGCTAAATTCACACAGGCTTTGGAAAGCCCTGGAAAGTCATCTTCATTTCACATACTTCTCATTTTTTCTATTGAGAGTGTTGATCTCAGGACAAGCTAAAGTCTGAGCCGGTGGCATTGATCTGAGTGCTTCCGCCACATGCTCTGCTCTGTGGCCGTGGCCTTCTGCAGAGACCATATCGAGTTCGTCCACTGTTGTGAATAAAAATAATCAGTTGTTGAAAGCACAAAATTAGAAACTTCTTGGTATATTTATTTCTGTGTCTCAAGAATTCTGATTTAAAGCAGACTTTATTTCAAGTAATGTGAACAGTAGGTTGTTCAGGAGTCTCGGATGAATCAATGTTTTCTTCCCTCCTCTCCAAGAAAATCTATTTAAAGCAGAGGTCAAATCTGTGCTGGATTTAGAACCTATTAAATGTAAGTCTGGAAAACAGAGCCACTTGTCTTTTTTATCCTCTACATAGTTGCAAGCACTGGGGACACTCTGGTCTTCTGCAGGCCATCATTTTCCACATATTTCTGGTGTTTGTCATTTTTCTTTTGTTCTAAAAGATAAAGTACACTGTAGCTTGTATGTGGAGTGAATTTGATTCCTTGCAAATCTTTGGGCCTGTTAAATTTAGAAATAATTGAAACCCTGAAAAGTATCTGAGGAAGAGTTCATTAGGCTTCAAATTATACCCAAGAAGAATGTGCTAATGTCTATATTAATCACCTCATTTAATTAACCAGATCCAGAAGTGAGCTCAGCCCACCCTTCCTGCCCCTGGCCTCTCATCTGTTTATCCCTGTGGCTTTCTCCGTTTCTGTGATGGTTGGCAAGCAGTTGCCAGACTGAGGAATCTGCGGTTCTGCTGCCCCCTTGGTCCATTGCACACATGATGGTATCTGCATGTGTCTCCCTGCTTCCTAATTTTATTTATTTATTTATTTATTTATTTATTTATTTGAGAAAGAGAGAGAGTCCCATTCTGTCACCCTGGCTAGAGTGCCATGGCATCATCATGGCAAACTCTTGGGCTCAAATAATCCTCTTGCTTCACCCTTATAAGTAGTTGGGACTACAGATGCCCACCACCACTCCCAGCTAGTCTTTTTCTATTTTTACTATAGATGCAGTCTCACGGTTGGTCAGGCTGGTCTTAAACTCCAGCCGCAGCCTGCGCAGCTTAAACTCCCACCTGCCGTAGCCGCCTAGATGGTTTACTACTCTGGACTTGAGACGTTTTGGTTTGCTCTTTAGCAGTCTTGTTTCCTTGTGAGAATAAAGATGTGAATATATTCTTTGCGACAGGCTCTGTTCGGGGCCTTGAATACAACAGTGAAAGAGCCAGCCAAGAAATATCACTGATAATTCTGGGGGTGGGGTGGGCAGGGGGCAGCATGCTTCAGTAAAAGTGACAGCAGAAGTGGTGAGTGCCTTGAGGGAGGTAGAGCAGCTGAGGGAAATGAGCTGCTTGCCTGGGGGAGTGTGATTTTAAATGGGCCCTCAAGAAGGCCTCCCTGAGAAGCCGCATCAGGGAGATGGGTGAGCCACGTGGAAATCTGGGAGAAGGATGGAAGGGAGCAGGCCAGTGTTGGAGGAATGGCAGGAAGTTAATGGGGTCATAGTGTGAGGGGAGAGTGGAGGGGTGCTAGGTCTCTCTGGGTGACTCCAGGCCCTTGTTTCATATTCCGACAAGACCAGAAGCTTTGGAAGATGATGTTGAACACAGTGACAGATTTGACCTTCCACAGTAATGGGGTTTCTCTGTTTTATGGGAATAGAGCCCAGAGGAGAAGGTGGAAGCCTGGGAGCAATTAAGGAGGCTCTCTGAGAGACAGTTGAGGGAAGGGGGCCCCACAGTGCCCTGGTGGGATGTGCTCGAGGTCTAGATGCACTTTGAAGGCACAGGCAATGCTGTTTGCTGATGGATTGAGCATGTGGCGTATGAGAGGAAGGAAGAGCAACCCCAGTGTTTCTGGTGTGAGCATCTGGAAGGGTGGGCAGAGGTGTTCACTGCTTGTCCCTGTGGCTGGTGTCTGTAACTATTCCATGCAGGTGAGAGAAGGCTCGGAAGGGAGGGATTCAGGAAGGGTCATCTTGGAACATGCTGTGTTTGAGATGCCTTACTGGACAGCCAAGTGGGAGCAAGTGAGGTTGTTATATTTGGGGCTGGAATTTGGGGGAGAGGTTGTATCTGGAGATATAAATTTGAGAGTCTCGTATGTAGATAGTATTTAAGGTCATTAAGACTGGAGGAGATTCCCAAAGATACAGATGGGAAAAGTCTTTGGACTGAACCCTAAATGTTCTCTTTATGGGATTCAGAAAATCAGATTTCTTTGCCCAGCATCTTTCCTGGGGGCCCCAGCCTAGCTTTCCAGAGTCCATGGTGTTTCTCCGTCACATGCTGGGAGGCAAACCCAGTTGCCAAGCCACAGTTCTTTGCAGAGCCATTTCCTTTCTGGAGTACCTCTGTGTTTGAATTCAGTCTCCATTGGGTTTTCCTACATTGCTCCTCTTTTTTTGTTTTATTTTGAGACAGGGTCTTGCTCTGTCGCCCAGAGTACAGTGGTGTTGTCATAGCTCACAGTAACCTCAAACTTCTAAGCTCAAATGATCCTCCTGCCTCAGCCTCCCGAGTAGCTGGAACTACCGGTGCCCTACATCACCTGGCTTAATTTTTCTAGTTTTAGTAGAAATGTGGTCTCACTGTTTCTCAAGCTGGTCTTGAACTCCTGAGCTTAAGCAGTCCTCTTGCCTCAGCCTCAGAGAGTGCTAGGATTACAGGGGTGAGCTGCCATACCTGGCCCTGTTACTACCTTTTAAAGGTTAAATCAATTATAAATTAATCTCTATCATCTTCAGGAGTTTTCTGCTGCTCCTTACCCCTCCCTTATTAGAATTTATTTCTCTTTTGTCTGTATTATTATTCTCTTTTATAGTCACCTAGAATAATAGTTATCTTGGTTTGTCTTTTATTCCTGTGTACCTGGTCAGAGGTGAGCTCCTTGAAGAGGGTGGAGCCGGCCAAGGAGGAGGTTATCTGTCTTTATAGCGCCAGTACTTGGAGTGTCACCCTGACATAATAGCCTAGGATGATCATCGAATTGAGAAGTTTAATTTCGTAAACAAACTTACAAAAGTGTTTTATGATGTGTGTGTATAATACTTTATCTTTTAATCATTTTTTTTTTTTTGGAGGTAGAGTCTCACTATGTCACCTTGGGTAGAGTGCTGTGGCGTCACAGTTCACAGCAACCTCTAACTCTTGGGCTTAACCTCTAGTCCCTCCAGTCCCCCCATAACCACTGAGCTATGGACACCGAACCTCTCTTAAGCATTTTTTTACCGAAGCTTAGGAGCCCAAAAATATGAAGAAGGAAGTTCTCATACACACTAGAAGTTTGTAACTCTAATACGTCATCCTATTCAAAGTTTTAAGTAGTAAAGCTGATACTTAATTTTTTCCTACAGAAATGCTGACTATCCGAAAAAGTGTTTGTGTGAGAGAGAAAGAGAGAGAGAGGAGGTGAAATTCTTGCTGAAAATTTAAGAAGCCTCAGGAAATCCTTATTCTCGTGGATACTTTGTGGGTTTTTAAATCTGGGAGTTTTTATGCTCTTTCAAAATTATTGCTCTAGTTTTGGAGGCTGAGCCTTTCATCAGCCAATAGAATAAAGAGTCTGGAGCTTACCTACACTGCAGACAGCCCGCAATAGCTGGAAGTCTGCAGGGCAGAGTCCTCCTGAGACCCCGGTAGAAACTGCTGCTGCTCAGAAGTGGAGCAGGCCCCACCCTGCACAGGCCTACAGGGCAGGGACCCTGTGGAGCGCTCCAAGCAGACCCATCTCTAGCCAGGAAACTTACAGCCATTTAGTAATCTTTCCTCCCGTGTTTAATGGAGAAATGGGTACAGAGAGACAAAATGGCCCACACCCACTGGCAGCAACGCCCAGTATCCCACTGTGGGGAGACAGTAGGGCCAGCGGCATGGGGCCGAGAGCACTAGGCATGTGTCTCAGGGGTGACAGTCTATGGCTTGGTGGGAATGTGGGCCTTGAGCTCCCAGATACTGTAAAGTTTTGAGAGAAGCTGATATCAGCATTCTCATGTGAGATCTATAGCGTTTTAAATTTTGGCTAAAAAAAAAATGTATTGTTTTAGCATGGGATGAATAATTAACCTCTGATCAACCCAATGATGGTATTTCCTGGCCACTTATATCACCCATCAGGAGCACTTGAGCACAAACCGTTGCACTCTGCCTGTCCTCAAATCTTTGTGACTGTGTCTCCGTGTGTCTGGTCTTCTGATGGGCTCAGACCTCGTAATCTCTGGCTGATTTGCTTCCACTGCCCTTTAGCCCACTCACGGTGCTGGCATCTGTGTTTATTTGCTTGGAGTCTGTCTTATCACCCTGGTGTGGACCCCTTGAAAGCAGGGCCTTTGCAGTTTGGCGTCCCCCGTCAGTGTTCTATAACTACTTATTGAATGTGTGACTGGCCCATCAAGCTAATGTCTCAAAAACTTTTCAAATTTTTCATAGAAGCCCATTTTCACGGCACACACGCAGGAGGGAATATCTGAGCAGGGGATTGCTCGTGGCTCACAGCGGGCAGGAGTGCAGGGTTCTGCCCAGGGCCAGGAGTCAGGAAGCAGCGAAGAGTCCCCAGACAAGAGGTGGCAAGCGTTTTTTCAGCACCTGCTGTTTGCTGTGTGAGTTGTTTGTTTGCTTTTTTTACCCAGGGGGAGTGGTAAGGAAACGATCCAAATGGTTCCTTTTCCCATTCTTCAGCCAACATTGATTGAAAGGTTATATGATCCACAGAGAACAAGGGGCAGCTGCCGGATGTTCAGTTAGAATTTACTGACTTTAATGGGAGCGTAATAATGGTCTGAGGGACTGAGTGACTGTCACCCTGGGAGGCCCGGGGCCTGGGGTGCTGGGCTTGCTTTATCTCCTTGGCTATGTGCTGACTGTGCACCCAAATTTCTTTTCTGGCTCTCTGACCACTCATCAAGCACTGTTTAGTCTTTTTGTAAATATGTTTCTTGATCTTCTTTGTTAACACAGATTAGCCTCTCAGCATGTCCAGCCTCCTTAACCAGTCTGGGTCATATTCTGGTCTGTCTTCACACTGCCAGGGGCTGATCATCCACAAACAAAACTTTGAGTATGGCATTTTTATACCTAAAGCCTTTGCTGGCTCTCTGTAGGCTCTGGAATGAAGTCCAAGTACCTCCTTATGGCCTGCCGGGCTCCCCACCCTCCGGTACCCTCCTGACGCGAGCCTGTGGCTCTCCTGCCTTGCAGGGCTTAGATACGTGCTGCCTGCATGTGCCAGACCTGTGGTGATCTTTGGCTATTTTGTGACTTTGTGTTACTCTTTCTCTTTGGGACTTTGTAGCCTCTAGAATCTTGTGCACATGATAGGCCCCAATTAGTTAAAGGTTAATTTTAGGATTTTTTTCTTGCTCTTTACTTTACTGTAAGCATCTGTCTCCCTACTAGCTGTGAGGCCTAAAGATTGGTGAGGAGAGCTCTAGCCTGCCCCATTGCTTGCCCCACCTCCCCATGTTGGCCATGGGTCTGCACAGCTGAGGGAGCCCCCTAGCCAGGTACATGTGTCAGGGGCGATGAGACTTCCTGCTCATAATGTCCTTGCTGTGGAGGCCTCCAGTAACAATGGGGTGTTGTCTGGGTTTTTTTTTTTTTTTGCTTACTTATTTGGTTTGTTGACTTTATTTTTGTTATTTTTTTTTGAGACAGAGTCTCAAGCTGTCTCCTGGGTAGAGTGCCATGGCATCATAGCTCTCAGGAACCTTCAACTCTTGTGCTTAAGTGATCCTCTTGCCTCAGTTTTTCTGTTTTTAGTAGGGGGGTCTCACTTTTGTTCAGGCTGGTCTCGAACTCCTTAGCTCAAGTAATCCACCCGCCTCAGCCTCCCAGAGTGTGGTTTATTTTATCATGATTTTTAAAAATTTTATAATATTAGGGGGTAGACACATTTTGTTTACATACTTTGTACAAATGGAGTCAAAGGTGCAAGTGTGCCCCTCACCCAGAGAGTGTGCACTGTACCCATTAGATGTGAACTTACCCAGTCCCTGCTTGATTTTTGGTGAGATTTACTTCCAGATGTGTGCTTAAATACTGATCGACTAGTTTCAATTTGGTATTGGGTGCATGTGATGTTTCTTTCTCCATTCTTGTGATGTTTCACTTAGAAGACTGGTCTCCAGTTCCATCCAGGTTGTCACAAAAGATAAGAGATCACCATTTTTTTATGGTTGAATAATACTCCATGTTATGCATATACCACATTTTATTAATCCATTAATGTGTTGGTGGTGGCTTATTTATTTTTAAAGTTTGTACCTAATAGAGTATGTCACTGCTTTTACTAACTAGAGATTTTAATTTAGAAAGTATTTTCAATTTTAAATGTGGTAACAGAGTCCCACGTAAGCACAAAATACTTTCCTAATATAGCAGAGGATTTGTATACAGCTGTTCATTCTTTCACATAACTCTCTGTACCCCTCAGTCCCTGCTGGCTCAAGAACGTGGAGGAGGTCCCGTTGGCAGGCACCTTCCAGTAACCGGCCCACATGGGCTCAGCTGTGGCCTCAGAGCCTGTGGGGGGCGGCCGCAGCCCTTCCTGTCCTGTGCCTTTGCTTTAGGAGGTGCCAAATATGAGCCCATGGTCAAGTTTTCGTTTTCTTTGCAAGGCTGCAGCCTATTTGCACAGCCTGTAGCAGTTACACATACGTTTGGAATATTTTCTTTTTATAATCTCCCCTCCACTATTTCTCTTTCAGAAATTTTTTTTTTTAATGTTTTCATTTGCTGTTTGCACATACTTAAATATAGCCTGGGCATATTGCAATTTTTCTGAACGTCAAGGAGACTTTAGAAGTAGTAAGTACAGTGGCTGTATCTGTGAATTATTAAAGTAAAAAGTTTAGGTCCCCTACAGGTCAGAGAATTAAACAATTAAGTTGAGATTATTATCTTCATTTTCTTACATGACATCTGCATGGTTTGTTCAAAAAAATTGAGTATGTCTTTTAAGAAACTAGTTTTATCATACAGCAAATAAGTAGTTTTAATTATAACGATTGCATTGCTTATGACATGCTGCTTATGATGACATAACAGACATTCACATTGGTCACTGTGAGTCAAATGTAGATCTTAATGAGATCAATGAGTGCTTTGTCTTCTTTTGCTGAAGTTTAACTGACATACTTAACCACATGGTTCATTAAAAACACTTTGCTAACTTCAGTTATCTAGAAATTAATTTCCATAATAGTTTTGTTCTTAATATAATCCCCTTTGTGTTTAGTTTGGGCACTTCATAATTCTTCCAAGAATCAAAGAGACTTTAGAAATAGTAAGTGCTTTGGCTATACCATTGATATGGTAAAGTTAAAATTTTTAATCTTAAAATTTCAAGAAATTAATGAAAAAAAGGTTATTGTGTTCATAGTAAAATTATTCTTAATATGATGACGTTGAGTGTGTCAGGGATTCAGTGTGTTCCTTAAGAATACAGTTGACTTCCAGAGATCCAGTCTGGGCAAATGTGTTACAGGCAACTGTTCCATGGAATTAGGGAGGTCATTTTATACAGAGCTGAGAAATGTTTTACAAATGTGGATTTCACATTTTACTTGTAGGCGGACCACACTTTGAAATAATTTTCTTTTAGAAAAAGTTTGCCTACTCTAAGAAGAACTCCATGTTTTTAAAAATTACAGAAAGAATCCACAGTTGAGGTTCAAATAGTAGGTGCTTCTTAGACCATATTAATTATTTTTAAGATCTCACTTATACACAGCTATTTAAAACTATATTTGTCTAGCATATAAGGGGATTCCTGGCACTCAAATAAAAATCTCGTTTGGGGGAAGAAAATAAATTAAGTATATTAGGTCTGCTATTTAATATCCTTCGAGAAGTGGAAAAAAAGTACATATTTTCAGGATTTTTTAAACCTCAATGATTTGAGCCCTGTCATAACTGTTAGTCAAATTTTCTTTCAATAAATAGTGGTGATTGATCGTTTTGAAACTTTGGCTCTGAGGCCTGAGTGAATAAATAGTTTCTTTCTTATAAATAATACTTGCTCATTAACAGCCACGGCTGTTATTGCTTACGGAGCTCACTTCCCGAATCTCTCCTCTCACAGTGCCTGGGATGCCTTTTCAGGAAAACGTGAATTTTTACATATTTGAGATTAAAAATAAGAAGAAGAAAATAGGATATCCCAGCCACCCTGCAGAGGTTTGTAGGGTCAGCTACATGCACAGTTGTTACTATGCTTCACAGAAATGTCACCGGCATGCCACATGAATGATCCCACTTTACTAAGTTACATCTCTTGAAATTCCAGCAAACAGGAATTCATTTCATTCACTAAACATGAAAAGATGTTCAAAACTAGCGGTCATCTGGGAACTACAGACTAAAACCACTAAATGTAATACCGCACAGCCACTGGGAAGCTGAAATTAAAACGCCTGAGCACACAAGCACTGGTGAGCCTGAGGGCTAGCTGCACAGCCCCCCCCCCCAACTGGTGGGACCCCGCAGTCATAAAGCCCCTTGCAGTTTCTGCATAGTTAAACACATACTCCGTCTGTATGTATCTGCATGTATGCTGTGACTGGGTAACAACTCCAATACTGGATTTCTACCCAAAAGAAATAAAACATGTGTCCATAGAAAGGCTAGTCACACATATTCACAGTAGAATCGATCATAATATTCCCAGGCTGGAAACAACTTAAATGTACCATAATGGGTAGAATGGATAAACACATTTTGGTATATTCACACATTGGGATACACTTGACAAAAAACAGAAATAAAGTCGTGCTAGGGGCATTTATATCAGATGAATCTCAAAGCATTAGGTTAAGTGAATAGACCAGACAGAAAAGACTATAACTGTGACTCCATTTCTATGACATGCTAGATGAGGCAAAGCCTAGTGACAGCAGTAGATGGATGTTTGGCAGGGGCTGGGGGTGAGAGTGTGGACTGTTTGTAGAGTAGTAGGAGGGAACGGGGTGGGAGGATGATGGAGATGTTCTTTATCTTGACGGTTGTGCGGGTTACATGACTGCAGACACCTGGTTTTCAACCTTTTTTATCTCACGGTGTACTCGAACCTATAGTTAAACTTCCGCGGCACACTTAAATGTTGATCAAAAAATAAAAAAGGAGTGAAAAAAGGAAGGTATTTCCTGTGCTTCGAACATATTTCGAAAATAATTTAATTAATGATCTTTTCAAATTTACGCAGCACACCTAAGATTCCTCTCATGCCATACCAGAGTATACTGCAGCACACCGGTTGAAAATCACTGCTGTATACCTTTGGAAAAACTCATTTAAATCATACTTAAAATGGATCAGCTTTCTACTAACGAACAGCAAAAAAGTCCTTCTGTGGAAGTTCATATTCTAGTGTGAATTCGATCCATTGGGTTGGCTTACTCTGAGAACAGAAGAATTTTTTTTTTTTTCTCAGAAATCGAAACACTGGGAGGCCAGTGTAGAGAAACACAGGATGGGGATTAGGTGGTAGAAGGATCACCTGAGGGTGCCAGCTAGGCACCTGGGTGCTGCAGGCAAGAGGGCAGATATTTACTGAAAATGTCTGCTTCGTGCCTGGGAGATATCATTTTCTCTTCCTTGAAATTATTAGTATATTTTTGCTATCATAGGAAGACCTTGAAACATTACACATTTAGCAGAGATTCCTCTTACCTACTTATGAACTTTAAATTGGGGGACATTCCTAGATTGGAGCAAAACCACATCTAGAGCAAAAAGGTGTCAGCTTGCCTGCCACCAGCAGCGGCCAATAGAGGCCTTGGGTAGTGGCTTCAAGTTTCATTAGCAGCACTTCAACCAAACCTTGCCCAGCCTCTGAGTTGGAGAGCAGACTCCCTTCTCCTGGGTTAACCTTTCAGCCCTGGCAGCCTTCGTTAGCCCATAATTGGTTTGTTCTATCTGTGCTTTAAATTTTACCAACTTTTACACCCCTTAAGTTCAGTAAAGGTAGATGCACTGAAGAGTATCAGTGCTGTAAAGCAAGTGGGGTGATTATATTGGAAATGAACACGACAGTAGAAAGAGAACAGAAGTGGCAGGAAAATGGTGACTGCCTCTGCACAGGCGAGAGAAGCCGGGCAACACAGTGACCTGAAGGCTGGAAGAGGAAAGACAGCAGCCGGCAAGGCACAAGCAAAACAGGTTGAGGGAGTGGAAGTAAAAGCATTAAACTGCAGGCTAGCAATGGAGCATTTTCATTAGATACTCCCTAGTTCAAGGTTAATCCAGGAGAAGGGAGTCTGCCCTCCAACTCAGAGGTTGGGCATGGTATGGTTGAAGTGCTGCTAATGAAATTTGAACCATCCACTTTCAGCATGGTCAGCTCTGAACCCCTTGGAATTTGCAGAACTTCAAAGTGAAGGCTGAGGCAGCTGCTGCTACTGTGGCATCTAAGAAATCCCTATGGCACTACTGAGGCACCGAGGAGGAGGGCTCCTGCCCCGACAGATTTCAATGTCGCTGAAGCCGTTTAATTTTGAAGAAAGGTTCTTGTCATCTGCAACCTGGTAGAAATGCATCTAGGTTCCAGAAATGTTCATTTCTCCTGGTTTGCTTATTAAATCCAAAGTGATTAACAGTGCAACTGCCTTTTGGATCCTCCTATGTTGACCGGGTCTGTGCCTCCCCTGACTTCAGGGCCCATCAGATGAGATTCTGAGGATTCTCTGCAAATGAGCAGATGTACAACCTTCTCCTGAAATTACAGGATGGCCCTGTCTATGGCATTTATATGATTTTATTTGAAATACTGGAAACACAAAGGCAAGTGCTCACCTTGCTAAAAAAAAAAAAAAAAAGAAAAAAAATGCCTGGTTCACAATAGAGCATAGCTGGGGAAAAAGGTTGACTTTGCTAAAGGCACAGTTGTCACTGCAGTTGCTCACTTTGACGTTAAATTATGTGTATTTTTAATGGTTAAGGAAAACAAAAGTAGAGAACATAGCATGGAAAGTTGGAAATATACGGTTTAATATTAATGTTTAAAAGAAAAATTCTAATTAGGGATTTTGGAATGTTTCTTATCTTTCTGGGAATGAAACCTACGGCCCTAATTCCCAGTGCCCCTCATAACAGCTAAGTCCATTGTAACTTTCAGTAATTAGTTTTTTATTAAAATAAGAGACTGCAGTATAAATTTTAGCAACTAGGCTAAATGGCATTAACGGGCCCTGGGATCCAGCCGTAATTTGTAACATCGTTCCTCTGGGAAAATGTATTCTAAGTGCTCAATAACTACCTTACAAATAGACTCTTGAATCATAGTCCATTGGAGAATAAGGAACTGTTGGCTATGGTAATACCTTCGATCGGCTTGCTTGAGAACTGCGCAGAAGGGGCCTATATTCCACCACACGTGTGTAGTGAACCCAGCTCATCTGGGTTTGATCAGAGGTTATTGCTGAGTGGGCATGCCGAGCGTAGGAATTAAAACCAGAAAGTAGAGGTTGGAGGCAAGTTACAGGTGGAGTTAGAAGGATGGCACTGAAGAGATATTGGTGGGAGGAGAGGTTTTTCACCTCAAAGACCAGTGTATGAATCTGAGCAGGTGAAGGGAGGAAGCAGGTGGAAAATGGGTCAAGAGGGAAAAGGAGTTGGAGGCAAAAAGGCCAAGGGTGAGGAAGAAAGGAGCATTGAGAAGCCGCCATTTTTAAGGAAAATGTAGGGCAGAATGTGCCAGCAAGGCTGAATAGTCCACACAGAGGTCAAAGAGACGCCCCAAAGACCTGTAAATAATTTCTTAGAGATGTTGTATTGGAACAACCAGCATCAAAACTTAGACACCTCAGTTTTTGTTTTTAGTTCGACACGTTATTGAGCACCTCCTGTGGGCTAAAATGATAAGATTTCGGCAAAGCATATTACCCATATCACATTTCCAGTTGAGTGTAATTCCAACCCAGCACAGCACTGAACCAGAGCAGGCCACGGTAAAATGGTGGTGAATGTCTAGAAGCTGCCCATAAGGAGAAAATTAGATTTTTATTATTTTATCCTTGATTTTGTGTATTTGTTGGCCTGATTGTGGCATAAGATTTAGGAGGGTAAACAATACAGAGATGTCCTTGGTATTATTTTCTGTCACCATGGGGCACAGAAGGCATGCCAGTGACCGTATCTTGGCATCTTGTTTGGTTGGTTGTCATAGGTTTAAGGCATGAACCTGCTCGATGGAACCCATCTTTGCTGGAGAACGTTATTAGCATAGTGTACTCTTTGCCAGGGTGTGAGATTAATACCTGATGGATGGACTCTAAGTAAGAAATTCCTGTCATTGCTGTCACATGACTTACTAATGTTTGGTGCTCTCTTTGCACATGGGAAGGTTTGGGGGTGTCATTTGCTTCTACACGCAGCCCGTCTCCCACAGGCCTATCCTGCCCCCCCTCAGTGCGTTGTCCCGTGCTGTGCAGTGTCTGTATGTTGTATTAGAAGGCTTATTCCAGAGGGCGGACATGCCAGCAGACATTGCCTTCACGCTGGCTTTGTGGCCCTTGTTGCCGTGGTCCCACACCACCTCCTTTCATCTGAGTATCTGTGATGACAAGGATGGAGCTGCATCCCCAGTGGACTCCTGCCGTTCCTTCTGTCTCTGCCCGGGCTGCGATATAAAAGTACCATACACTGGGTGGCTTACACAGCAGAAGTTTATTCCTTGTGGTTGTAAAGACTGGGAAGTCAAGATGAAGGTGTCAGGAGATCCAGCATCGGGTGTGGGCAGTCTTTGCAGATGGCTATCTGTCTTCTTGCTGTGTCTTAGTGTGGCAGTGGGGGGCCAAGGAGCAAGCCCTCTGGTCTCTTAGGAGGGGGCTAATCCCATCATGGGGGCTCTACCTTCATGACCTAATCACCTCCCAAAGGCTCCATCTCCAAATATCACACTGGGGGTTATGGTTTCAACATAGGAATTTTGAGGGGCTTCAAATAGCACCTTTCATGGTTCAACCTGAAAATACTCCAGCTTGGTTTGACCCCTCTTTGCCAGGCCACAGCAGGCTGTGACTTAGTGAGAGGCTCTCAGGCACCTTCCTCTGTGCCCCCTGCCCTGTTGCCACTAGGACTCCAGTTTCCTTTCAGGTCCTCCTTCTATACTATGTGAGGGCAGAGGAGTGGGATTTTGCATGTCTCTGAAACATTGGTTTTTGTGACCACTTTTCTGCGGCTCTTCTTCCCAGGCCCTGGGCTTGTTCTCGTGACTGCCTCCCTGTTCATGCCTCAGAGCCTCACGAACTGGATGGTCATCAGCCACTTCCCGGGTACCTTCCCACTCCTCCCCGTGCTGAGGAAGAAGGGCCCTCCGTGTGCAGTCTGTCCCATGGATGTTCCAGAAATAACCCTTCGTAGAGGAAGTACTCCCTAATGAATCTCTATATACTTCTGTTTGTGCTGTGCCCTCTTTATGAAGAAGCCAAGGTAGCAGTCTCCACATTTCAGGGAGTTTATTTCTACCCTTTTTCTCATTAGCTCCAGGAATAAATCCATGGGAGAGGCTCATGGGCATAAAAGACAACCGGGATAGACAGGCCTTTACTGCAGTCCCCAGACCCAGTGTGTGCACCTTGCCTCCTTTGGTGCAGTGCTTCCTGCCCTGTGTGCATCAGGCCCTGGCAGGCATGCCCTCCAGAATTGCTCAGACCTGTCTGAGTTCCCTAATGAACATGCCCAGGCTGCCAAGCTGGGATTTCCCTAAGTGGGAGGAATTTTCTTCTTTCTCCTCAGATTCTAAAGGACATACTGTTTTTATACATAAGGTAAGCACAGATGTTTTCAGGATGCTTGTTTGAGATCCAGAATTATATAACTAACAATAAAAAGGATTTATATCTTTGTTAGTCATTTATGTATTGCAGGCATTCCTCAGAGGTGCTGAGGATTCGGTTCCAGACCAACATAGTAAAGTGCATGTTGCGTTAAAGCCAGCCACACTGTTTTGTTCATTTCCCAGTACATACGAGGGTCACTATGGAAGTTATGAGACAGAGTTTTGTTTTTGGTTTTTGCTGTTTTTGAGACAGAGTCTCACTTTGTCACCCTAGATAGAGTGCCATGGCATCACGGCTCATAGGAACTTCAAACTCTTGGGCTCAAGTGATTCTCTTGCCTCAGCCTCCCCAGTAGCTGGGACTCCAGGCACCCGCCACAACACCCAGCTATTTTTAAGAGAAGTCTCACTCTGGCTCAGGCTGGTCTCAAACTCATGAACTCAGGCAATCCACATGCCTTGGGCTCCCCAAGTGCTAGGATTACAGGCATGGAAACAAGAGTTTTATATTGTCCTGTATTTTACTTCTAAGAAATGCAGTCAGCAGCAGTGTTCTTTCTGCCTCACTCATGCGAGTTTCAGCTTATTTGACTTGTCGGTATTGCTGGGAGGGCTTCATCTGTCTGTGCCTGTGTGGATTTTATGTTTCTTGATTTTTGCACATCTCAAAACTTTCGTAATGACCCATGTATGAAAATTGTATTTCCATACTAACAAAGGAATATACATACCTTAAGTTAAAAATATGTTGTTGCTAAAAAATGGTAATGATAATCTGAGCCTTCAAGTTTTGATCTTTTTCTGATGGAGGGTCTTGCCTTGATGTTGTGGGTGGTGGTTGCTGAAGTTTGGGATATATGTGGCTGTTTCTTAAAATAAGGCAACAGTGAAGTTGGCCACATCAACTGACTTTTCCTTTCATGAAGGATTTCTCTGTTGCATGCGATGCTGTTTGATAGAATTTTACCCACCGTAGAACTTCTTTTAGAGTTGAAGTTAATCCTCTCAATCCCTGGTGTTGTTTGATCAGCTAAGTTTATATAATATCCTAAATCCTTTGCTGTCATCTCAGCAGTGTTTAGAACATCCTCACCAAGAGTAGATGTCATCTCAAAAGAATGTCTTCTTACTGGGTTCAGTGGTTCATGCCTGGAATCCCAGAACTTTGGAAGGCTGAGGCAGGAAGATCACTGGAGCCCAGGTAATCTTTGACGACAGTCTGGACAACATAGCTAGACCTCTTTGTCTCTACAAAAATTTAAAAATTAGCTGGGGCTGGTGATGTACATTTTTAGTCCTTGCTACTTGGGAAGCTGAGGAAGGAGGATCTGCTGAGCTCAGGAGTTTGGAGGCTGCAGCAAGCTATAGTCATGCCACTATAGTCTACTAGCCTGGGTGACAGAATGAAACCCTGTCTCAGAAAAAACAGAAGCAGAAAAACACTTTCTTTATTTAGCCATAAGAAGCAACTCCTTGTCTGTTGATATTTTCTCATGCCATTCTAACAATTCAGTCACATCTTTAGCTCCGCTTCTGAGTCTAGTCCTCTTGCTGTTTCCACCACCTCTGCAGTTACTTCCCCTGCTCAAGTCTGGAACCCCTTAAAGTAATCAAGGAGGACTGGAGTCAACTTCTTCCAACTACTATTAATGTATTAACATTGGTATTTTGACATCCTCTCAGTAATTAATGAATATTCTTTTTTGTTTGTTTTTATTTTTGAGATAGTCTCAAGCTGTCTCCTTGGGTAGAGTGCCAGGGTGTCATAGCTCGCAGCAACCTCCATCTCGGGATTGCTCAAGCAATCCTCTTGCCTCAGATTTTCTATTTTTAGTAGATATGGGGTCTCAATTTTGCTTAGGCTGGTCTCGAACTTGTGAGCTCAAGCAATCTACCCACCTTGGCCTCTCAGAGTCCTAGGATTACAGTGTTAGCCACTGTACCTGGACCTTAATGAATATTCTTAATGTTGTATAGAATGGTGAATCCTTTCCAAAAGGTTTTCAATTTACTTTGCATAGATCCGTAAGAGGAATCACTATCTGTGGCAGGTGTAACCTTATGGAATATATTTCTTAAATAATAAGACTTGAAGATTGAAACATCTCCTAGATCCAGGGGCTATAGAATGGTTGTTGTGTTACCAGACATGAAAACAGTATTAATCTCTGCATACATTTTCATCTCCATCAGAGCTATTGCGTGACCAGGTGAATTTTCAGTGAACATTAATATTTTGAAAGAAACCCTTTTTTTTTCTGAGCAGGAGGTCTCAAGAGTAGGCTTAAATTATTCAGTGAACCATGCTCTAAACAGACAGTGCTATCACTGAGGCATTGCTGTCCAATTTCTAGAGCACAGGCAACACAGACTCAGCATAACTCTTAAGGGCCCTAGCACTTCAGAATGGTCAGTGAGCATTGAGCACTGTGTTCAACTTCAAGCCGCCAGCTGCATGAGCCCCTAAAAAGAGAACCAGCCTGTCCTATGAAGCTTTGAAGCCAGGTGTTGTCTTCTCCTCTCCAGGTAGGAAAGTTCCAGCTGGCCTCTTCTTCCAGCAGAAGACTTTCTTGTCCACTCTGAAAATGCAGTATAGTCACCTTCATTGAGGTTCTCAGCTACATCTTCTGGATAACTTCTTGCTACTTCTCGTTGCACTTTTATGTTATGGAGACAGCTTCTTTCCTTAAACCTCATGAACCATCCTCTGCTAACTTCAGACTTTTCTTCTGCAGCTTCCATACCTCTCTCAGCCTTCAGAGAATTGAAAGGAGTTAGAGCCTCACCCTGGATTAGGTTTTTGCTTAAGGGATGGTCTATCCAGACCACTAGAACTTTCTCAGTGTCAGCAGTAAGGATGTTTCACTTTCTTAGCATTTGTGTGTTCACTAGAGTAGCACTTTCATTTTCATTTGTGAACGTTTCCTTCACATTTCCAACCTGGCTGAGTATTTGGTGCGAGAGTCGTAGCTTTTGGCCCATCTCAGCTTTGGGCATGCCTTCCGTATTAAACTTAGTCATTCTATCTTTTGATTGAAAGTGAAAGATATGCAGCTCTTCCTTTCACTTGAATACTTAGACACCATTATAGGGTAGTTAATTGGCCTGATTTCAATATTGTTGTGAATAGGCTGAAGAGTGGGAGAGAGATGGGAACGCTTGATCCGTGCAGCAGTCAGAACACACCCAGCATTTACAGAAATTAAGTTAGTTGCCTTAAATGGGTGTGGTTTGTGGTGCCCCCAAACTGTTAGAATAGTAACAGCAGAGACACTGATGACAGCTCATAGTAACAGATATAATAATAAAGCAAAAGTATGAAATACTGTGCAGATGACCACAGTGGGAAACAGACACAAAGTGAGCACATTGCATTGGAAATATAATGCTGATAGATTTGCTTGACACAGGGTCGCCACACACCTTCCATTTGTGAAAAATGCAGTTGTCTGTGATTTGCCTCAAGGCAAGATGTCTCTGTACTGCAGTGACAACAAAGGCATTGTCACTGCCTGAAGTAGAAGAAATGTGTATTTTCCTTGATACAGGAAATTCTTCACATGACGTCTGGGGAAGAGGAATGGGTTTTATTGAGTGTTTACTATGTGCCAAGCCCAGGGCTCAGCAGTTAGTATTGATTAGCTCCTTTATTCATAAGAAACTGCTATGAAGTGTTCTCAGCTCTACGTGTGACACTGAAAGAGGTTAAGTGTCTTGCCCAAGGTCCCAAAGGTAAAAGGTGAAGAGTTGGTAGTAGACCCTGGGCTGTCTGACCACAGTGTAGGGCTCTGGACTGTATCTTTCTTCCATAAGTCTTTCTTATATTGTCAAAAGTTGCTTTTGAGAATGAAAACTGGACATTAAGACAGTGGAAACTTTCTCACTTTGTGATAGTAGCTTACCCTCAATTTAACTCATGGCAGAAGATTCCTGTTCACTAAATATATATAAGACTATAATTTATGTTATATGATAAATTCCATATAAATGTAACTTAATAACTAAAGGACTGGCATTCAGCAGAATAATTTCAGCAGACTTCTTTATTTCCTGGTTAACTTAAACCAGATTTTTTTTTTTAATTGGGCCAAAATTCGCATTCTTATATTTGAGTCAGATCTCCTATTTTGTTGTCATAAATTCACTTGGAAGCTCAGGATATTGTTTTCTTTAATCTTAAGGGTGGTTCTATGCTTTAATTTCATGTGATAATAGATATCATACCAAGGTGCTTTTAAGGCTGGTAGTAGTGTTTTAGTAGCTTTTGGCAGTTTAACTTTATTTTAAAGTTTCAGATTAATATGAGGCTACAAATGATTCGGTTACAATGTTTGTGTTTGTTAGGTGAAGTCCCTGTTGTAGTTGTGTCCTGCAGTTAGAAGGTGTGCCATATACCCTTGGCAGTTTAACTTGATGACATATTTTCTATAATATGTGAGAATGATCAGCTAATTTTTTTATCCTGACCATAAGACACAAAGAGAATGGTTTAGTCTGATGATCTCAGCAGGAAGAGAAATGAACTTCTCTTTTGTTTTTGTATCCCTTGATACCTTCTGGTTGCTCTAAATATTATCTTGTGCGAACTGAGAAATGTTATCGTTTGCCACTCAGGTTCCAGCAAAGCTGTGTGTTCCTGACAAGAACACTTATTTGTATGGAGTTTCCTATTCTAGGGGCACCAAGAATAATGTGTATGTCGTGTAAGGAAGGGGTCGTCGTGAACACTGAATGAACCCCATTCTGAGGATGCTCTCACCCAAGAAACAGACCTGGACAGCATTCCAGTGAAATTTTTACCTGTAACTGCGCCAAGTTGAATTGTGTTTGTATATTTTACGTTAGAATGGGAGTGTTCTCATTTCAAGGAACTCCCTTTTGAATTGTTAGTTTGTTTTTGATATATTATTAAACTCACAAAAATGCGATGTCCCCCCACTCTTGTTTCAGGCTACAAGGGCAGCCATTACTCAGCACTGCACTGACCTTGGAAATCTGTTGGGCAAGGAAAACGACGTGGCCCTCATCATCGATGGCCACACGCTGAAGTACGCGCTGTCCTTCGAAGTCCGGAGGAGCTTCCTCGACTTGGCGCTCTCCTGTAAAGCAGTCATCTGCTGCAGGTAGGGCCCTACGGGCTGCGCATAATTCATATTCTCATGTGTCTCTATGAAAGAAATCCGTGATGGGACTTCTAGGCCTAAAGTTTTATATCCAAAAAAAGGAAACACGAACATAGAAATTTATCTTAACTGTTGGTTCACGGATTTCCCAGAAGGCGAGTTACTGGTTTTTACATTTTAGTTTTGTTTTCTGAGGAGATAAAAGGAGTAAGAACCAGGTTTTCCAGTCATATTCACAATGGGAGATAAATTTGAAAAATGCTGCCTCAAGTTGGTTTGGAAAGTTACCAGGGCCCTTCCTGTTGGGTTCCTTGGTTCTACACATGTCTGAGCTCAACTGCCAAGACTTGTGGGGCTTTGATGCCTCTTTTCTGATGTTCAGCGGGTATTTCTTTTCAGTTACCAAGGAGCTTTGGTCAAGTTCATCTGATAACAATTTTTGCGTTAAGATCTGACCAGAAGTCTTTGTTGGTTCTTCATGACTCTGGGGCTTTTCTTTGCAGGAGGGCGGGCATTGGAGGGGCACTGTTACATTCCCTGGACTGCTAGCTATACAGAGGTCCCTCTCTGCTAGAGAGTTGAAAGTCAAACAGAATTGAAAAGAAAATAAACTACTAGAAAGATGAGTGTTCACCAAAGGCCAGGGAGAGCCGGAGAGGCTGCCTGGGGGTGCCTCAGTATGAGAGAAGCTGCCTGGGGGGGGTGTCTTGGTATTAGAGAGGCTGCCTGGGGGAGCCTCAGTATCAGAGAAGCTTCCTGGGGGAGCCTCTGTATTATCAGAGAGGTGTGCTGGTTTTGTGCCTGTGGTCACAGGATGTTCGAAGACCATGGGGTTGAGGAACAAATTGGACTGTGTTGGAAAGGACAAATGAGAACTCCTGTCTGGAAACCTGGTGCAGCTATGAGGGACCTGGGACAGTGAACAATGACCAGAAAGGTCATTGCCTAGAAAGGAAATACCATCTTCTTGTTTTATAGTGGGTTTTCCCTCTTTTTTTTTCCAAACAGCTTTATTGTGCTAGAATTCACATACCATACAGTTTACCTATCTGAAGCAATTCACAGGTGTTTAGTATATTCAGAGTTGTATAACCGTCACCAGTTTCAGAATATATTTTCATCACCCCCGAAAGAAACCCCAATATCCTTTCTTATTTAACCCCTGTCCTCTTCCACCTCCTGCCTCCACTAAATAACCACTAATGGACTTACCTGTGTGGATTTGTCCATTTGACCCATTTTCATATGAATGGAATCATAGATATGATGTGCTTTTTCTGACTTGTTTCACTTAGCTTGTTTCCAGGGCCCATTCCCATTGTTGCACGTGTCAGTATTTCATTCTTTTCATGGGGACTAATACTCCATTGTGTGGATATACTGCAGGGGGTTCATCCGCTTACCGTGTGTCAACACCTGGGTTGTGACCATTACGTATGATGCTGCTATAAAGACTGACAGAGGAGCTTGTTTGTGGACTTAGTGCACCTCTCAGGGGTGTGTACCTAGGAGTAGAGTAGCAGAGTCGTGCAGCAACTCTATCTAGCCTTTTGAGGAACTATCAGACTAATTCCCTTTTAGGTTTCCATCAGCAATGTGATGTTTCAGTTCTTGTCTTTATAGTTAGTTATCCTAGTGGAGGTAACGTGACATCCCATTGTGGTTTTCATTAGCCGACGTTGAGCTTATTGGCCATTTGTATATATTCGGTGGAGAACAAACTATTCAAATCCTTTGCTTATTTTGAAATTAGATTATTTGTCTTTTTATTATTGAGCAGTAGGGGTCCTTTATTTACTCTGGATACGATAGCTCCTTAGACAAATGATTTTTCTCATTCTGTAGGTTGCCCGTTCACTTTCTAGAATGGTGCTGTTTGCAGCACAAGAAGGTTTTAATTTTGATGAAGTCCATCTTTTCTTCTTTTTGTGTTTTTGGTGTCATATCTAAAGAGCTTGCCTTTTTAAGGAAGTAGACCCTATGTTTACTTTGCTGGATGGCATTTGAGCATTTTAGATTAGGGACATGAAAATAAAGAGAAGGGTAGAGAGAATGGGAGGCAGATTTCTTTTTTCATAATTTTCTCTTTGTGTCTATGTTGTAAAGTTGCTCAGTGGGTGGGTACTTGATTTTATGAAATCCTCAGCACTGGCTGTTGGTACTGTTTCACCCAGAGTTGGGAGTAGGTCACCTCTGCCTGCCAAATGTCACGTTGGCCAAGGGGCCATCCCCTGACCTGTTAGTGGACAGAGACAAATAAGAGCACGAAAAACAGCATGAGGAAATGTGGAAAAGTCTGGTAAACTGTAACTCAAAGCAAACACACTGAAACCTTGTATGGTTTTTGAAAGGGAAATCAAAATGAATCCATTTGGAGTCTCGGGGGAGGGCCGGGAATGCCTGCAAGGTTTTACAGGAACAAGCTCTTTCCTTGCCAGGTGCTTGATACTAAAAAAAAAAGAAAACCTTTCTTCCCTTCTTTCCTTGGCTGCTTTCATGGTGCTTTGTGTGTTCCGTAGGCTGTGTGCCTAAAGCCTTCGCAGGGAGGAGTTCAAACTGGAATTGGCATAGAAAGAGGAAATTTCAAATTAAATACTGTTACAGTCTAGAAAATGGAAGCATTAATTGAAAAAAGCAATCTAGGATAGTGCAGTACTTTCCTGCTCTAGGAGACATTTCTTGGCTGATCTCATACTCAAGATTTAAAAAAAAAATAATCAACACATACTTAGAAAAGGGAAGAAAAGAAGAAATCACTCACATGTTTCAGATGTACTTACTATTCATTGAAAATTTAAACTCCATCAAAATTGAATATGTAACTTCAAACATAAAGTTGACCTTAATTCTCACTTTTCATCTTTAAAACATAATAGCTGTGAGAGTTTTCTCTAATAGTAAAGGAAAGTAATTTTTTTCAGTAAGCAACTTCTTAAATGAAATCATTAGGCATTCTCTTATTAATATTGATTCAGAGATTGGTGAATATTTTATAAAAGAGATAAATACCTTTAAACTAAAACAATATTTTAGGCAGTGAAAAGGGGAGAAATGCAGAAATTTATTAAATATTTTGCTAAAGTTCGAATCAGACAGTTTTGCTAATTATGCATTGCTGTGCCCAAATGTTTTCCATGTAGTTCAAGTCCCGAGGAGGTCACATGGTAGTCAGAACCCTTACCAGTTAATACTCCAGTGTTCTGAGTATGCCAGGGATGTTGTAGGTATAATAGATTGTTTGTTCACATCTAAACCCATGCGTCCAAGGAGATTTTTGTTGTGGGCTTGTTATTTGTGTTGTAGATGCCTAGCTGTTATGGGCAGATAGATAAACACAGTCTTTGACGGGGGTGAATAACAGAGTAGGTTATGGTATTTGCCCCAGTTCTGGAAGTCAGGCTGCTAGTGAAGCTGGAGTATCCAAGTCTCTATCTGGCCATGTGCAGCAAGCCCATTTTGTTCCTCTCTTGCTTTGCAGTTCCTTTCAGCACTTGGTACAGTCGGTCTACCCTTGAAGGGTTCTCTTCTCCATCTGACACCTCTCCCTCCTCCCTGGTTATGTCTCCTTCACGGGTTCCTTTTCTGGCTCCTCTGAACTGGTGCTTTCCCGAGGTGTTGCCTCTGGCCCTGTGACTTCTGTGTCTTCTCCCCAAGCGCCTTCCCTCTGTTCCCAGGGCCTCTTCCATCTTATATAACTGTGACTCTCAACACCAGCTTCACACTGGATTATCTGAAGAACTTTTAAGAAAAGATTTTCCTTACAAAGCTAAACATGAAGTTCTATGTGACCCAGCAATTCACTCGTATGTATATACCCAAAATAATAAAAAACTCAAACAAATGCTTGTACATGCCTGTTCACAGCAGCCAGAGATAGGAAATAACCCAGATGTCCACCAATTCATGACTGAATAAGCACAATAAGGTGTATCTATACAATGGAATATTATTCCTTCATGAAAAGAAAGAAGGTAGTGACACATGACAATACAGGGGAACCTTGAAGACACACTGAGTGAAGGAAGCCAGTCACACAAGGCTGTGTGTTATGATTCCATGCCAGTGAAATAGTGAGGACAGGCAGATCTCTAGAGCCAGAGCCCAGTCGTGGTTTCCACTGGGCTTGTGGGAGGAAGAATGGGAAATGATTGCTTAGTGGGTATAGAATCTCCTTTTGAGGAAGATGAAATGTTTTGAGACTGGATTCAGGTGATAGCTGTACAATATTGTTACCAAACTAAATGCCACTGAATTTTTATGCATGAAAATGGTGAGTTTTATGTTATGTGAATTTTACCTCAATAGAAGAGTATAGACAAACGAATGAAACAATTCATCTATTAAATGAAATGTTTGTTGAATAAGGAAAATGAAATGTTTGAATGAAAGTTGCATTCATATGAATGAAACGTTGGTTGAAAGAAAGCAAACAGGCTCGGCACCTGTGGCTCAAGCAGCTAAGGTGCCAGCCACATACACCTAAGGTGGCAGGTTCGAATCCCCAGCCCGGGCCCGCCAAACAACAATGATGGCTGCAACCAAAAAATGGCCAGGCGCTGTGGGCGCCTGTGGTCCCGGCTACTTGGGAGGCTGAGGCAGGAGACTCGCTTGAGCCCAGGAGTTGGAGGTTGCTGTGAGCTGTGATGCCATGGCACTCAACCCAGGGGGATAGCTTGAGGCTCCGTCTAAAAAAAAAAAAAAAAGAAAGAAAGAAAGAAAGCAATCAAAAACATTCTGATTCCTGAGCCCTCCCCTAGAGCAATGGGATTAAAACTCTGGGAATTTTATGAACTCCACTCTAATGAGACTGAATATTGACAGTGTCAGTGTCCCTAATCTGCTAATCCTGCATGGCCCCCCATGGCCCCTCTTTTCAGACCCTTAGTTCTGCGTCTAGGACTTTTTTATGCCAACATTCTTTGGATGTCTTTGACAAAAAAATATGTAAACAGAGTCAGTCACCGTGTCCCTGTCTACACTGTACCTCTCGTCTGCTGAGCTTCTGTCCTGGTGCGTGAAACCACTCTCTGCTCAGTTGCCAGAGCCTTTTGATAACTTCGGTGGGCATGATTTTATATGTAAGGGACCTTTACAGAGATGAAACCTGGTAATAAGCGCATTATTAAACTGAGATCGGAAATAATGATTTCTAAATTTGTTACTCCTTGATCAGTATTCTGTTTTTTATAAATGAGGAAATACAGGCATCAGAAAACATACATTGTCTTCCTCATGGTCTCAGCTAGGGATAGAAGAGTTAATGTTTTAACCTAGACCTGAATTTTGTCAGGGCCTATGCTGTTAAGTCACACAGTTGGCAGGGTCAGTTAATTGTCACATGTTTACTGATAATACTCACAATTTTGCACAAAACTTTTTTTCTTTTAACATATTTTGACATATTTTTCAAACTGTGGAATATGGTTAGACCTATCCAGCATGAAGTCTTACAGGATTTATCGTTCTTCAAAGGAATGAAAGTCACATAGGAAACCAATTTCAGTATGCTCAAGAAAAAAAAAAGAGTTCTCTTTCCCCTGTCTCATTTTTCCTTTTTAAGATTTTTATTTTTGTTAAAATGGAGGTACATTCTGTAGCACAGACCACGCAGGGGTGGGAGCAGACTGCGACCTCTTGTGAACATTCAGGGAGAAAAGTAACTGTGTCTCATCAGGAAAAGAGTCATGAAAGAATCAGCATCGTCCCCCGAGTGAGAAAGCAGGTTAATGGCCCCACCATAGTCCCCTGCAAACTCAGAGTGGTGCTGGGAACCCCAGAGCACTGTCTCATTAGTGGATGTGATTTATGGCTTCACATCTCTGGGCGAGAGATGGAGTGGAGGGAAAGCATCCGAGCAGGAATTTCCACTGGATGTACACATTAGGGGTTTCAGAAGGCATCATTCATTTTCTTGGATGTGTTTAGACTTCTGTCTTCCAGGATAGATTCAAAGATAAACATGTACGAACCTACTGTGATGCCATAGAAATAAAGACAAAGAGGCAGGGTGGGTACACTGAATGTTTTAAAAAATTGGGGAGTTTATTTCTCTGAGTGATTTATATTTCTTATAAAAAATTAGAAAATATAGATAACCAAGAAAGAAAATGCCGTTCCCAATCCCACTGACTAAAGATTATTACTGTTGACAACTGGAGTATAAACCTAGATCTCGTTCTCTGACAATGCTTTCAATGGAAAGAAGAGTTATATTCACAAAATGTCAAGTAAAAAAAGGTTATAAATGGCTTTATATTACTGTAAATAGTAATGTAAAAACTTTGTAAAAGTTTAAGAGTGTCCTGTTTTATGAACGTGCAATAATTAGTTTAACCTATTCCCAGTTAATGGCTATTCAGATTAACAATGTTTTTTTGCTATTATGAAGAGCATTATAAGGATGATTTTTTTATAGCTAAGTCATTGCAATGATACTTTATGATTTCCATTAAATGATAATGGATTCAATGGCAAACAATGTACAAAATTTGCAAAAGGGTTTGCACCTTTCACTCATGAAACTGAAGCTGTTTGACTTAGAGCAGGGGTCCTCAAAGTTTTTAAACAGGGAGCCAGTTCACTGTCCCTCAGACCATTGGAGGACCAGATTGCGGGCTCTGGGATGAATCAGCTGCTAAGCAGGACAGGCAGCAGCAGCAAAAACACCCGGCAGGCCAGATAAATGTCCTCGGCGGGCCGCATGTGCCCCGCAGGCTATAGTTTGAGGACGCCTGACTTAGAGTCATAGGAAGATGGTCAGCAGCTTAGTCCCTACCGGGACAAATGTGTTTGCCTGTGTTAGTAACCATAGGCTGGACTCTGAACCCCAGTTTAGCCTCAGTGAGAAAGGGGAGCAGTTAGGAGATTATTTTGTGACAGGATCCATATGAACAGAAAACAAACAAAAAAGTCAGACTGCCCTTCTGAGCAACACTGCCCAGCATTTTCACATCCTGCCAGGGCTTCCTTCCCAAAGCTGGGTCATTCTTTGTTCTGGACTCTTAGTCACGTAGCTCACTCAGTCTGCATCCAAAAACCGACACATCTGGCTGAACTTTAGACTCCTTAGTGTGGAAAAGAACAGGCGCTTCTAATTTAGTCTCTTCCCTAGTTTAGCTTTCTCTGTTGATGAGGTATGATGGATAATAGGGAAGAGGAGTGTTATGCGTTTTCTGTGTGGTATCTTTCAGCCTGTGAGCTACACACAGAATCACGTCAAAACAGAGTTCAGACATAGTAATTAGAATTATACCACCAATTGTGTTTGGGTTGGCCTGTATATTGGTAGAGATCCAATCATACACTTGAAAAAATAAGACTCTCCTTAGTTTCACTCATGATGTGACTTCTTAGCACCCTGAATGTTTAGTTACGAGCCAGCTTCGTACTTTGAGGTTCTATTCCAGCGAGCATTATTAACTTGTCAAGGTTATAAGCCTATCCTTGGGTTGTTTGAATTATGGCTTAGCATATATTTGCCCTTTTGTTGATTACATGCAATTAAGGTAGAATTTGCTTTCCGACAGGTTGTTTTTTTTCCATTTTGCTATAAAATGAATGCTGTTATTTGAATGATTGTAGCAATCTATGGAAATCCTACCTGGCTTTCCGGTTCCTCTGTTAAGGATGAGCTTGCTCAGGGGGAATGGTTCCTCTTTAGCATCATCTTGAATATAAATAATTTCTAAAAGCCAAAAGTGTAAAAATGTGTTCCCCCCATAGAGTTTACTGTTATTTCTCCAGAGGAAAAATAAGATTGATTATAATTTTGTCGTATATTCAAAGTAGCTCATTTGAACCATTGTAGAGACCAAAATGTAAGCAGACTTTAGAGGATTGATCCAAGGTAGAAAAAGAGAAGCATCTCTACCCAATCATTTTTAGCTTAGAAAAAAATAATTTCACTCAGCATTTTGGGATCAAAGCTGATTTTGATGATGACATGTTTATAAAAGAAGGACAATTTTCATCTTAAATACTGCAGACCCAGCCTGGCAGCTCACATGTGTAATCCCAGCACTTTGGGAGGCCCACTCAGGAGGATTGCTTGAGGCCAGGAGTTTGAGACCAGCCTGGGCAAAATAGCAAGACCCTGTCTCTTAAAAAATAAGAAAAATTAGCTGGGCATGGTGACATGCACCTGTATACAGTCCTAGGTACATGGAAAGCTGAGGCAGAAGGACTCCTTGAGCCTAGAGGGTTGAGATTACAGGGAGTTGTGATCTCACCACTGCAATCCAGCCTAGGATGACAGAGCAAGGCCCTATTTTAAAAAACAAAACAAAAACTTACTATAGCAAAAAATATATACTAGTAAGTGTACATAAGATCAACTTATGACTTTTAAGGATTTCTGATGTTTCAGTTCCCCTCCAACTGTAAGTTATATATTATCCACTATTTATATCTAACTCTTTCAGATAAGAGATAGAAAAAAATAACCTTATTAGATCAAACATGGAGTATAAATGTCTTAACACAATAATTAAGTAAATGAGGGGAGGGATATATTAACTAGTTCAATGTAAGCATTCCAAATTGTATGTGAAATCAGCACACAGTACCCCATAAATGCATTAATGTATACATGATTTATGTGTTTATGACTTAATAAAAAAATAACTTATCAACTTTGTTGCTTATATCTTGAACTGATAAAATAATTCAGTGGGAGCAATCTAGTACATTTGATAAAATTGCAAACAAATATTTAGTATAAGATTGAGAATACAGGAAGCTCTTCTATAAAAAGTCTGCTATGAACAATCTAAATGAATAGACATGGCACTCACAGCAGCACAGTATGTTGGGAATACCTACTGGGGAATTTAGTAGTGGGCTTTCCTCTATAATGATATGCTGTGTAATTGGGATTGTGTCTCTTAGGAGATTTTTTTGTTGTTGTTTGAGACAGAGTCTCATTATGTCACCCTCAGTGGAGTGCTGTGGCACCACAGCTCACAGCAATCTCAAACTCTTGGGCTTAAGTGATTGTGTTGCCTCTGCCTCCCAAGTAGCTGGGACTACAGGCGCCCACCACAACGCCTGGCTATTTTTTTGTTGTAACTGTGGTTGTTTGGCAGGTCTAGGCTGGGTTTGAACATGCCAGCTTCAGTGTATGTGGCTGGCACCCTAGCCGCTGAGTTACAGGTGCCATCTTAGGAGATTTTAGTTTATTTATAACGTTGTAACTGCATCGCACTTTTCTATTTTCCTGAATGTTCTGAAAGGCGATTTACATGGTGGAAGTTCCCTCTAATGCACCATCTTCACAGTGGCGTTTCTGTGCAGAAGTTCAGATACACACTGGACAGTGGAAGTAAAGGATCCCTTTCCTCTTTCTACAGTGGTCTAAGAATTACAGAAATAGGGTCAGTGTGATCTCCTGTCCATCCACTCTGCCACTTTTAACACATGGGGCCAGAAGAGCTCACAGAAATGTCATTTTTCAAGTTTTTTTTTTCCTGTGTTTTTCCCCCCTCTTCCCCTTTTCATGAATGATGAATACACTGGTGCATGTCATTTTTGACAGTACTGCTTGCCAAATGAAACAAGGTGATGTGGGGTCATCTTGTGGTCAGAACTCTGAAGTAGAAACTCATAATATTGGGCATTTTTCCTACTTGAAAAACAAATCAGAAAAAAAAAAAAAGAGGACCGGAGCTTAATTAACATGTAGATTATGTCATGAATATTTATGCTTCCGAGTCTTGCCTCGTGATGGTGTTTGTACTTAAAGTGCTTTTGCTTTTCTTTGGTTCTGAAAATTTCACTAATATAAGAAAGTAGCCTGTTAACTTTCATTAGGAAAAAATTCCACTTGTCCTGACAACAGTGACACCTTTCTGATTGAGAGTATGCAAAGTAGTTCTCATGTTAATTGGTCCCCAAGAAAATTATGTTTTCCATTTTCTTGTCTATACATCTGACACTTCCCCTCATTTATCATCTCCTAAACTATCCATTCTCTCCCCTTCCTGATTTTGACAGCCAGTATTCCTCCTATGACTTTGAAAACCGCAGGAAGTACTCCACAGCAGACACTTTACTGTCCTTGGCTGGGACTGGAGGCCACAGGGTCAAAGTTAGCACAACCACATGTAGCAAGGTGCTTCCAGGTCTAGCAAACAAGGACTGCACATCTCTCTCCTTGAAACGTCTCGGATTCAGTTTCCTACTAATTTAACTTTAGAGAGGAAACAAATGACTGACAAAAGGGGAATGAATGAGTGAGGCTTCTGTTTGCCAGCATTCTTGCTACTCTACTCAGTCCTGTGTAGGACCACAAATAATCAACAGGAGCTGGGTCCGACCGAGTTGACGAGCATTGCCAAATTTGGGAAGCCTGGGCTTGGCTGGAGTTTTATGATTGGTGATGTCTACGCTTCATTATCCTTGTCACCTGCAAAGCATAGCTGGGTCGGTGGAGTCAGAGAGGGTCTGCTGAGTGATTTGGTTTCTGTTGTTTCTTGTTAATTAGCTAACTGAGCTCTGCCAGAGCTACAGAGCTCATTGTCTCCAGTGGTTTGGTTCCTGACAGGCCCACAAGTGAGACAGAGCCAGACAGACAGAGACGCAGACAGATACCCTTTATTCCCTCACCGTCCCACCAAATTCTTGACACCTGGGTCATCTGAGAAAAACAGAATAAGCGTTTTTTTTCTCCCACTAAGCAAGTATTCCTAGTGGCATCCTTTCACCACTTGGAAACACTAGTCATTAAAGACCAAAGTCAATATACCAGCTTGAAGATAATCCTTTCACAAATATACAAGTGCCAAGTTAAAACTGTCAATCATGCGTGCATTTTTCCTTACTTTCATTTGTTTTAATGGATGAGTGTTGCTTGAAGATAGCAGAGCTCGAGGAGTCAGGAGTCCTATGATATTGCAATATTTTGCCTATTTACGGATAAGTGAACCTTAAGTTCTTATTTTCTCCTTATAAAATCAGGGTGAATAGATAACTGAATTTTTTTCCTGAAATACAAAAATAATAGTAAGGAAATAAATGTTTCTGTATATACATGAGCATGGGAGTATCAATTTAAGTTAAATGGTTTTTCAGACCTTGATGCTTCTATCAAAATGTGACTTTTAAATGATCTAATATGGGAACAATTATAAGATTAATACAGAAAGGAATGAAGTCTTTTTTTTTTTTTTTAAGGGGAAAATGTTGCCTAATGTGAATTTACTTTCATGGCACGTGGAGCTGGGTTAACATTTCTGTATTCCTGTAATTGTCTATGAATTCATGCACATGTAACCATAGCTACTTAGAAATAATAAGTAGTGAATGCATTAAGGGCTGGGAACAACATTTCATTTAGTTTTAAAATATTATTAGAGAAGTTAAAGAAATAAGGTAGGATTTAGTATGGTCAGATTTGTACTTCCTCCGTTTGGAAACCGCTGTCCAGACTCTCCAGTAGAACTCCATTGTTGGTTGTCTCACATTGCTCTTCAGAAGGTCTAAAGCTAAAGATTTCTTTGGTTAAGTGTCACATGACTTTTAGATACTGTTGTGAAGAAGGAGAAGACTTTTAAACATCTTACAGACCTAAGTAAGATCTATTTTGTTCTACAAACTATTTGGTCTTATTTTTTAATTTTTTTCTGGAAACAGCCTGGTTTCATTATAGTTGAATGGCGTAACTCTCAAGGCTGGCCAGGCTGTTCCCTTTGACCCAACTGAGAAAGTGCCTATTGATTAAGGTCACTGAATAAACACAAATGGTACAACCTCTCCCTGCCAAGAGGGCTCAGCCTGGAGGGAGGCCAGTCCAGATACAACTACACAGTTTTCCACGTGAAGTGCTATGAAAGTTGAATCTTTTACGATGAGGGGGAGGGTAGGCAATGCTGGTACAGTGCTGCTGACACCAGGTTACCACTGCGTCTAGACCCTCTGTAGACACTTGGCATCTCCTGCTTCTGAGCACCTTATAATTGTCCCACAAAAAGGAAACTTATGATCCTTATTTTATAGTTTAGAGAACAGAGCCATAGAAAAATGGAGGTACTTCCCCAAGGTCCTGTTACTCTTGGTGAGTAGGTCCCGGACTTGAACTCTTGAGTCTGTGCCAAAAGCCTTTTTCTTTTTTTAAGAGATAATGGTGAGAAATTGAAAATATTTTGTACGGACTAGTGGAGCTTACATGTGTTAGGAAAATAAGACAAAGGCCAAATTAGTGTACACGAGGTCTGAGGCCTTTATAATACCTTAAGTTTAGCAATGATGGGGACTTCAGCCAGGGTACTGCTAGCCCAAGTCTCTGGCTATGGTAAGTGTTCAAAAGACAGTGGGTTCCATTTCTGGATTCTATGGATTGGATTGTGATCAGATTAATAGTTATTAAAGAGTCAGAATGGGTACCTTTTAGTAACTGACAGAAAGTCACTGGGGCCAGTATGACGGGGTAGAAGTTAAGAAGTGCTGTGACAGGCATGTCAGAGGGGACACGGGGGAGGAGTCCACATGTGGTTAAGAAGTGCAGTGACAGGCGTGTCAGAGCAGACACCAGGGAGGAGTCCACATGCGGTTAAGAAGTGTAGTGACAGGCATGTCAGAGGGGGTATGGGGGAGGAGTCCACATGTGGTTAAGAAGTACAGTGACAGGCGTGTCAGAGCAGACACCAGGGAG
>NW_003852501.1:5523976-5552297 GCF_000181295.1 Otolemur garnettii | reverse complement strand
AAGAAGTGCAGTGACAGGCGTGTCAGAGCAGACACCAGGGAGAAGTCCACATGTGGTTAAGAAGTGCAGTGACAGGCATGTCAGAGGGGACACAGAGAAGGAGTCCACATGTAGTTAAGAAGTACAGTGACAGGCGTGTCAGAGGGGACACGGGGGAGGAGTCCACATGCTGTTAAGAAGTGTAGTGACAGGAATGTCGGGTGGGGGGCATGGGGGAGGTGTCCACATGTGGTTAAGAAGTGTAGTGGCAGGCATGTCAGAGGGGACACGGGGGAGGAGTCCACATATGGTTAAGAAGAGTTGTGTCAGGCGTGTCAAAGGGGACACGAGGGAGGAGTCCACATGTGGTTAAGAAGTGCTGTGTCAGGCATGTCAGAGGGGACACGGGGGAGGAGTCTACCTGTGGCATTTTGAGGACCTGTGTAATCATTAGCAGCTGCTGGGGGCTGGATCCTGGTGCAGGTCGTGATCTGCCAGGTCTGAGCTCCGAGCTATGGCTGTCAGTCTGTCCGAAGCTATAGAAGACACCGTCTTGTTTATTTACTTTATGTCTAGCATTTATGGATGCCCATCTTTGGGCACTCACTGGTATGCCTGCCAAGAAGGAGAGAGACAGAGTACAGGCACAGCCCCACTGGTGCATGGGGTGGCTTGCTTGCTTCACATAGGCCCGCTTACCAGACTGCTGTTGTACTTGATGTTTGCGAGCCAGGGTTCAAATACTTCCCATTAGAAAAGGATTCTCCTACTAATCTCTCAGTCTGCACAGAACCATGAGGGCCTCCACCTTCAGGGTGCAGAGCTGGCCCACCTCACTTAGTGCCGCTTGCCCTTAGGACCCCTGAGCCTGGGAGATGATTCTTATAGGAAACCCCTCTTTCTAGGTGCACACTCAGGACAGGGGGAAATGTTGAGGAAGATAAAGGATTCTCCCGTAACTCACTCCTCTGGGAAGGTGACTGGGAGGCAAACTTTGGGTGAGGCCTGGATTTAAGCATGATTGCTCACTAATAAGCTTATTTAGTGTGGAACCCATGTGGCACCAATAGCAGGGCCAATCTTTGGGTTTTCTGAAATTCCAAGGACTAGGAGATACATGAAAAGGCTACCAGTGATTCTCCTAGTCCTTAGCACAGAAGGCATCGTGGAAGCAAACTAGATACTAAGCTTAGGTTTTCATGCTGTTCAGGCTAATTACTAAAATCCTCAGTGCAGTTATTTCTAACCATCTAAAGTTGCCTTAATAAACTCTGAATTTTTGTGTGTAAAGGGATTGCAAAGCAGGGTGTGGGGGTGATGGGTATGGAGACTTGCATGTGTGGGAGTTACAACCTTAAAAAATATTTACTTGCAGCTTGATGCCTATGGCTCAGGTGCCAGCCACATACACCTGAGGTGGCGGGTTCGAATCCAGCCTGGGCCTGCCAAAAAACAACAATGACGGCTGCAACCAAAAACTAGCCAGGCGTTGTGGCCGGCACCTGTAGTCCCAGCTACTTGGGAGGCTGAGGCAGGAGACTCGCTTGAGCCCAGGAGTTGGAGGTTGCTGTGAGCTGTGATGCCACGGCACTCTACCCAGGGGGACAGCTTGAGGCTCTGTCTCAAAAAAGAAAAAAAAATTTACTTGCTCAATGTAGATGACAATTCTTTGTGTTTCAAAACCATGCCGTTCCAACAAAGAAGTTATTTCATTTGATAAAAACGGAAGTTAAGAAATGCCCGCATGGAACTAAAAACCTGTGATACTTAATTTACTATACCATATCTTCCATTAAAACTGTCCTAAGATTAATTTGATTTATTTTGTGTTAGAATAAGTTTAGCAATTTAATCCTCGGAATTATAGATGGTCTTCATTGTATTGAATTCCCTCCTTTCCCCAAATGTTGTCCGCTTCTCTTGTACTAAATTCCTGGCTTCCTTAGTCCACCGCATATTTCAGTCTTGATGCAAGTTTAAAACAGCAGAAATCACGTCTGTTTCTAACTTGAAAGGCATCTTTACAGTTCTGTGTAACAAATTCCATCATTCTCACTAAATCTGTTTTTTTCTGATAGGAGTAAGAGGCAAGTTTTATTGACTTAGAAATTTTCACCAGTTTATATGCTTTTTACTATTCAAATTTGCTCTTCTGTGAGTATTAAAGGATGTTGATTTAGAACAAATTCATATTAGCCCACTTTTCAAAACCCTGAAGTTAGGATGATTATTAGCGCTACAACTTTCCTGAAGATGTTATGCGGTGGAAACCCCCAAATCTTTCATTGCCCTGCGTTGAGAGTCTCAGTCAAGATTCCAGAAAAATCCAATCAAATCCAGTAGTTGTTAGGGATTCATATGGTTTTTTTGTTTGTTTATAAAGTCGTACTTTTTATGCAGCTATTCCAGCAAATTCAAAAGTCTTTTTAGGATTATTTCAAATGCAGATCACTGTGTGTTTCGTGAGATGGTTTTGGAGTCTTTCTGCCTGCGTGCCGAGTGAATACTGCATGTTTGTGCCGTGAAGACATTTCCTGCCAAACATCCAGCCCCGTTTTTGGTCCGGAGGAGAGAGTGGTTCCCAGGGTGGACGGAGTCATCATGGCCCTGCCTCCACGGGGCTCAGGGTCTGGGGGAAGATACGGACAGTAAAAATTACCTGGATTATACATTTATGAATTTGATGCTTATGTCTCAGCAAGTCGTTGATCTTAGGCACATTGAATTCTTTTTTCAGTTTAATATGAGGGTACAAACGATTAAGTTACATTGTGTGCCTATGTTAGGTGAAGTCTAGGTTGTAGTTGAGCCCTTCACCCGGGGGTGTGCTGGGTACCCCTTATACTGTGACCTTTAGGGGAGAGTTTACCCTTACTCCTTTCTTTCCTCCCCCATCCTTCCCACTTGAATTTAATTTAATTGAATGTTTTTCTCTCGTGTGTATGTGTAGTTTATTTATTGGTTTCATACTGAGTACATTGGATACTTGTTTTCCATTTCTGGTACTTCACTGAGGAGAATATTCTTCAGCTCCACCCAGGTTAATACAAAGATGTAAAGTCTTCCTCCTTTTGTGGCTGAATAGTATTCCATGGTACATGTGGCACAGTTTATTAATCTATTCCATCTGTTAATGGCCACTTGGATTGATGTCACATCTTTGTGATTGTGAATTGAGCTGTAATAAACATTCTAATGCAAATGTCCTTAGGGTAAAATGACTTTTTTTCTTCTGAGTGGATACCTAGTAATGGGATTGCAGGATCAACTGGAAGGTCTACTTTTAGCTCTTTGAGGCTTCGCCATACTTCTTTTCAAAGAGGCTGCATTACTTTGCAATCCCACCAGCAATTCCTAAGTTTAATAGTTCTCTAATACCACATAGGCTGGATGCTGATTTCTGTGGCTCTTAATGATCAACCTTGATTAACCCATAGTTTAGTGTGAAAAGAGAAGCTGGATCCTCTGCTGAGAAACCTCTTGGTGACTTCCTGTCCCTTTGAGTTTTGAACTAAATGGCCTAGTAGGTTGCTACTTCTCCCTTGCTTTCCCTGCCCACCCACATTGGACTTTCTGTTCCTTGGCTCTCTGAGCAGGCATCTGCCCCAGGACCATTACAGGATCTTGTCCCAGGTGACACCTAGCAAACACACTTGATGAAGATCTCTGCTCGATGTGACCTTCTCAGTACAGGTACCTTGAGGACCCTGGCTATGTTAGTGCCAATTTCCTTAGCTTTATTTTGCTTGATAGCACTTATCACTGCCTGACATATACAGTTTTATCTAATTATTGATAATCCTTCTTCCCCCAACAGAATGTAAGTTTCATCAGAGCAGAGATTTTGTCTCTTTTGTTTTCTATTCCATTCCAGCATCTAAGATGACATCAGATGCATGATGAACACTCATAAATAATTGGTGAGTGAAAGGCGTAGCCCACTCCCTTCTCATGACAATAGCTAAAGTTTTGCTGAGAGTAGTGATGATTGTAACTACAGAAATGAAGATGTTTATTGTGTCAGAGTTAACCTTTACTCCTTGTACTCCTGCTTAGCCTCCTTTACCTCCATGTGATACCTGCAATGGGAAATTGATAGCCATGTAAGAGAATATAAAAAGCTCTTGGAGAACACAAGGAGCCTTTTGTATCTGAGTAGGTGTGTAATTCTGAGTGCAGGCTGCTCTTAAGATATTTTTGCTTGGATACTAAAAATGGAAAAAAGAAAGTATTAGGAAATTTGAGTAAATGCTTCCCTTGACAGTTAGTGTTTATTGAGCAGCTACGAGGTGTGTGTGCTGTGAAAAAAGTGGTGCAGGGCGAGGCTGGAGAAGCAGATGAGTCCTTAACTCTCGTTGAATGTGGACTCGTCCACAGTGCAATGTCTGAACATTTCAACTAAGGAATAATGTGGTCCCCAGATACGTATTTTCTTAAGTAACAACTTTATTGAAATAGAATTCACATACCAGGTAATTCCCACGTTTGAAGTATACAATCTTGTCATTTTTAGTTACTCACAGAGTTGTACGACTCTTGCCACATTCCGTCTTAGAGCATTTCATCACCCCCAGACTAGCCCTGTGCCCATTAGTTCTTCCCGCTTTCCCCCATCCCCAGCCCTGGAAACCACTGATTTAGTTTCTGACTCCATAGATTTGCCCATTCTGGACATTTCTTTGCAACTGATCTCTTTCACTTATTATGCCATCAAGGGTCATTCACGTTTTAGCATTTAAATTCTTTTCATTGCCAACATATTTCATTGTATGTCTATACCACGTGTTGTTTATTCATCAGTTGATGGATATTTGGGTTGTCTGTACTTTTCGGCTGTTAGGAATAATGCTGTTATAAAATTGATGTATATTCTCTGAAACACAGAAACACACAGAAAACATGACTGGGAGTCCACATGTATGCAGACGTGTTTTATACCATGAACAGGGGCAGGGACCCGCTCCTGTTGACTCCTTATTCCATCTTTATGCCACCTTTATCTGGGTAGCTCTTATCAATGCCAACAGCCAGTTACTACAGAAGAAATTCCCAGTCTTTGTCTGTCATTTAATCAAATCAGCCCAAACAGGGCATATTTGTAAATAAGCCTTTACTTCTTTTTTTATTTTTATTAAATGATAGCTGTGTACATTAATGCAATCGTGGGGTACAGTGTGGTGTTTTCATATAGAATTTGAAATATTTTCATCAAACTGGTTAACATAGACTTTATGTCAGTTTTCTTAGTTATTGTGTTAAGACGTTTACACTCTACTTTTAGAAAGATTCACTTGTACCCTTTTAAGACAAACCATAGAGGTGATCGTTCCAGTCACCCTTCCTCCACCCATCCACCCAACTTTTTAAAAGGAAATTTCAAACATGTTATTGGTGTTTAAACTTTCTTTATTATTCTTGGCTAAAACCTTAAAAAGCCCCTTCTTCCTTTTTCTGGTTCACTGTCTATGTCGGGAGGTTTTCTTGGCAGATGTTTCCTAGACTGTGGCTGTCTCTTTACCATTCTCTATTTTTCATCACAATACTGACTTTTGTAGCTCATCGGGGGGGAAAAAAAAGAAATCAATCTGTTTCTAGACACGACAGAATGGTAGCAAAATAAGAGTGAATTGGCTGTCCGTTGTGAACACCAGCTAGTGTCCATAACAAAAAAAGTGATGAAAAGGTAAGATGAGCCAGGCAGAGACTGGACAGCAGGGCCATGCCAGGTTACAAAAGGTCAGAAAATGGAGAGCATGTGAAAAACCCTACTGATTTATATGTCCAGTCATTTAAATTGTCTCTGGCCCTGCGTCTCTGTGATGCTAAGATGTTCCTTAGTAAGTTTTTAAAATTGATACTTGCTCCAACTCAAAGAACTAATACAAACACTCAGTTTTGTAGTATTTGCTCTACTTAATTATGACAAAAAAGTGATTTCAACCTAACTTTCCTAATGTAAATGTCCTGCTCTATAACACCACAGCACCACACAAATTAAAATCTAATGACCTCCCCAGAGCCGATATCAAGGGAATAAGTGCTGAGGTGACAGGATATAATTTGGGGACAGGCAACACACACCATACCCAGAGCCCTCCTGCCATCTGTTCTGTCCAACCACCAGAGACTTACACACAATATTGTTTCCTTTTCCCTGTTAGCCTGGGCTTTTAAGCACTGTCATAAAAAGTATACGTCATATAAGAAGAGGAAGGAAATTACAATGCCAATGGTAAACACACTTCACTTCAATTCTTAAATGCAATCTGCATGCATGACGCACTTGCCACACCACCAGGAGCTAGAAGCCAAGCGCATACTACAAGACCAGGATCAATTGTATCAGAGATGGCACTCAGGTTAGGGTTTGTCTCTCAAAAGATAGTCACTCACTGTATAGTGAGTTCGTCTAGTCTTTCCCCTAGATTTATAAACCCCAAGTTTCTGTGTAACGCTGCCTTCTAGTTAAATTACCTACCATGGTTTCTGTTACCTGCAAGGGAACTATGATAAATGCATACTTACGTGGAACAGATTTTGAGGAGTTGAAAGACAGGTCCATGTCTGTGGGCATTGGTGGATGGGTGTGGGGTGTGAGACTCTTACCTGCTTCTGTCACAGGTGGTCCCTTCCTTTACACAGGAAAATAGTTCTAGAACATTTGCTGATGAGGGCTCATTTCCCTGTCTGTCCCTCAGGTCTGAATCCTCAGAACCTTCTGTATTTCTCTTCTTCCTTATCCCTTCTAATCATTCCACATTATCGGTCCTTACATCCTGATGATTCTTTCTTTTAAGTCTAGTTTTTCATTCAGCTTTCAGCAAACTCTGTGGACAGCCTCTGCCTAGACCCTCTGCCCTTTCTCTATCGTGTCATCGCCAGAATCCTCTGGAGGCAGGTCAGGCCTCGCCTTGTCCATGGAGGCCCCAGCTCTGACGGGCCCTAACCATGGGTACTTTTTCTGATTGGGATACAACTCATATATTAAACAATTTAGCCATTTAGGTGTACAGTTCAGTGGTTTTTACTTTATTCACAGATATGCACAATAATCATCCTAGCCAACTTTGGAACATTTTCAGCACCTCAAGAAGAAACTCTGTATTTGTTGGTTTTTGCTTTTATTACCTGGCTTTCAAGGTCTTACTCAAAATATCTGCCCATGATTTGGTTGTTGTATATGGTGGGAGGTGGGGGTCTAAATATGCACAATCATTCTGTATTGGTTTAAAATAAAAAGGCAGTTGTGCCCTCGAGCAACCCCAGCTCTAAGCTGCAGCCAGCCTACTCCCGTTTCTACACTGGTGCTCACTCTGGCTGTGTTACGTAAACAGAACCACCTACTATCTTCTGGGTCTGGCTTCCTTCACTGGGTGCATCTGTGCTGTAGCGTGTGTGCGTGGTCCAGTCCATGTGTGGCCAGGTAACAGCCCGTTGTGTGGCTAGACCACGTTTCTTTCTCTGTTCTTCAGTTGGTAGATGTTTAGGCTGCTTCCACCTTTTGTTGGCTGTAGTGAACCATGCTGCTGTCAGCGTCTGCGTACAGGGTTTTCTGTGGATAAGTCTTTCATGTCCTCTGGATGGCCACCAAGGAGCAGAATTCCTGGCAGCATAGTAACTGTCTGCTAAACTTCCCTCCATGGCTGCCTTGTTGTACGCTCCCAACAACAGCGTCCACGTTCTTCCCAACACTGGTTAGTATGTGACTTGTTGTTGTTGTGTGTTGTGTTACGTCATATGGCTTTTGGTTACGGCTATCCTGGTGGGTGTCCAGAGGCATCTCCCTGGGGAAGCCGTGGCTCTGCATCCCCGTGCAGTGATGTCCTGTGTCCCTGAGCAGCCTCCTCGGTTCCATTTCCCCTTTCTGCTTGATGGCAGGAGCAGGTCCCTTGCGCTTCCAGGGCTTTGTTGCAACCCCAGAGCCTCACTGAGGTGCCGTCCAGCTTGGTGCCTCCCTGATGTTCCCTGCCCTGTAGGGGCCGTCTGCGTTTTGCTGGGGTTCTCGCCCCTCCCTTACTGGCCTTGGCCTTGTGTTGCACTTTTCTCTTGCACAGACTTTCTGACCAGGGACGCTGCTGTGTTTTGCCTCCTGCTCATGCCGGGACTTCTGTGCTGCTTTGTCACATGCCCCTTCCTGCCTGTGTCAGCTGGGAGGGACTCCTGTGCTCTTAGAGCATCTGTTAGGAGAGACACACCTGTGGCACTGCTGTATTGCTTTATTTGTTAATTATCTAGTTGGCTTTGTCTGTATGTACCAAAAATTCATATAAGAGCCACAGTAAAATAGATGCTTTTTCCCATTCCCTGGCCAAGAAATGCAACTTTATCAAGGCCGTTGAAGATCCCTGTGTACCTTAAGGTCTCTCTTTTGTCTCACAAAGCTAACTACTTCCTTTAATTTTTATCATTCTCTTAACTTTCTTTCAGTGACTCATATTACCTTTTATCTGCATCGTATTCAAACACATAGATCTGAAGATGGAGAAAATGGAATGGTACTATACTGTTTTCTGCAATATGGTTTATTTTGTTTGCGGCTGTTGGAGTTTAATCCATGTTAATTCATGTCGCTGGAGTGTAGTCATTCTCACCGCTGCATAAAGTTCTGTTGTAAATTTTACCTCAACTCACTTTATTATTCTCCTGTCAATAGACATTTGGCTTGTTGCCAGGTTTTGACTGTTGCATTATAATGTGGCTACAAGAATAGTAAATGTCTCCTTGTATAAATATTTTTTTAGTGTATAATATTGGGGAGGAGAATTGCTCAGTAGCTGGGAATTCACATTTTAAACTTCACTAAATAATACAAAATTAGATTCTTAAGTGAATTGCTAGAAGTTTCTGAAAGTTTCCTTAGCTCTGCATCACTGCCAAGACTTGTATTTTTCAGTTGTTTTAATCTTTACCAACCTTGCAAGTGTGAAATGGTATCCCCTTGCACTAATTTTATATCCCCCAACTTGCTAATGAGACGATGTTCTTTATCTTTAGCAATGCGTTTTTTTGCTTAGTCTCTTGATACCGACTGACTTCAGTAGGTTTCTTTCAGTCAGCATTTACCTGCCACGTCCTTACACATCCTTTTCATTTGGCTTTTCTGTATTCCTCTTTGATTTTGTTTTTAACTCCACTTGATGGGTCTGTATGGCTGGGAGTTCTGTCCTTTTCACTGAGTCTGTGGTGACGGCTGGTGGTTTGGGGGGATGAGTTTGCTTAGAGCTGTCATGTTGGGCAGCATCCTGAGATGGCACCAGGGTTCCTCATCTCCCAGTGCAGTCCCCCCGTCCGGCCCCTGAGCCTGATGGGGTTCTCCCTCCACCATGAGGTTACTTGGCACGGTTGACTTTAAGGGGGAAGATTACCTGAGGGGGCTTGACCTGTCACATGAGCCCTTCCAATCTGGGTGGAGAAAACACAGAAAGGACAAGTCAGGGAGATTTAAAATATGAGTAGGCTTTGACAGACACTTGTTAAAGAGGAGGAACTGGGTAATCAGGAATGCGGGTGGCCTCTAAGAGCTAGAGTGGCCCTCAAATAGCATCTAGCATGAAAAAGGAGTCCTCGGTCGTACAACTGCAAGGACTTGAACTCTATCGCAGCCATGTGGGCTTGGCCGAGGATGCTGAGCTTCAGACTACTGCAGCTCAGTGGTAGACAACTGTCCTGGCCACCCACAAGTGAATCATCTCACAAATGTGACGCTGAAATTTTGCCTTCAATCATGAAGACATTTGAAATGCACTACTGAGCCCCCTCCTATGGGGGTTCATTACTAAAACACAACCCGCGATCACCAGTGGAACCAACTTCATCTGCCTCATCAGTTACCGCTCTGGATGCTGTGCTCTGGGTCAGTTCTTCTTGGAATAAAGTTCAGCCAGAAACGACACAGAAGTGTTTCACGAAAGTTGGATTTGTTGCAACCCAGGAGCACAGTGTTTTGGAGCCATCAGCTAGTCTACATCTAACGGCAGAATTGGATGGAGTAGATTTTGAATATTTTGTTGCAGTGAATGATGAGGTGGCAGCCTGTAATGAACGTGACCCAGAAGCAGTTTTCCAAGTGATGTTGACTGATGTACAGACCAGCACAAAAGTGCATAAAGCAGCTGACGAAGGGGAAGAAGCAAGTGAGGGTGACACCGAAACTGCAGAGACTCCAAAAGACAAGGGTGTCAGATGTCTGCTGCAGTTGGAGCCATTTGTTATGGAAAAATGAGGGGTGTACCCAGCATTGAGGGTGCTTTCTTCACCTCTGTTTGTCATAAGAATAAAAAACAGACCCAAGACTGACTCTTTACTCAGAAAAAATGATTAAACCATGAGAAAATAGCTAACGATGCTACATGTATAGTTTTACTATGTTTTGCTTATTCTCTAGCAAAAACTATATAAGAAAGTAAAGTTTTTTGAAATTATCTTCCATTTTTATTTATAGAAATATTCTCTATTTTTTGAGACTTTGAAAAAAAAAAAAGAAGTTAACTGATGACTCCATACTGAACCTCAGAGTCAAAGCATTCTATACTAGACGTACTTTTATCTGACAATGTGAATGTTACTTTTTCTGCATTATTATTAATTATAATATTTCCCAATATTTCTTTGCAGCAATCATCTGATTTCTTTTCTGAATGTATTTATCTTTTCTTATTCTTTATGAAGTTTTTGTTTCTAGTCCTTATCTTAAACATTGTTATTGTTATTGACTTTTAAGGCCCTTTAATTTTGTGAAGGCAGAAAGTGGAAAGCAAATAAACACACGTACATGTATAGAGAAAATTAAAAAAAAAAAAAAGAGAGTAAACGTTACACCACCCCAGTGTGTTGACCAGTGTGTTACCGTCCCTTGTGTGGTCAACTTACAGAGGCTCTACTGTAATTTGTTATTCAGCAGCAGAAAACTGATATAAACCATGTTGCATGTGAGAGGGCTGTGCAGCAACATTCAGGCATTTCCAGCAGGTAATTGGGCATAAATACCCAGAATTTAGAGAACGATCTAACCTAGGGATAGACTTGCGATGGCTCTTTCGGCACGAGCTGTACAAATGTGCATGGGGCTGATGTCGGTCAGAAAGAGAGTGAAGGGGGAGGGGGGAACAGGGAACTGTGGGCAGCCTTTCCTGATGTTGAACTGTGAATAAGGGCCTGAGGGCCTGAAAAGTTATAGCTCAGGGTAATGTAAGTTATAAAAATGGTGCAAGTTTTATCCCCTTGATGAGTTGTAACTCCCTTAAGACCCAAGAGCCTAGTAACTGCTTTCAGAAGTACCCAGTGGCTTCATCTGCTATTAGTTCTCCGTTTTAAAGATTCACGTTGACTTCTTATGGTTCCTCAGCACATTCAGGCTGCCGTCCAGTCCTTAGATCATTTCCTGGGAGCTGGAAAGAGAAACAGCTGTTAATATTTCCCTTCTAGTAGGAGTATGTTATGTTTGAATGCAGAAGTGGGTCCACGAAGGGGCTGGACAATCCAGTAAGAACAATTGATGTAAAGTTCAGTTTTAGAAATTTTGAGCATCTAAGTCCAAAAATAGTTTTAGGTGTCTTAAATAAGTAAGTGTTCCCAGAATGAACAAGTGATGGAAGGATTTCCTGTGTGTCCAGCCTCTGCCGGCAGCTCCAGAGTAGATGTCGCAAAGGCCACCCCTGCCCCCTACCCACACTGTCCCCTGAGAGGGGTGCAGCAGAACACAAGCACCCTGAGGAGGCCGTGACACCTGCCGGCTTCTCTAGAGCTATTAGCTTTGAAGGCCATTGCCAGCTTGGAGGAACAGTGCTCTTCCACCAGCAAGAGAAAGCACAGTAGCAAAAACAGCCTGGCGCTAGAAAATTCTCTCTTCATTCTTCCAGTTTTTTCCTATTTCACTTTCTACTTCCTGTCCTCAGTGGACGTGTGTCTGGGTAAGTCAGACCAAAAGCTTGTCACACTGACGGTAGATCCAGGCTTTGGGGCAGAGCCTGAGGGAGGAGCCCAGGCTTGCCTGCGGTCTAGGGTTAGAGATGGTGCCAGGGTGAATGAATCTAAGGGCGATTTTAGGCCATAGCTTGGCCTGTGCAGACTTAACCCCCTGAGGTGACTTATTTTCACATCTGAGGGACTGAAGACCTTGAGGCGGGGATTGCGGAGAGCTCTCTCCATGCGGATACCTGGGCAGGTGTGTAAGCCAGCTCTGGTCACATCCTGCTGTGGTATAAAATTGTCTGTCTGGTTGAGGCAGCCAGGCTATCCCAGACAAACCCAAGTAGACCAGCCTGGTGACTCACCCAGGCCTTTGACCAGATGGCGCTGTCAAGTGGCGTGGTGCTCCTGCCTGCCTTGGCCGTGGGTGTTCTGACCCTGTCCTGCTCAGTGCTTTTCTGAGCTATTTACTGGAACTTTGTGCTTTTGCTTGGTTGAGGGCCAGACATTGCTACCACCATGCCTTTCTCTTTGTCTCCTTCCACTATTGACGTCACCCTGGTTTCGTCCCTGACATCTACGTGACGGTGGTTCCTCATCCCTGTTGGTTTCTGCATTGTAAAGGACTGTCTTTCTGGTGCCCCGTCATGGCTCTTACTGCTGACGGTACCCCATCTAGCAGTAACTGACCAGTGGAGGAAATGGACGTAAGTGCATATGTGGTAAGACTAGCGAGAAATCAGACAGGTTTCTTTGCTGGCCTAGAGATCCGTCTTGTGACTTTCAAGTTATATCAACATAAGGACAATCTGATAACCTTACGTCTAACTGTCACATCCTGTGGCAATAACACTAATGCCAGGGTAAGCTGAATAGTCAATGTGGACCAGGAATCAGGGCAGGAGTTTTATGTATGTTATTTATTTCACTTGCATGGCAACGTCATTTTCCTGCTAAGAAATCTGAAGCTCAGAAGGGTGAATAACTGGATAAGCAGATACTCGGGGTGAGTGTGTTCACCTTCCATGTCCATTCGCGCGCTTAGTAGGGAACTAAGGGAAATATCCTGGACTGTGTATTCAGACACAGACCTTGCTGAATATGTCACCTTCAGTCTAATCACCCACTTGGTGGCAAATGAAAGGAAAATATCTTGAGCCTGTATCAGATGCGTCAGTGGAATTTCTTATTTAGAGAAACCCTTTAATGAGAATTATATTGTAAAGAAGAGAATTTTCTAATTTATGTAAAACAGATTGTAAGGTTTTGTAGTGCAGGGATTAAGGTACAGTTGCAGTAAATGTAACCAAACGTTGCAGCATCTCTGTGAATAAATGTGTGAAACATTTGAAGGGGGCAGAGGGAGTGGGCAGAGGGTGCCTGGAAGGCAGGGGATTCCTTTCCTGTGACCACTGCAACAAATTACCACAAATGCAGTAGCTTAAAACAACAGTAAGTTAAGCTCTTAGATTCTGGAGGCTTCAAGGAAGAACGAATTTCCTCACTCTTGTCAGCTTCCAGTGGATGCTGGATCCTAAAGTCTTTCCTTGAATAATAAATTCCTTGGCTTGTGGCCCCTTCCTCCGTTTTCACAGTCTCGTCCTCTCTTTCTGTGCGTCTGTGGTCACTTTGCCTCTTCCCCTCCTGTGGTGAAATCTCACTCTCTGCACACCTGTGTTTAGAGCCCAAACCATCTCACATAATCTCCACATCTCAAGAGCCTTAACTATATCTGCAAAGTTCCTTTTTTTTGCCAAATAAGATTAACATTTATAGGTTCCGGGGAGTAGGATGTGGACATCTTTGGGGGCTATTGTTCAGCTACGACAGTTGGCTTGAAAGGACATAAGAATTGTCTTAGTGCATTTTGCATTGTTGTAAGGGATTACCTGTTTATGAAGGAAAGAGGCTTATTTCGCTGACAGTTCTGCAGGCTGTACAAGAAGCACGGCCTCAGCCTCTGGTTCTGGGGCTTCAGGGGACTTCCAGTCATGGCCGAAGGTGGAGGGGACCTGGCACATCACATGGTGAGAGAAAGAGCAACAGGGAGAAGAGAAGAGGTGCCAGGATCTTTGTAACCCGGCATCTCACAGGAGCTAACAGAACTCCCCCACTGCTGCACGGATGGCACCATGGCATTCGGGAGGGATCTGCTCCCATGCCCAACACCTCCCACCAGGCTCCACTTCCACACTGGGGGTCAAATTTCAACGTGAGTTTTGGGGGGGACAAATACCCAAACTGTATCAGGAATTATGGCATCAATTCCAAGGAGTCCATTGTCATGGGAAGAAGAAAGGATAGCTTCTCAGGGGTCCAGAGGACAGATACCTTGCAGCAGGGCAGGAGTGCTGAGACACAGTCTCCACCGGGAAAAGCAAATGGAAAATTACTTTGAGGAGGAAAAGGGGGAGAGGGTGGGGTGCAGCCTGCACGTGTCCATTTCACTCGGTTTTCTTGGGCTTGATTTCCAGCATAGTACCTGGTGTCTTTAACATCATGTCCCCGTCTTTCTCCAACTGGGATACACACACATACACAGAGCTGGTGTAAGCAGGCCACAGAGGAGACCTGGCTCATCTTGGGAATGTTTTTTTCCTCAGATATTAAACCATCGCATTTATTTGTAACTTAACCTAATTATGGTATGAAGGAGAATCCATGAAACTTGGTAAACTTTTAAGCTTAATCCTTTGCAGTCTTAAGATAAACTTTGCAGTCTTAAGAAATATTGTTTAGTGTATTAGAACGTTACAGAAAGAAGTTTAGAGGTCTTGGGGTAGTGTTTGGTTTCACAAAACATTAGGTCCCACAGCGTGCTGGGGTAAGCAGGAAAGTGGTGTGGGCAGTGTTCCCACGTATTTACGTTCTGTTTTGTCAAGGCTGGAGGAGCTGCCACATGGCAGGGCTGTATTTGCAAGACTGAAAAGCAGATATCACAGGCCTTTGAACAACGTGATACATCCGCCATGCCCATGAGAACCTGTGTCTGAGGTTACTGGAAATGCTCATGGCTAAAGTCATCCATTATCCGGAATAAACTTCCCCGGAGGGAATTTTTTAGACTCACGCCAGGGACTAGTAATAAAACACAAACCATAAAGTGTCCTCCAGCAACAAAAACACGTGGGATGTTTTTCTATATAATATTTCACATTAAATGTAATTGTAGATTAACTTTTATAGAGAAAATATTTATTCAAGCCAGATATGCTTAAATCCTTTCATTTCCTCAAGTATGACAAAGCACTGGGAATACACTCCCCTTTGTAATTTCCTACTGATTTGCCACAGTTGTGGACAGAACATTAACTCTGCGAAATCTGCATATGGGAAACGACCCCAGATGGAAATCTGAACTTGGCCAGAACCCTGACTCTGCAGCTCAGGCCTGCGCTCTGGCCCAGCATTTGTGGCTCACCTAGTCTTCACGTGACTGCTGAACTGTGTGGGTGCCCCACATCTCAAGGTCTCACTGCTCGAGGGTGTAATGAGGATCACATCACCCATGAGGTCCAGTCCTGCTCCCAACTCACAGGTAGCTCATCTGTCAGAGAAACGTATACTGTGTCGGATTTAGTTAAAACCAAAACCTGTTTTCACAGTCTTAAACACATGTCAGACTTTAGCATAAATTTAACAATATCTAAATTCCTGATGTGCACAAAGTTGGAAGCTATGGTGATGAGGGGAATAGGTCTTGACGTGAAACATACCTGGCTTGGAGTCTTGCCTCTGTCATTTACCAGCTTGGGGGTGGGGCGTTCATTAAGGAATTGACTAGAATAGTTGGTCTTCTCCTGTGTGAAATGGGGATGCCTCCTGGACAAGTCCACGCATGTATTAGTTGCTGAGCATAATACGTGGCTAATTATATCACCTGCTTGAGAAGCAGAGGTAAGAGCAGCTGTAATATCATGGCTTTGATCTACCCCAAGCTCTGCATCTTGAGCTGAAGCCTTGAATAAAGGTCATATTACTTTTCATTATTACTGGGGGTATTTGATCCTTGCAGTAGGCGGATACAGTGTCTCTGCCTTAGAGAGAAAATGGATTGTTTAGGTAGCCAGGGTTGTAGCACACTTCCACTAGCAGACATTGGAGATGGTTTTCTGAAAACCATGCAGGTGAAGCATCGTAGGTTCGGAGGGGGGATGACAGTGGCTGCGCTGTGGACAGAACCAAACTGTAGCCTCTGTCTTCTGCAACAACTGTGGGCTTTGAAGTAGATATCCTCGCTAATTCCTAGTGTTGGGAAAATTTATGATTAATATATACCTTTGCACATAGAAGTGTGTACCTGAAACTGTTGTACTTCAGTTTCTTTCTTTCTTTTTTTAATTTTTTGAGACATAGTCTCACTCTGTCATCCTGGGTAGAGTTCTGTGGCCTCATAGCTCACAGCAACCTCAAACTCTTGGACTCAAGTGATCCTCCTGCCTCAGCCTTCTGAATAGCTGGGACTACAGGAGCCTGCCATCATGCCCAGCTAGTTTTTCTATTTTTAGTAGAGATGGGGTCTGGTACTTGCTTAGGCTGATCTTGAACTTGTGAGCTCAGGCACTCCTCCTGCTTTGTCTCCCAAAGTGCTAGGATAACAGACTTGAGCCCCCACACTTGGCCATGCATTAGTTTCTCTACATGTGCTCCATAGAAAATAACCAGTGGTAACAGTAACTCTGAGAATCCTGTGTTTCAGAGTGCACCTGTGACTTCCTTGCAGACCCTATCAGAAGGATATTTTTCTGTTGCATTCATAAAAACTCACAGCTAACTTTCGGGTAGTTTCTGGCTCTTTCCCTCTCCTCCCTCCTTCTCTTCTTCCTTCTCTCAGCTTGTTTTTGGGAAGATTTCAGTCACTTTATTGGATACCCTTGCGTAACTATGCCCTTGAATTGCTTCTGTTGACACATGGTAATCATCCTCATTTTCAATTTTGTGTTTTAGCACTACCTACTAAAAATACTTATTAGTCTTTTTATACTAATAAAAATTAGTATAAATTTCTTATGCTAATAAAAATTAGTATAAATTTCATAACACAGTCTTTAATATGCTAATGGGCTTTTTCCCAGAAAATTAGTACCTTGTAATATAAAACCAAAATGACCTAGGTAGCCTTGATTTCTGTGATTCTCTCTCAGCCTCCCTGCCCTTCTCACTCCCCTGGCTGCGGAGAGCTAGGGGTGTGGAAAGTGAGCATCTGGGATGCCTGTAGCACGGCCAGGCCAGACACTGGGCCAAGAGCTTTTGTATGTGGGCTCTTTTCATCTCAGTTAGCATCTTTTAACACAGGCCTTGGTATTCCTGTTTAACTGGGGTTTAAAGAAGTTACATAATCTGTCCACTGTGTCACACTTGGAAAGTTTGCGATTAGGATTCAGGACTGAATCAAACCATGATGTCACTTATTTGAACTCCGTTCTAAGACCTGCATCTTTTTCTTGGTTTGATATTATTATTCCTCTAGATAGTCAGCTCTGTACTACTCTTGTTGGGGTCTTTTGTTTGATTTGTGTCTCCTCTTTTCTTATCGATGACTTTTTTAATTGATAAAAAGCCAGAAATGGTGATAAGCTAGTAGATCTGTGGAAGACTTAGGCGATTACCCACCTGCCGCTCTGTAAAGTGTAGTTAAGGGGACAGTCGTTCAGGATGCTAATGGGGAGGTGGGAAAGAGTTTCTCTGCACAAATATGTGTAGTGGTTGCATAAGTTTATCCCCTGAGTCTTCAATATGCTAATGTACTTTCTGCCAGAAAGAATTGTATTGCACGTCACCTTCCAAACTGGTTTTTGTGGACATCTAACATAATTTGTTAGAAAGCAAAAATCAGATTAAGACTGGGTCATCTTCAGCTTCATCAAATTGGCTTTCCTTTTGAAGAAAGAAAAAGGGAATAGTGGTTTGGCAGTTCCAGTTGCATGAGGACTACCTCCTCTCATACTGGTGTTCCCTTGCGTTCACTGCTGCTGTGGAAAATGTAATAAATGTGGGAGAGAAGGCTCCTAGGATACTTGAGGCCTTTGTAGAGTTTACAGCCGCAAGTGGTACAATATCCTTCACACCCACAAGTGATACACGCTGCTGATTTCCCCTTATGGGTTGAACTTCTTTTATTTTGTTGCATAGTCCTACTTTATAATTTTTCATGTTTAATCGGCCAAATGTGGATGCCATAAAGAAGGCAAAATGTAGGATCCCTTCCAAACTTGCTTATTCTGGAAACGCTTACTATGTCAGGTGGAGATTGGCGAGTTCTTGGATTTTTTATTATTCTGTTTCATTGTTTAAAGGGGGGCATAAAGATAAGGATTAAATTCGTAATAATAAAAATGTTGGCCAGTTGAACTCCTGTGCCTGCAGCTTTTCCCAATCTCTTTCCAAACTTTGTGGGCCAAATAATGCTTTTTATTTGAAAGAAATGTTGTCTAGTCTTGAGTTTTCATTTTTCTGGGTAAAGGTACTGAGTTCTCAATTGCTGATACAAGATATTCAGGGTCACCCATCTGGTTAGTGGAAATGTGCCTGTTGATGTAATCAGAGTCACGGAACGTAGAATTTAATGCTGTCTTTGGTTAAAAGAAACAGTAGAGGGACATATGGCAGAACTCCCCTTTCACAGAGAAATGGGCACATGAGGTGACAGCTACAAAGGGGTCCCTTAGAACTAGGAAAGCACATTGTCGCCTTGCACAGCAATGGACTTGTTCTTCTTACGCATGAGAGGATTAGCGTCTGCCACAGAACTTGTGACCATCCACATCTGGGTCTTTATTTCATTTACATTGAGGCTAAGAAAAGCTTAAATTTAAAATGGAAGTGGTTGATTGAAGGTGATGACATAGAAACTGGGAAATCAAATTTTTTTCATAAGTGTACAGTGTGTTTTCAATCCCAGAGCTCCAGTGTCCCTGAGCGGTCCCAGTGCCACCCTCCAGGTAGCTCTGAAGTACAGCCTGTCCCCAGGTTACAAATGAGATAGGTTCTATAGGTCTGTTCTTAAGTTGAATGTGTATGGAAGGTGGGACAGGTACGTTTGCCTATCACATGTAATAACCTCCATTCGTAAGGGCACACTGTATGTCAGTCGGGTATTTGTAACTCAGGGATTGCTTGTACTGGTTTCCTTCCGAAGCCCAAAGAGGTGGGCTTTTCCCTACTCTAGTCATCACATGTAAAAAAAGGAGTTAACTTCTTCCCAGAAAACGGTATTTGGAAATTGGAAATACAGTGATGCTTTCTAGACTTCTTCCTGCTGTCCTTGCTGGATGACAGCCTTGTCAGATGTGGGGTGTGGCCACGTGATTGGGTCCTAGACGGCTACAGCCCTGGAGGAAACCATTCACACTCTGGCCTCTGTTTCCTCTTTGTGGAGAGCCTGCATGATCTCCAAGGTAGCATTTGTTTTTGTTCTAAAATCCTATGTATTATTTAAATTTTGAAACCTTGGATAAATAAATGAAATGTCTCCTGAATTTATTTTTAATATGTAGGTCATGGCCAAGAATATTCACTGATATAAATGAATTTTTTAAAGAAGTACCTTTAACATTTTATGTGGGATTGCACTCCACTGGAAGGGTTTTAGTTCCATTGTGTCCGTTGTATTTCAGCCTCGTCTTTGAGCCGAGTCAGTCTAACACACTGAGTAATAACAGAATGGACTCTGTGTTTTATGAATTAATCACTGAGCTCTCAAAGGGATAAAAATTATGAAAACCCCCGACAATTTATTCTAGTGAAATAAATAGCCCATTGCTTATAAAAACGTACCTTGTATTGTTGCTTTTTGTTCCACAGGTGTGAATAAACCTGGAAAGCATAAACATTTGGAAGTTATTGAAAATTCATTGAAAATGAAGTTCAAAACTTCCACCCAAAAATAGAATTATTATAGTTGGCTGCAATTTTCCTTATATCTCAGTGGTGTAATTTCCCCACAAGTAAGAAAATTGAATGTGTAATATCTAAGAATAATAAGCTGTTAAGAGCAAGTTTACATGCCTTTATGATGAAATACTGTAGAAAATGGGCTGTGTGTCATGGAGCCGGGGAAGTCTTCCCTTACTAAGAAGGAAATAACCTGACTGGCAGCGGGCGTGCTGATCAAGAGAAGTTAGTTCACCGCGGTGTAATAAAGAATGCCATGAAGGATTATATTGCAAAAAAAAAAAAAAAAAAGCCAGATTTTTTTGGGGACAGGGGACAGTTGCTCCCTATCTCCCCCCATAACAGTGAGAGATGCTTATTATAGAATTGAAAAAATGAAGGCACTAGAAATCGCTAACACTGTCACCGTCTCAGGGTGATTGCTGCTGTCTCACAGGTGCCTGCTGTTGGCACGTGTCTCTGCATTTGTGGGTACATCTGTGTGTGCACACGCATCATTTTTCATGGTGTGCTCTGTCTGTGTTTTCCACAAATAGGTCAAATAGGTCATAAATGGCTAAGAGGAGACTTGTGAACTTCCATCATGAGGACTCCAAAGTTTTTTCCACTTCAGTTTTTGGCCGGGGCGGGGTTTGAACCGGCCACCACCAGTATATAGGGTCGGCGCCCTACTCCTTTGAGCCACAGGCACCAGCCAGGTGGTCATTCCTTATTTAATCTGTTCTTCATATTCTGTCAGCCTTCTTACATACTAGATGTTAATGGCTTTTGCAAAGGAGATGGTATACAGAAGCTGAAAGCATTGGATCACTTGATCCATCTTACATATGGGCCCATATTAAAAAACAGAAAATTAGTCAAGGTCTTAAGAGAATTTGTTAATTCCATCTCCTGTCCTCAAACAGAACTGCCCAGATCCTCTCAAACTGAGGTTCTCCTGGAAACAAAATTGTAAACCACAAATAGTAATGAATACCCTTTGATGTCAGCACCTGATTCCTCTGCCTCACTTCAGGCCTTTGGAGCAGCCTCAGTCTTTTTCTTTCTGATTTTTCTTCATTGGCAACGTGGGGCAGCTGGTTGCCTCTTTCTAAGGTTTCTTTTTCTCAATATACTAGGAAGCTCAAATTACCCTTTAACTTTCTCTTTATATTAAATTTCTTCTTCTTATCCTCTTTTACCGGGCTGGAGCGAAAGTAATTGTGGTTTTTGTGTTCTTGCAGTTTGCCATTTGATACTGGAATACATTCTTAAGTGAATGTGGTTACGTTAGACGTCATTTTAATACAGATTTCCCCCTTTATTTCTTTTGTTTATTTTTATTACTTTGAACTATGGAAATGGTGTTAGACAAAAAAACAAATTTGAATGATTGTCTTATTTGAGTTCAAAATGCATCATAAAGCAGTGGAGACAACTTGCAACATTAAGGACGCGTTTGGCCCAGGAAGTGCTGACACACACACAGCACAGCTGTGGTCCGAGAGGTCCAGCAAAGGAGAGGAGAGCCTTGAAGCTGGGGAGGGTAGTGGCCGGCCATCGGAAGTTGACAGCGACCAGTAGAGAGCAACCATCGAAGCAGATCTCTGGCAACTGCATGAGAAGGTGCTGAGGGACTCGGTATCCACCCCTCTAGGGGCACTGGGCATTTGAAGAAAATTGGAAAGGTAGAAAAGGTCAGTCAGTGAGTGCCCCAGAAGCTGACTGAAAATCCGAGTAATTGTCATTTCAAGTGTCTTCTCTTATTTACACAACAATAATGAAACTTTTCTGGGTCAGATTGTGACGTGGTGAAAGTTGGATTTTATAGGATAGCCAGAGCCTTCCAGCTCAGCATTTGGACGGACAAGAGCCTCCAAAGCACTTCCCAAAGCCAAACTTATACCAAAAATGTCATGGTCACTGTTTGCTGGTCTGCTGCTGGTCTGATCCACCACAGCTTTCTGAATCCCAGAGAAACCATCACATCTGAGCCTGCTCAGATGTGGACGAGATGAACCAGAAACTGCCCCCGCCTGTGGCTGGCACTGGTCCACAGAAAGGGCCAGGTTCTTCTCCACCCCAATGCCCGTCTGCATGTGCACAACCAGCACTGCAAAAGTTGAGCGAATCAGACTACAAACCTTTGCCTCATCTGACGTATTTACCTGACATCTTGCCAACTGACTGCCACCTCTTCAAGCATCTCAACAACTTTTTGCAGGAACCCACTTCCACAAGTAGCAGGATATAGAAAATGCTTTCCAAGAATTCCTTAAATCCTGAAGCCTAGATTTTTATGCTTCAGGAGGAAACAAACCTATCTTATTGGTAACAATGTATTGATTATTATGGTGCCTGTTTCAATTAATAAAGATGTGTTAGAGCCTAGTTATAATGATTTAAAATTCATGCTCCAAAACTGCAATTACTTTTGCACCAACCTAATACCACAAAAAGCTTGCTATGAATACCACAAATATAGTATCGGGCATATGGTATGCTTCAGTAAAAAAGTGTGATTGAATAAACTTGAGTGGGGTTTCTTAATTCCTGTGTAAATAACCCATCACCTTCCTTCCTAATTACCTTCTCCCCATTCCATCCCCATTTCTGTCCTGGGTGGTACTCCTGGAAAGGCCCCTGTGTCCGGCAGGGAATATGAACGAGGCCATTACTGAGACAACACCTGGAAAGGCCATTTTCAGGGACTTGACCAAATCCTTACCCAGCAACTCTTTCCATCTCCAGTTATGTTTGGATGATAGGAAGTGAGTAGTGGACTGAACTAGGTTCCTCTTTTTACAGCTGATATCTGTGTAGTATTTTACAGTTTACAAAGTATTAGTCTCTTAGCAGACATCTATTGAGTGCCTACTGTGTGCTATCCAGTAAGGCAAAGGAGTAGAGCTTCAAGGTTGCTTAAAGCATCCCTTGCCTTAGGGAGCTCATAGCCTAATAGAGGGGATGGGATATAACAAAGGTTTCTGATGGAAGTGAGATAAATCCAGGTAGCAGAAAACAACAAGTGATCAGTTCTGTCTGATAGACAGGAGACTCAAGAAAAAGTGGTTGACTTGGGCTCTAGCATAATACTTCAGATGTAATTTATTTAATGTGGCTGCCTTGGCTCCATTTCCAATGTTGAAGGTGTGCACTGGCCTTCCCATCTTGGAAATCCTGGTACAGGTGGCTGGCTTAGAGTATGGGATGCCAAGGAGGATGGGATTTTAGATGGAGCTGAAGAGTTAGGGGGCATATCTTAGAGGACCCTAAGGGAGAAATAAGAGGGGAGGGTTTTTTAGGTTAGAAAAATAAATGACACAGGGGGAGGATAACGGAGAGGAAGGTGAGTCAGGAGAGAATGGGAACCCGGAGGCTATTGTAGCACAGTAGCTCCACATTACAGCCTTTCTGTAGTGACAATAATGGTCCCATAAGGTTATCATGGAGCTGGACAGCCCTTCCCACCTAGTGACATCATAGCCATAGTAATGTCATTGCACAACGACTTTATTTCTTTAATAAATTTATTGTAGCCTACATGTATAGTGTCTCCAAAACCCATAGCAGTGTACAGTAACGCCCTCGGCCTTCACATCCACTCACCACTCACTCACTGACTCACCCAGAACGGCTTCCAGTCCGGCAACCTCCATTCATGCTAAGTGCCCTGAATAAGTGTGCCCTTTGTTGTCTTCACACTGTGATCTTACTGTACCTTTTCTGCTCAGATACATTTCGAGGCACAGACACTTACCACTGTGCTGCAGCTGCCTGTGGTATTCAGCACAGTGCATGCTGTGCAGGCTTGCGGCCTCACTGTGCAGTGGGTGCACCATCTAGGTGTGTGTAGACACACTCTGTGATGCTCCTGTGACCACAGACGCTCCTGAGGATGCATTTCCCAGCAGATATCCCCATCATTAAGCTACGCATGACCTTATTCCAAGTGAAAAAATACTGTGGTTCAAGGAAAAAGACGAGAGAGGCAGTGGGTTGGGGCCAGGGGAGGACTGACCTCGCGTTGTCACAGGAATGTGGTAGAGGAGGCAGTGTCGAGAGGGATCCTCCCTCCTGGGGCGGGGCCCTGTTTCCATTAACTCCAAATACGCCATGAGGATGAGATGATTATTATCAAGTGTCCACTGTCACATCAGAGGGGCCTGTGAGACAGATTGTCAGGATTAATTGGAGACACAAATACAAGTGTGACTTGGGACACAAATGTGCCTTAAGGGTGGGCACACTTTTTCTGTCAAGGGTTAGTTAGTAAATACTTTAGGCTTTGTGGTCTCTCTGCAGCCGAACTCTATTGTTGCACCGAAGTAGCTGTGGACAGGACATAAACAGATGAATGTGGCTGTGTTCCAGTAAGGCTTTATTTACAGAACTGGGCAATGGGCTGATTTGACCCAGGGGCCATAGTTTTTGGATCCCCAGACTGGATGACTGTCAGCAAGGAGGTTGGAGTTATTCATGGAAGTAGATGAGAGGGTGTCTCATGTGACTATTTTCTCCCTGGGGGATACTAACCAGCAGTGGTACAGGGTCACCCCTAAAGTCACCAGGTATAGGGAGAGTGGAAAATATTTTGTAAAGATCTCATAAAATTTTATAACAAAATACATATAACAAAATTTTTATAACAAAATACAAAATATTTTGTAAAGTCACCAGGTATAGGGAGAGTGGAAAATATTTTGTAAAGATCTCATAAAATTTTATAATGAAGATGTTTGTAAGTAAAGGTAAATAAATGGGACAATTTAGCATTTGTCCTATGTATAGTGACTTCAGGGGAGACTTTTGGGACATGCTGTGGAGTAAGACAAACTTGCAGATCACACGAGATGACTGTTAGCTGGGAAGAGACCAGAGTGGGCAGAGAGTGTGAGAGTGTGTGTGTGTGGAAGTCACCTGTCACAGAGACGACTTGTGTGCAGAAGCAGTGACACAGCGGGACTTGTGTGTTAGGCAGAAGGGAAGTTTTGGTGAGTGACGGGGGGGTGGGCAGAGGTCTTTGACAGGACAGGAAGTGAAGACGGCAGCACTGGGCCACCACGTTTCACATGGGTTACGCCATGTAGGGCTCTGGACAGCCCTGCTGGGAGCTGTGAGGAAACGGCCCCCACAAAGGTAAAGAAAGCGACTCAAACTCAATGCTTGTACCTTGTGTTTGTGTTATTTTATTATTGTTATCATTATTATTTTACTATAGCTGCCTGGGCCCAATCTTAAGTTAAGAGACCCTTTCTGGTTTGAAAGAGAAGAGTTGCCTGTGGGTACCCTGGCCCCCCACTTGAGGTCACAGGTGGAAGCTACTCTAACAGAGAACAGTGGGCGCTGCTGTGCCCGAAAACTCGCACTTTCAGTTATACAGGTGATGTCTTGAGCTGAGTGTGAGCACTGTGTGCCCTGCCCTGGACTAGAGCTTGGTCACGGTGGCTTGGTTAATCTTTTATCACTCTTGGGGTTTTGGAAGTGCTGTTTTCATTCTATCAGTATGAAATACCTCCTGGAGTAAGCAGTGGAGTAGAATTTAAACTCCTGTGTCCCAGAGACTTCTCATAAACAGAGTAAACACAATGGAAACAACTGATTGCGAATTCTGGCATGTCAGTCAGTGTGATGTTCCTGCCCACCTCCTTCGGTCCTGTTATCTCTGCCTCTTTTTCTTCCCCTCTCTCTCTTTCTGATAGTTGCTGTAATTTGATTTTTAAGAAGGTTGTAGCGCTGTGGAATTTTGTTACATCCTGTATTCTCGTTCTGAGGTCTACCACCGTGGCTGGGCATGTGAACTCAGCCACTAGTGAATGATAAAAATATGTCATGGTGGGAGGGAGGTGGGAAGCAAGCAGGGAACACAGGAAGTGGGAAGGGATATGTGGTGAAGGGTGGGAAGGGCCCCCCCCCGCCCCCCGGCCAGGAGGGCCCCACGAATGTGTCTGTGTACCCTAAACACTTCTGTTTTCAGCTGGCTTGCTTCTGCTCACAGTTTCTCAATTTACATACGTAAGGGTTGCAGACAAAATGACTGGAATCTGGGCACATGCTTCCTGGATGCTTGCCAGCTTTGATTTCAGGCTTATAATTTTTTAGATGTAATACAAGATTCACAGTTGTTTGTTTCTTCTAATGAGGTGGCAAGATAAGTCTACATCCATTACAGCTGTTCAGCACAGGATATCTGAATATCAATTTAGTTTTTTAAAAGAAACTTGAAAACATGGTCTAAAAATAGTGCACATTTTTGAACTTGTAATTGGACTTTTATCATAAGTCAACTTTTCCTGCCTTGTTGAGTGTGGGTGGAAGCTTTCAATGTGATTGAAAGCTATATTGGCGTGGAAAATTGGCGAGTAAAAGTTCTTCCTTTTCTCTTGAACTTTTGGAGCAGAGAGTCACATCTGGGAATCTTCTGGTGGTTCTCTCAGGTGTCGGTGCAGTTGGACCCTGGCCACAGAGCTGGAATGCCGGAGCCCCAGCCTCAGCAGCATGTGCTAATACAGGTCCCAGAGAATCTTGGCCACGGGGCGGTGCAGGAGTAGCCACTGTCTGTTCAGCGGAGCCTTTGCCTGTCACCCGCCTGTCCCTTCCTTATCCTCAGTGGAGCCTGTTGACTTTATGCTCCCATTTGTGTGAGAAACTCTTTTCTCCACCATCACACCACACTGGAACAGAAGCAATGTGGAGTGGAACGTTTGGATTTTTACTTGCTGTACAAGTCAACTGAGAGATGAGAGCAGTCTTGATTTTGTGTTGAGGAAGGTTTTCTTTTTCCTTTTTTAAACAGAATTATTTGAGCCTGTTCTATTACAGAATAAATTCAGCTTGGTTTGGAGAAGAGCCACACAGATGGAAAATAATGAAAAGACAGTAAATAAAATGTGACATGAAGGGGAGGAGGGTGACCAGGGGCTTAGAACGAGGCATTTCATTTTATTTTAGGAGGAATAAACTTCATGTTAATGAACTTGGCAGATGATCCTGAATCAGAGGAGATTTCAAAATTCTGGAAGGACAGAAATACTATAATTATACTTTAAGGAGATTAAAAAATATCAGCAGGAAGTAACAAGATGAAGTATAGCTTGGAAAATGCACACTGATGCAACTGGGGGAAATAATGTAAAATGCAGAGCCCAAATGAACACAAGAAATGTGTACAAAAATGCCAAAGAGCAGCAATGTTTGGAAATATCCAGTAGACCTAAAACCACTACAATAGGCTGACTCTTCTGGGCCACCTACATTGCTCATCCTCAAAAAGAAAATGATGATTATTTTTGCAGAAAAATGATCAGCATTGTTTTAGTTTCCATAATCTCCCTGTTGAAGACATAAAAAGATTTTTAAGCCAGTAGTTGGCAGACTGGGTCGGAAATATAATACATGGATGATGATGGTCTGAACTGAGACCTTGTAACTTGAACGAGATGGACCTCAATGGAATTTAGGAGGCAGAATCAACTGAGTGAAGTTCCACGATGGGGCAAAAAGTGATTGAAGATGACTGCGCAGCTGTGATTTGTGAGGCAAGATTATACATACGAGTTCAAATTCTGCAGAAAGGTATGGATTCCATATTGGTTAAGTTGCAGGGGCTTACAGGATGTTCAGTTTTAAGAGATTTTAAGGTATCAGTGGATGTTAAGGTTCAACTAGGTGAGTCTGTAAGCTAATTTGAATTTTAGTGATTAATAGGGAAGCTTAAGCAATAATGTTGCTAGTACTTTATCCCAAACAGCTCTAAAATAAGGGAACCTCAGACGCCTCGGGAAAACAGTGAACACCAATTATTTAAGTATTCCTTTGTTTTCATAAGACTGTGCTTATTCATCTTCTTTAAATATAGCTATAGTAGGTAAAGCTATTTTAATAACCAGACATTTAAAAACACATATAGCTTTTAAGAATGACATGAGAAAATAAGTATTTTTAAGAAAGCTTGTAAGTTGTCACATTTAGTTTCAGAGGGAAGATATTTGCCTGGGAAAGAAAATTAGTTTAAAAGTCATGGACCAAAAAAAAGAAAGAAAGAGTCATCAACCCATTCTTTCAAAAATGGATGTAAGTGTAGCAGTCTAAGGATGCTGATGATGTGTGAGATTGAAATAAGGTTGCTGCTCGGTTTCTTAAGACATTATATTGATGCTCTCCCTGGGTAGTAATTAGCAGTTAATGAGCATAGGTCCCAGACTTGAGGCAGCTGAAACTCACACTCAAGCACAATGTTAGTTCTTAATTGAAAACTTAGGGAAGTGGAACTATCGATCTTCACCTAAAATATCTTCTCCTAAAATGCAGCCCTTACACAATTATGGCTCTATGTTATGGAATTTGGGCAAAGGGTGCTAGACCCAGAAATCTGAGGATTGGGTTCTGGGACCACATCTGCTTCCTTTAGATGTGTGAACTTGATAAGGCCCCCGAGATGTCTGAGCCCAGGTCCCTGGGCCCAAGGGAGCCACCATGCCTTCTTCCCTGAGATGTCTGAGCCCAGGTGCCTGGGCCCGAGGGAGCCACCATGCCTTCCTCCCTGAGATGTCTGAGCCCAGGT
>NW_003852501.1:5411559-5523457 GCF_000181295.1 Otolemur garnettii | reverse complement strand
GAGGGAGCCACCATGCCTTCCTCCCTGAGATGTCTGAGCCCAGGTCCCTGGGCCCGAGGGAGCCACCATGCCTTCCCCTCCTGTCTTCATTGTGCACTTCCAGGAGGTGGAGATGTTTGTTGATTGAAACCTTCCTTATAGGCGCACTCATAAGTTGCAATTTCATTATTGTACAACATTGTAGAGTGAATGAACTTCCACAAACCTAGATGGGATGGTTACTGCACACCCAAGGTGGGTGGTATGTGGCTCATTGCTCCCAGACTATAGAACTGTACGGCAGATTACTACTCCGAGCACTGTAGGAAGTTGTAGCACTATGATAAGTATTCATGTATCTAAACACATATAAACATAGAAAAGGCTCAGTAAAAATATAGTATAATTTTATAGGACCACTATCACACATTATACATGCAAAAAAAAATCATTATGTATTACATGACCATAAGAATTGAATGCCTAGGCTTGGCACCTGTGGCTCAAGTGGCTAAGGCAAACCTAAGGTGGCGGGTTCGAATCCAGCCAAGGCCCACCAAACAACAATGACAGCTGCAACCAAAAAAATAGCTGGGCATTGTCGTGGGCGCCTGGGGCTCCCTACTTGGGAGGCAGAGGCAGGAGACTCACTTGAGCCCAGGAGTTGGAGGTTGCTGTGAGCTGTGTTGCCACGGCACTCTACCCAGGGGAACAGCTTGAGGCTCTGTCTCAAAAAAAAAAAAAAAAGAATTGAATGCCTTATGAGCTAATGTACCTACATAAAGTCTACATAACGTGCGTTGTTAATGCCAGCAAAGGCCATGTGTCTCAGACAACAAATTAGAGTACATGTGTGTTTCAGTATAAAAAAGTGTTACAGCAACCCAGCGGCTAACTGGAAATGAAGCTTCTGTGCTTCTCAAAGCATTTTGTGCTTATTTCTCACCATTGTTAAAGCATTTCACCTATTGGGATTATTTATGTGTAGTTTTCAGAAGAGAGATATATAGTATATAGTCATTTCAAAATATATTTGTCATAATCACCCCTTCTCTTCACATGTTTTCCATGGTGTATGTGTGTTTTGGAGATGGGGTCTCACTATGTTGCCCTGGCTAGACTTGAACTCCTGGGCTCAAGTGATCCTCCAATCTAGCCTCCCAAGTAACTGAGAGTCCAGGTATGCATCATTGGGCCTGTGATGGTGAATCTTGCAGATCATTTGTCCTCAGGAATATGTGTCAGGAACTGATAATGAGTGATTTTAGATGGGTGAAGAAGCAGTGGCTGGGAAAGAACCTTTGGAAGTGTAAGAAAGGGCCATCACCCTCTGAGTCTGGGGGATGTGCAGTGTGGAGTGTTATGCAGAGCACACAAATGGGGTGCTCTCACAATACCTCTCTTGGGCTAGGTTCCACGTGGGGAAGGGATTTTTTGAAGTGGTGGAACAAGTATGAGTATTGTAAATTGTATCCGCCCCAAATTCTCATGTTTAAGCTCTACTTCTAGCATCTTAGAATGCTGGATACTAGGGGAGGGCCAGAGACAGGTTCATGTTCTGTCACCCAGGCTGGAGTATATGGGTGTGATCATAGCTCACTGAAGCCGCGAACTCCTGCTCTCAGGTGATCCTCCTGCCTTGGCCTCCCAAAGTGCTGGGATTATAGATTTGAGTCACTGTGCCCAGCCTGGCCCTATTTTAAAATAAGCACACATTCTAGCCAGGCATGGTGGCTCATGCCTATAATCCTAGCACTTTGGGAGCCAAGGCAAGAGGATTTCTTGAGGCCAGGAGTTTGAGACAAGCTGAGGCAACACGGCAAGACCTCTGTCTCTACAAAATTAAGGTGTTGCATCACATTCTGGCAAATGTGTCCTGAGCTGCAGTGATGTGTGCCTATAGTCTCAGCTACCCAGGAAGCTGAGGATCACCAACAAACCACCAGAAGCTGAGAGAGAGGCCTGGAGGATCCTTTGAGCCCCGGAATTCAAGGCTACAGTGAGCTGTGATGATGCCCCTGCACTCTAGCTTGGGTAACAGAGTAGGATTCCATTTCAGCAAATTAATTAAATTAAATAGTTAAGACAAAGTCCTTAGGGTGGACCCTAATTCAGTATAACTAATATCCATTGAAAAAATGGGGAATTTGGACACAGACCAACAGTGAGAGCACCATGTGAAGAGGGAGGCAGAGATCTGGGTGGTGCTTTTGCCAGGGAATGGTGAAGAATCCGAAAAATCGGCTCGGCGCCTGTAGCTCAAGCGGCTAAGGTGCCAGCCATGTACACCTGAGCTGGTGGATTTGAATCCAGCCCAGCCCGCCAAACAAAAATGATAGCTACAACCGAAAAATAGCCAGGCGTTGTGGTGGGTGCCTGTAGTCCCAGCTACTTGGGAGGTGGAGGCAGGAGAATTGCCTGAGTCCAGGGGTTGGAGGTTGCTGTGAGCTGTGATGCCAGAGCACTCTACCCAGGGCAACAGCTTGAGTCTCTGTCTCAAAAAATAATAATATTAAATAAGTAGGGCAGCGCCTGTGGCTCAAAAGGGTAGAGTGCAGGCCCCATATGTCAAAGGTGGCAGATTCAAACCCAGCCCCGGGCCAAAAAAGAGTCCGAAAGATCACAAACAAACCACCAGAAGCTGAGAAAGATTCTCCCTCAATACTCTCACAAGGGCCAACCGTGCCACACTGTGGTCTATGACTTCTTCCAGCTTATGGGCTCCGAGACAATAAATTTCTGGTGTTTAAAGGCACCCAGTTTATGGACTTCCAGTTTATGGAAGTCCCCCAGGACTTCTGTAAGACACAAAGGGAGATGGTAACTTGCAGGGGAATTCTAGCAGAGTGGTAGATGGCCCAGTCAAGGGCAAGGAAGGAATTGTTGTCTTTGTGGATGGTCACAGAAACCTGGGAGAAAAGCTGCACTTCTACACATGGAATTTGCCAGGCCCATTTCTATCTTGTAATGGTAGATGTTGCATCAGCTTCTGGCATGTGTTGGACAGAAAAAGCCTAAAAAATGTTAGATGTGTCCTGAGCTGCCCAGCAGCACCACTGACAGAGTGTTACAGTGATTTGTTGCCAAGCTTTCAACAAGTTGATCAGTTTCATCCACTTCATCTGTTGCAAAGTTTTTCTTAACCTTACCAAGAACGCTAATTAGTTATGAAAACCTACATTGATGAATGAGGCGGAAGCTCTGAGGAACATGCCGTACTGTCAGCTAACAGTTGATTTATTTATCCGTAGACTGACCTTTTAAAGAAGATTTCAGACTATCAAGAAAGCATTTTAAGATGTTATGGGATGTAAATTAATCCTATTACTTATGAAAGAAAAAGCATATAGTGTCATTTGGCACAGGATAAACAGGCAAAGTCACTATCTCATATTATGGATCTGGCTTTAATGATTTTTACAAACATCTTCTGGTCCATCTCGTAGGAGGAGGAGACTGAAATACATTTATCCTGAGTACAAATTTTCTTAGACAATTGCCCAGTTCTTTTTAGAGTCTCAGCTTATAAACCAATTTGAATGCAGTAGATTATATTTATTTATCCCAGAAACTGTAGGCAGAATATTTTTTCTTCTTCTGTGTCATCACTAGTCAAATAAACTCTGATGCCTGCATTCGCTACCCCTACCCCCAGCATGTGTGTCCCTTGCTGTGACATGGTGGTTCACGGTGACCGTGAGCGCAGGGGCCTGGGTCAGAGACGCTACTGGGAAAGGGGAAATGGCACAAGTTTTTGCACATGTCATTGAGACTTCACATTCCTGAGTCCTTTCAAAAGAACTCTCAGGTGGAGGCACGGGGAGAACTTAATTTTTTATATAGATGTTCCATATTTTGAAGTTATAATACCATTTCAGCCACATCAGTGAGTGATGTAAAAAATTAGGAAGTCATAGTGGGCTGATAATTAGATCAGGAAGAATGAGATGGTGCTACAAATCCTAGCCCAGCTGTGTTCTTGTTATGTGATAGTGGTTAGAATTCTCAAAAGCCACTGTGGTGATAGGAACCTGCTTCAGACAGGGCTCATAATAAAAAGCTCATTAGAAAGGCATGCTGGGAAATAAAGGTGCATTCACTCAGAGAGAAATGCCAGAGTCGCTCATCTTTGCTAATTAGAAACAGGTTGTGCATTTAGAGGCAAAGACCTTAAGTATGTTTTCAGAGGAGATGACCCCATGTCCCATAGATAATAAAAGGAAAATTAACACCTTTGGAGAAAATCACAGCACTGTTTTGGTTGCATGATATGATTGAGGAGGTGCACGTAGGGGACCACTAGAGTGGGGGCCCAGCTGTTCTGATTTGGCTCAGGAACTTGAGATTGAGGTGCTGATGGTGTATAATTCACCTTCCCACCTTCCCCCGAGGCTAATATGACAAGTCACGTGCATTATGCGGCAGACCAGTTGATTTCAATGGAAAGTGATGTGCTCAGTGACAGGAACCAGCTTAGAATTTAAAGTCAGCTGACACTGAGCTTATCTTTATTCACGTGATATGTCTTATCTGATTCCAAAAACTGGATGTGAGGTGTTATGGTTCCAAAAACTGGACAAGGACAACTGGCCAACTGCTTTGGCCTGATTTTCAGGATTATCTCAGCAAGAATCTTGGAGTTTTTCGTTTGCTTGGTATTCGTCCATCTGTACTCTGAACGGTGTATCTGCTCTGTGACCAGATGTAGAATTTTCCCAGTGACTGGGGATGGGCTGGCGTGTTTGTATGTAGAGTGAACAGGAGTTCATCTCAGACAGAATTGATACAGAGAGATGGTGAATATTGCATGAATGAAGTAAAGGCCAGAATGAACTTCTAATGCTAGGAGAACTTTGCTTATTCTGTTTTGAAGTAAGATTATTTTTTAAAGCAAGAAAATAAAAAATACCTAAGTTTTTTGAAACTTCCACTAGTTTATTCTGTTAGGAATGCAAACTTTTTCTGGTGCCCCACAGAGTATTTCAGTAAAAGAGAAATAGTGTAGGGATGGATCTGCCCGGGTGTGACTGCCCATTAGGCAGGAGGTCCTCCTCTTCCCAGGGGTGGTTGTGTTCTTGTTTGTCTGCATTGAACCTCTGTAAAAATGTTCCTGGGTTCCCTAGAGATCTCCCATTTCAAGTAATGGTTTTCAGAACAGACTTTAAAATTCAGATAAAGGCAATTCCTGTAAATTATTTCTCCAACTGAAATTGGAATTCTCAAAGTCATTCTCAATAAACCAATGATAAAGCCAACTAAAAACGTAAAAAAAAAAATCTGCTAAAACAAACAAAAACTCCAGTGTAAAGAAGGAAGCCTTGTTCAGAGCTCTCAGACTGTCTGTAGAAATTTGCATGCTGACATGAACTTAAAGCAGAAGGGACGGCAAGTGGCCAGGGTGTCTCATTGGCTCTTTAACTCAGGAAATGTGAACAGTGAGTCTAGTACGTAGGCAAATAAAGTTCTATGGAATGAAGGTGATTAAAGAAGGTGATTAAAGTTTGAATTTGAACTTGTAAGCTCTTTTATCTTCCTGTTTGTGTATGTAATGGTATTTTTTGTAGGAAAATATTTGTACAGCAGAGAAGCTCAAATATTTGTGAAATGGCATTGTAGTTAGGGAACAATTAACCCAAGTCTAGTCAGTCTATAACGTTCCCTGCCCACATGTGGGTGAGCTGATGTTTGTGCACTGAAAGGAAGCTTTCCCAGAACCTTCTCTCCCCTGGGCAGATGTTATTTTATGCCACATTAGCTACAACAGCCACACATCGCCTCAAGAGCTAAAACGTCATACGAATCAGTATGGAATAATTCATAGGTCCTTCTTTTTTTTTTTTTATTGTTGGGGATTCGTTGAGGGTACTAGAAACCAGGTTACACTGATTGCATTTGTTGGGTACATTCCCTCTTACGAGCGTGTCTTGCCCCCAAAAGGTGTGTCACACTGAGCCCCCACCTCCTCCCTCCTTCCCTCTCTCTGCTCTCCCCTTCCCCCACGCCCACAGTATACTAGGTCATTAATCATCCTCATATCAAAATTGAATACATAGGATTCATGCTTCTCCATTCTTGTGATGCTTTACTAAGAATAATGTGTTCCACTTCCACCCAGATTAATACAAAGGCTGTCAAGTCTCCATTTTTTTAATGGCTGAATAGTGTTCCATGGTGGACATATACCACATCTTGTTAATCCATTCCTGGGTTGCTGGGCATTTAGGCTGTTAAACCTCAACAGAATCAAAAGGATTGAAATGTTACCTTGCATCTTCCCATAGGTCTTTCTTAATCTTATATGTTAAACACGGTGGCATCATCTCCAGCTTTGTGGCCTGTGCTTTCAAAATACCCCTGTGACTGGAGCTTCTTAGGCAGGCTGCACTGAGCTCTGATTGGGGCATCACAGAGCCCATGTGCATTCTGCCTGCATTCCTCTGCTTCCTCTGTGAGATGAGAGCGCCTTTCCTTGGGTTTCCTAACCTCACTTGACAATTTTTAGTGAGGAAGAGTGTCACCATCTTTGAAAAGATATAGAATAGCAAATTGGTAGGTTTTTTTTAAAAATAAACTCTTAGCAGTGACAGAATATCATAGCCTGTTTGAGCCAGAGTGCTTGAAAGTGCAAACATACCTATATGTCTTCGCTCTTCGGGTTCATGCATCTTCCTAAGATGGACAGTACTGCAGGGAGGCTATAACAGTCGATATCAAGTTTTGTGTTTCCAAATGTTCGTAGTCTTTCCATGTGAGAGTTTGAAAGTATAAAGGGATTCAATTCAAATTGTTTTGGCAGATGTAGCAAAGGTCCTTTGATTCATATACTTGTTTAATGTCTTCCACGTACCTGATAACACTTGTAGAACAATATCTGGCCTTTACACCGATGGCGAAGACATCCTTATGGTACAGTGCAGTGTGTGCTGGAACAGAGGGAGTACAGCTCAGGTGTAGAGGGGGCACTGGCCTCACAGGGCATACAGTCTACATACAGGGAATGTGCTGCCAACAGTTCAGCTTAGACTGGGGCTGGAGTGTGCGGGGGCGGGGGGATGTAATTTGGCAGAGTTTAAGGATTTATGCTTTATAGATACTATTTCATGAGATCTTCAAACTCCTGTAAGGCACACACATCTCCATTTTACAGATTGACAGAGTTCGAGTAAGTAATCCAAAGACATGCCCATACATTGATTGAAATAATATAGCAGAACTTCCATAGCTGACCACCTCCCTACATTGGCCACCTCCTTAATTGACCTAATTTTCATAGACTGGATGTGCACCCCGTGTATACATCAATACAGTAGATACAGTTCCTTATGTTGGCCTTCTCTGTATGTTGACCAGTTTGTTACAGTCCCTTGGGTGGTCAACTTACAGAGGCTCTACTGTACTGAATTCCCCAAGAAATGTTCTTCAGGAATGGAAAATTTGCAAATTTTGACTTTTCAGTAAGTTGCTATGTTTAGCTAGCATTATTCAGATATCTTTCTATAAGTAGATGGATCAGTTGTTTTATTATAAAGAAATTCATTGGGTTTTTAAAAACTGAGTCAGCTAAATCATTCAGAAAATCTCTGAGGGTTAACTAATAATATATCTGCAGTTGCTGATTGGAGGATCACAGTATGATTTAAATTAAATTTGAAAAAAATTACTTAGTAGAGAAACTTGTACAACTACACATATTTGTTAGGTCTGTGTTTTCAAGACAGTATATATAGATATTGGACATTATGAATGGGCTAAATAAGGAAAGTGTCATTCATAATAGAAAAATTATTTTTCTATGAAAGTTGATGATAAGATTTTTTACCCCACTTGCTATTTCGTGCTGTAGATATTTCAGCAAATTGGTCAGAGTTTTCCCAAACTGTTTTGAATGTCCTTTAGAACTGTTTTGAATGATCTGATTTTTTTTTTCTCATGACACATCTGAATTTTCTTAAGCTTTTTGGAACTCTTTTCTGTTTTAAATACTATATAAACTCTTTGGTTTGACCATTGAAAGAAATGTTATGACATTTAAGGGGAAAAAATCCTATAAGCATTAATCAATGTAGAATATTTGTTGCTTTTTCACTCGACCCCATCCAGCTTTCATCCTGACGCAGGCCATACTGGAGGCACCCACTTCTTGTTTAATTGTTTAGTACAGAACGTGGTTTGATCCCTTTCTTGTGCTTTCAGTACTGGTAAATTAATCAAAAGAAATTACTGCTCTGCTGGGCATTAGCATGCATTTAGATGTTCCTGCTTCAGGGCCCGTTCATCAACTAAAATGCTTTTAAGTCCCAAATGGAGAGTAAACAGGATTGCTGTGGCCGCTTTGAGGTGAGCCATTACTTGTGACCCGCTTACACTGGGGAAGGGGGCTGTTTGTATTAGCAGTTATTCTGGTTTGGGTTATAGCATTTTCAAACTGTTTTTTTTCTCCTTTTTATTTTAACATTTTTACTATGTGTGAAGAGCCCTGCTCCATCACCACCACATACACATACCTTCCATCTGTCTAGGCGTTTCAATAGCAATGCATGGAGATTGAAAGAAGCAGAAACTTTTGTAACACTTGAAAGCTGAAATATGTGGGTCATTACAAAAGCTTTGAGATGCACAAAAAGCAAGAAATGTAAAATCCTTGCAGATGAAAACAAATGAAGCCCTGCCAGCAACACCAGTAGCCCAGCAAGCTGAAACTTGCACAGGTGAATCACAGAAAGGACGCTGTCAACTGTGTTTCTTGGAAGTGAAATAATGGACCCTAACGCGGTCTGTCTCAAAACTTTGATTCACTAGTGCTTGTCCTTAGAGGACAGTGAAGTTGCAATGCTAGTTCAGATGTCAGGTATCAGAATAGTTTTGATGAACATGAAATTGTGGGTCTTTAGGTTTGTTTTTCTGGTTTCTGTAGGTAGAAGCTGACACTTTGCTTATTACAGCCTGGGTACGCCGAGTACTGCACCAGCCCCTGCGGGTGTCAGAGAAGTAGTCTCTTTGCCTTGCAGGAATCTGTCCCTCAAGGAAGACGGGCTAGAAATGGTTGTTTCAGGGTGATGGGGGCTGAATGTTCTCGTGGATGAATTTTCCAGGAGTGGCAGGAAGATAGTGAAAAGGGTGGGGATGTGGGCACCAGGCAGGGCTGGATGCCTTGTCAGGGCAGCACACTGGATGGTGGTCAGGAAGCCCCTTGAGCAAGGATCTCCCGAGCGTAAGCTGCTCCTGAGCCCCTGCCCTGGGAGTTTAAGTGACCGTATGTGGGGGGGTTTGCCTTAAGAGCAGATGAAGGCTGCAGTGTGGGCAGGGGGATGCAGGGCAGCAAACCCATTCTGTCCATTCACATTTTCTTTAAAAATGGAAAGAAAGTTTTAAAACTAGATGTTTTGGTCATTACTGAGTAGTGTCAGTTACTTAAGATGAACTATCTGTCATGTTGTCTCTTTAGTTTCTGGTGCTCGACATCTAAGTCTACTTTGGAAATGATTATTTGTATGCATGCATATGAGCATTCATGTGTATATTAAACAACCAAGTTCATCTTTAGAAAACATCTCTCAGTTTCACTTGTTTATTTGTGTCCCTGCAAAGCCACAGTCAGGAGACCTCAGGGAAGTCCTCTCTGAAGGGTTAGTGGCCCTGTTTGTGTGGAAGACTGGCCGGTGTCCCAACAGTGGCTCGTGACTCAGGCAGAGCAGGCTCTGTTTCTCAAAAGAGCGCTTTCTGGGATAGTGAGTAGATTTTCCTGAAACCAAAGAAGGTAAAGTTCTAGGTAAATAATACACACCTGTGTGTAGATGTATCAAACCAGACGTAGGGGTCCTAGAGGAAAGTGGTTCCTCTCCGGTGGGTGCTGCACTCGTACTGGGTCACTCTTGCTGTTCTCTGGTCCCTGCTGCCTCCCACTGTGCCTAGCCCCCACTCGGAAGCAGCCCACAAACAGTGCCGCCAGCCCTCCTACCCTCCTCGGGGACCTGCTCCTCAATCACCTTGCCCTGCGCCCGTTCCTGAGAGCAGGTTGTGTCAGCCCTAGTGCTGAGAACATCATTGTAGGTATTTCCAGTTCAGGAGAACCCTTCTTACCACTAAGTAATAAGATTTTAGAATTTAATGCATTGAAATAATTGGGAGGAGGTGTGGGGAGCCCTGGAGGTCCTGCTGGCTGTCACTCAGATGTGTGGTGCTGGCTTCAACTATATATGGTCACAAAGGTATCAAAACACTTGTGAAGAAAAACCCTTTTCCTCTGTATGCATTCAAAATGCCTATTTTGAAAGAGTTGCTTCCGGGGAGAAGAAGAAATCTGTTGGAATTACGTTGGCCATTCAGTTAAGTATTCCTGTAGTGACAGCACACCTGCGTTTAAGGATTGCGATTGTGTTGTTCTGTTTGTACAGGGTCCACATGTGAAGTCATTCTCCTCCCCTTACAGTGTATTGGAAAACCGACAGAAAGCTCTTGGACGTTAACCACAAAGGTGTCTGTGGGCTCACAGCTGCGAACGCTGTCTCCAGGGCACACAGGTCCCATTTTCCTGGTAAAATTTGGCTTGCTGTGTAAATGTGACTTACTTGGTGGGTTTCCTTATCCTCCTACAATCTTCTCTGTGGTTATTTGAAAGGAACGGAGCTAACCTCCCACCCAGTGGCTTATTTTGTATTCAGCTTCATCAACGGATGTTTGTGGCACCTGAGACTATGGTGAGCGGCTGAACTGGTAACGAGAGAGAGAAAGGAGCAACGCAAAGAAGTGGCAGCATCTCGTTTTCCAAGAGTTTTTCAAATGCTTTGTACTTGGAAAATTGTAACATAAATGTCACGTAACGTAGTGTACCTCCTATGGCTTTGATTCAGGGCAAGGATTATCATGAAAAGCTTTTAAAAAATGTTTCGTCTCTTCGACTTTTTAACATTTCAGAATATTACCGGGGTGCAATGTTTTGGTTACATGAAGTGCTTCGGTACAGTTGGAATCAGAGTTGTAAATGTGCTGTTCACTGAGGTAGTGACATTAGCTGTGCATTTACCTGTCCTTCCCGCCCCCTCCCACCTGCTGGCTTGCTGTTGAGCTTTATGACCATAAGTGCATATGAGTATTCGTGGAATAGTTCTAATTTAATAGTGAGTACACAAATGGAATTGAGTGAGGCCTTGAAGTACATTCATACCACTCGTATTCAATAGTTTATTTTCTTTTTCTTTACAAAAGTAAGTACATGTTAATGACGTAAAGCAGAAGGAACAACATGAAGGAATCATGCGTCTTAACTAAATCATCTATTCAGAGATAACTTTCTAACTGTTTTCTCCTGAAGTTTTATCTCTGCATGTACATGTGTGTGTCAAGTGTATGTATGCCTTGTACAAGTCAACACATTTTAGATCTGCAGTGTTCTCCAGACAGGGTGCCAATGAACCAAGCTCTAGGGCTATGCCTGTAACCTTGTCTACTAACTCATTTACTTTCTTTTCTTTTTCTTTTTTCTTTTTGAGATAGAATCTCAAGCTGTCGCCCTCAAACTCTTGGGCTTAAATGATTCTCTTGCCTCAGCCTCCCAAGTAGCTGGGACTACAGGCACCTGCCACAATGCCCGGCTATTTTTTGGTTGGAGTTGTCATTGTTGTTTGGTAGGCCCGGCCTGGGTTCGAACCCGCCAGCTCTAGTGCATGTGCCTGGTGCCCTGGCTGCTGAGCTTAGCATAAATTCCTGGAGCCCACTTGCCAATTCAGAAGTTAATGCACATATAAAAATTGTACCCAGGTTGCCTTTGCGTAGGATTGTACCAACATAGATGCCCTGCAGTAGTCTGTAAGGGTGCTTGTTTGCCCTCATATTAACATTATGTCATGTTAGTCTACTTAGTTGTTACGAAATTCTGTTCAAAGCCTTCCCTCCACCTGAGCTGCTGCCTTTCGGTGGGTTTCAGCCCATGTCTCTATATGTTCTCTAGAACTAGCTCAGGGAAAGGCTTCTGTGATGCTTCTTTCTAACTGTTCGCCTTTCCTCACCTCCTTGCACCGGACGTTGGCTGAGTGCTGTTACAGCAGGCTGCTGGCTCAGGTCTTCCCTGGAGCAGCTTGTAAATGGGTCTCATCTCCCACCTTGGAGCAAGGAGCCCTGGAGGTGTCACTAGAGCTGTTGCTGTGGGGTCTTTGGGCCTCCCTGAAAACCCTGCCTTAAGCTTATCTGCGGAAAGAAGGGACAGATGAGGCGGGGGGGGGGGGGAAACGGACTCGGAGCACTGCTGTTGGGAGCAAACATGCCCTGATAGGCCGCAGCTTCTCTAGGCACGCTGGTGTGAGCAGAAACAGCAGGGAATTCAGGAGGTGGGAGACCATAGGCTGAGCGCTGGCACGCACAGGAGTGGCCCACAGCTGCCCTTTGGCTCGACCCACACTTGTTTATTTAGTTGTTGCCAAATACTGTATAAAGCGTTGCGTCCACCTGAGCTGCTGCCTTTCTGGTGTGCAGTAGGTTAGTCCACAAATCCTGTCTGCCTCCTGCTTCGTGCCAGCTACTGAGATGAGCACTGGGGCTATGTGCTGGGAGTTGAGGTCACAGAGGGAAAATTATCCTCAGCCTGGAGGGATGGCCTCCCATGCTCTGTGATGTCGTGTCCCACTTTCTCTTAGAGACATTTTGTCATTGCAGCTGACAGCAATGCGAAAGCCACTCCATAATGGTGTGAGGGGTCTCTGTGGCCCCTTTGTTTGGTGTGCACACAAAAAGCAAATGCCACCTGTGTCAAAACCTGGTCCCCCGAGTTAAGGAAGTCTATTTCCTTTACCTAAATAGCATCTGGAAGAAATAGAAAATAGCTATTTCCTAATTACCGTTGAAGAGCATTAAGCCAACATTCACGTGTACTTTTCCTCTCCTTCAGTCACTCAGGACTTGAGAAAATGTTTCCGCCCTCCCCCCTTGCACGTAGCATCTTGCCCATGTGACTGACATGGTGAGGCTGGCTTGTCACTGTGGCTGTGGGGTCTCAGAGGAAGTAGGCTGTCTCTCCGATCTCGTGTACCTGCCGCATACCGTCCTGATGCCTTCCTGTCCTTGGCTGCTTTGCTGCAATCTGCATGGCTGGATTGTGTACTGTACTTCTCTTTGTTCTACTAATGACCTGAGCTTTTGCTGACACAAGTCCCAAAATACATAAAGGAAACTGCCAAAGAATATCAGCTCCTCCTTAACCCAATTTGCCCTGGCCCTAAACAGAATGGCTTCTTCCCATGCTAACTGGCCGGCTCAGCAGACAGACCTCTGCAGTTCCAGGGAAGGACGGGTTTCTGTTTATGCCATCTTAGGAAAACTTCACGTTTTTAAAACATTTTGACTGGGGAAAAAAACCTTCATGATTCAAGATTTTTCTTTTCTTTTCTTCTTTTTCTTGCTTCCTGTGCGTGTGTGTGTGTGTGTGTGCACGTGCGCGCATGTGTGTGTCTTGTGCCAATATAACCTAATGACCCAAAACTGGCTTCATAGAATCCAGTCAAACTATCTTTTCAATAATGCTGAAAGATCTTTTCCTTTGACTAAAAATGAATACTTTCAATTTTAGAACTCTAGTTAGAGGTTTATAGCTCAAATAAAACCACATGTAAATAAGAGGATCCCAAAGAATTATCTGACATCAGAAAACAGATGGAGGTTTCAGCTCTTAGAAATCATTTATATCAAATATAAGGAAAAAAATTAAATATTCATAATATTTAAGAATCATTTTAGACGTGAAGAGCTTTTGGATTCTGTTATTTTTTAATATAGCAACAGAGAGATTCTCTGTGATGTGAGAGAATAATTATATAGATGTCATTAGGATTGTAGGCTAACCATCATGGTCATCTGCCAGGATGGGTAGTTCTGTTTTTCACTGGTTGGCTGGCTGGTGTTATTTTATATAGTTAGGCTTTTGCAAAATTTGTTTTATGTCAATTTCAATTCATTTTTTAGAAAAATTGTACACTTCCACTTCCACTAATTGCATCCTGGTTGGATAATATTTGCTGTTTTTGTTTTTGAGGGTTTTGTTATTGTTGCTGGAGATGAGAGCAAGATGAAAAACTTTTTCCGGTATGCAATTGGAAGAGAATCTCTCTGCTGTGTGTGACACTGCTTGAGGAGACAGTGCTAGTGACAGTTGCTCATTTTTCATGTCTGTAATTCATTCCAGTGAATAGCTGACATTATTTAAGGTTCTGAGGACAGATTGAGCTAATTGCACAGTTGTAATCCTTGAAGAAAAGAATATGATATTCTTACAACTCCCAAGGCAGGCTGTCTCTGTTTAAGCTCCCAACTTCACAGGGACAAGCTGCTGAACGAGAGGTGTACTGACCGTCGGAGTTCTTTCTTCATTCCTAATTTGTTCTCTGTTCTAAGCCTACCTGTTTCGCATTTCCCTCATCAGAGCTGCCCCAGGATGGCTGCAGTCTGGTTTACGTGGGCTAAATTGGCAGTAGCCGCTATGTGCAAAGTTGGTCGGATGTTTGGGCAATTAAAATGAAGATGTATCTTTACCCTGTAAAAACTCATAATCTTGTTTATGTTTATTCATATGTAGTGAAAAAATATCAGTGTGAATATGTTGTATATGTATAATGTAATGGGTTGGTATATAAAGAAATGCTATATGCATTTGTATGTGGAAACAGTGATTAGTACTTAAAGGTAAAGGAGATAAGTTCAGACAGAGACATGCTAGCCAAGACTTGTGTCTCTTATGGGTTCTCATTTTATCTCCATCCCAAAGACCTTGAGAGACCCTGAAGCCAAGAGCTTGGGGCGTGAGGGACGACAGGAGGAGATTCCCAGCCGGGACAAGCTGGGAGCCTGGCGTCCCCAGCAGAGGTGAGGAGTTACGCGTCAGAGGCACTTAATCCAGCAGTCGGCACCTTGCAAATCCTTGTCCACTCTTATCATTGACTTGGTTTTCAAAGCTGTCTTGTGAAGCAGATGGCAGTGGCAATGCCCTCATATAACAGGCAGAAAACTGAGAAGTAGAGGATTGAGTAACTTTGTTGAGTTCTTATAGGATCAGGAGTCTCAGGCTTTTTTGGTGTCCCAGGCCTTTTTGGTGTCCCAGCCGCCAAGGCCTAACTGATCCACAGCCCACAGAAGAGCCCCCGAATGTGCAGATGGAAGAAGCCAATGAGTGTAGCAGAGTGGGTGAGTGTGCAGACCCAGGAGCAAGACAGTTGTGTTCAGGGCTTGTCGCGGCCACTTGTTCGGGTTGTGACCTTGGGCACAGTGTGTCCACCCTTCTGACCTGGGTCATTTCACCTGTAGCATGGAGAAAACAGCAGCACTGACTTGCAGAATTGCAGTGAGGGCTACATCTGCCTGTGGACAGCCCCTAGCCCAGTTCCTGAAGAAGAAATAGCACGTGCCAAGTCATCACTTGCTGCTGATCCTGTCATTTTTATTACTGAATCTCCTGTTTTCCTTTCAGAATAAAAGCGTAATCTGTCTTCTTTCACAGGGCAGGACAAAAGAGGACCAGGGAGGTGGCACGTCTGGATAGGGAGTGGCGAGGACCCCTTTATAGCCTGGCTCATGATTCCTGCTGGATGGCGCTATTTCCCTTGTTCACACATTGCCGTCACCCAAGTTATTTTCGCCTCCTTAGTGTTGTGAATGAGCATACTTGAAACCTGTAGGGGTGGCTCACAGCTGTACTCCTACCACTCAGGAGGCCAAAGCGGGTGGATTGCTCAAGCTCAGGAGCTCAAGACCAGCCCCAGCAAGAGTGAGACCCACCTATCTACTAAAATTAGGAAAACTAGCCGGCTATTGTGGCACATGCCTGTAGTCCCAGCTGCTCAGGAGGCTGAGACAAGAAGATTGCTCAAGTCCAAGAGTTTGAGGTTGCTGTGAGTATGATGATGCCACAGCACTCTACCCAGGGTGACAGAGTGAGATCTGTCTCAAAAAGAAAAAAAAAAAGAAGAAACTTCTAGGGATGAGAATGTGTTTACTCTCCACGGCATGGACAGCGGCATGGGAAGAGGGGTGGAATTCTCTGAGCAACCTATAGGAGCACAAAGGCTTTCCACTGCTGGTTGATGACCCTGGACCTTAAGTCACATAGTCTGGTCTGGACCTCATACAGCTCTAGGAGGATGGCCACAGGAACAAAAGAAGAGATGTCATCCCTTATGGCTCCAGTGGATGGAGTGATGCTTTTGTCAGCTTTCTGTTGCTAGGACCCAGATGCAAACCTGGCAGGGCTTTCTGCTGTGCGATGGATACTAAGTCACTCTAAGTGGATGGCAGGTCATTTTTGTTACACTTTCTGAAGAGAAGATGACAGCACCAAAGCTGTCACTTCTTTAGGTTGCACCTGTGCCCTGGTTTGACTTACTGAGGTGCTGCACATCTGTGTGTGTGTGAGAGAGGAGATGCTGGCTGAGGCTTGCTGCCTCAGTGCCACTCTGTCCCATTCCTATAGTGGAGGCTCAATTCGGTTGGCGACTCCCAGTTTCCCGTGAGAGGTGGGTGTATTAAAATCGTAAGGTGTAGGCACTCATCCCTTCACAAGGTGAGTAGTCAAAGCCCTGGATCAGCAGAGCTGGGAGCCCTGCTCTGTGTGCTCCTGAGCACCACCCCCCTCTCAAGTTCCTTGGCTGGAACTTGTCTTCATTCCTCACACCCCCCCTGGTACCAGCTCTAATCCAGGCAGCTGGGTGTCTGGCTCTCTCTGGCCTTGATCTCCTTTCTGAGCTCAGTGACTGGACTCCTCTCTGAAGGCACGTGGTCTTTCTGGCTCCATGCTGCAGCTGCCAGCCCTGGTGAATGTGGCAGGTGTTGGCACCAACCCCACCTATCAAGCCACGCCAATGGCAAACTTAATTTTTAGGTAGTGGCTGTTACTTACAAAAGGTGGTAACCTAATAAAGAGAGCCGTCCATGTATTAATTGACCCTGAAAAGTACTACACTCAGAAGTTGAGGTTTAGGCCTCTATGAATAGAGGATATGTAATAATAAAGGCAGAGGCTTAACCTTTCACTTCTTTGATCAAAAACTTTTGTAAGATACTCATTATCCATTTAGTATGATTAAGGGTGCCCTTGAACATGAAATGGACACAGGTAAAAGTTGAGAAGGAGAAAGAAAAAAGAGATGTGTTGTAAGTTAAAAGAATTATAAAATCATAGGCAATTCAACAAATACTTGTTTACTACCTCTTGTGTTTGGCGTGAAGGAATTTAAAGAAGAGAAAAACAAGTCTGTAACACCTCAAGTATCTCCAAAGCATGGATACAGAAACACACAGCCTTCTTCATTTAGACCAGACTTTGTCTAAGGAAATGCTATTATGATGATATCACCAATTAGACGAGCAAGTAGCAAATTAAGCTTTGCAGTGACTATGTGACCTACCACTGTAGTCTGCTCTAATATTTTGTTTCTTCTGTGGTTACACCACGTAGTGAGCCTTTTTTCCTCTCTGTCTGCAGACCCACACTAGGTCCATATTTGTCTACCTACCATGACCTCTTACCCCATCCACCTGAAGTCTGTCCATCTTTCTCCATTATTCTCCAGGACTTCAACAGCTATATAAAAGTTATTTTCATGTTCTGTTTTAGGCATGGTAGAATGTCACTGCCTATTTTTTAAAAACACCTTTATATAGGATGGGCATGGTGGCTCACATCTGCAAGCCTAGCACTCTGGGAGGCTAAGGCAGGTGGATTGCCTGAGCTCAGGAGTTCAAGACCAGCCTGAGCAAAAGAGAGACCCTGTCTCCTCTAAAAATAAAAAAATTGAGGCAAGAGTATCTATCGCTGGAACTGAGCTATGATGACGCCATGGCACTCTACCTAGGATGACAGCTTGGGACTATGTCTCAAAAAAAAAAAAAGAAAGAAAGAAAGAAAAAAGAAAAAAAACCTTTATGTATATGGTCATGAAAAAGTAAAGTATTATTTTTTCTGGCTCCTGAGACCTAGAGTTAGTGGCTTGTTAAATACAGGCATTAGGTTTTAGAAATCCTGGATGCTGCTTAGAAGAAAGAACTTTGTGTAGCTTACTTGAATTCCTACTCATCAAATTCTACTTACAAATGTATTTTATTTAAAAAAAAAAAATTAGACTCGGCACTGGGAGCTCGGTGGTTGGGGTGCCTGCCACATACACTGGGGCTGATGGGTTTGAACCCGGCCTGGGCCTGCTAAACAACAATGACAACAATAATAAAAAAATAGCCGGGCATTGTGGCGGGTGCCTGTAGTCCCAGCTACTTGGGAGGCTGAGGCAAGAGAATCGCTTAAGCCCAAGAGTTTGATGTTGCTGTGAGCTGTGACACCACAGCACTCTACCAAGTGCAACATAGTAAGACTTTGTCTCAGAAAAAAAAGAGAGAGAGAAAAAGGGAGAGAAACATACTGATCTGTGAGCTACTGCCCAGTGTGGGGCATGTGGTGTTGACCGCTGTAGTCCCTTTGGTTCAGGTCTGGGTTAAAGAGAGCTTGACGGGCTGCCCCACTGCTCCCACAGTGCAGGGAGTTACAGTTTGGCACATGTATCAGATTGATGATCAGATGACCTTTTGTTCTAGGCACAGGTGCCAGGTGAAGGGCAGGACTAATTAGAATCATTCTATTAATCGTCTCCACTGTCATTAATTGCCAGTGGTGCATGAGCTCATGGTGCCCAGTCCTGCTGGAGCCATAAACCAACTCTGAATGTCAAAACTCGAACACATCCCAGCTTTCCCCTGGATTCTGTTTCCTATTCCCGTCTCCCCGAAGCAGAGGTCAGGCATGCTGTTTTAAAATATCAGTGAAATTAGCAGTTGGGGAACAATACATGTATGTTAACTTCAAGGAAGGCAGACACTCCTGAGAGGGTCTTGGGGGCCTTAATAAAGCATTTCAAGGAAGCAGAGTATCAAATTAATGCTTTTTGTGCTAAAAACATTAAGGTATTTCAATGTGTTATTCTAATCCCAGTTTCAGCCTGGGGACAGAAGGATCTAATATCTTTTATTTAAATCCCAGCCTTCCTAGACTGTTCCATTCTTTTCAGTCTAGTATAGGAAGAGACAGACTATAACTGATTTCAGGGAATATAAAACTGCATATAATTTACTACACACAGCCTGTCTAATTTTTTTATTTTTCTGATTCGAGATATGATCTCACTTTGTCATCTGGGCTGGAGTATGGTGGCAGGATCACAACTCACTGCAACCTCAAACTCTTGCAACCCATCCAATTATTACATAAAATGTGCTTGCCCAGATATTAATATGTTCTACATAGTTTAGTGGAAATGTTAGATTTTTAGAAGCTAGACGTTTGTCAGAGTGCTGTTTTAATTGCTCTGTTTCCTAGACATGTGATAAAATTGTCACAGACACAAGTACAGATGCATAAATTCTGAACCCCTACGCAGAATATACTTATTTCAAAGTGAGCCCTTTCTCACTTGCAGAGTAAACTGATCTTGCCCAGGCAGGGTGTCCTCCCTTTTCTGACAGCAAGTCTCAGCTGCATGGGCAGCTTTATACATGCAGTGCAGGATTGAGGTTTGAAGGGTTTTGTTCAGTTGGTAAAGAATATCAAGTTGCCCTCCCGACCTACAACTGCACAATGGTTGATCTGTAACTTCTAGGTTGCAGAGAAGAGAACCCTCATAGGATGTTGATAGCAGTCACCTGTTATATATAGTAAATGTAAGATCAGTTAAAAAAATGTTTGTGTGTTTGTGTGTATATATATCCCCATCTCTAAATCAGTTGTGTTGGCTTTTACCCTTTAAACTTTCTGTTTTATGAGGAAATTTTTAGAGCTTAGAATCAGGAAGTTTTTAAATGCAATATAAGGCCAATTTTAGGTGACCAGAATAGCTAGTTTTAAAATTCATTGTACTTAAGCACTGAGTAACCCACCTGAAGTGAGAGATGCTGCATATATTAAGACATTAGCAAGGTTGATTTTCAAGGTCTTCTAAAAGAATTTGTAGAAGAACCAAGATTATTTTGAGGGGGTGAGTAGGGGTGTACATAACACTGAAATAATAAAACTTTATATATTATTAAATATTGAAAGTGATTTAAATGAACCCTTTACTCATGAACACAGATTAGCAAACTGTGGTCTATGTATGTCATGGAATACTATTCAACCATAAAAAAGGATAGAGACTTTACATCTTTTGTATTAACCTGGATGGAGTCCAAACGTGTTCTTGTTAGTAAAGTATCACAAGAACGGAAAAACAAGTATCCAGTGTACTCAGTACTGATATGAAACTGATATAAAACCAATATATAAACAACTACACACCCACATGAAGGAAAAACACAGGAATATTTAAGTGAGGGAGAAAAGGAAGGGGAAAAGGGGTTGGCAAGTTCTCACCTATGTGTATAATATGAGGGTTTACAGCACACCCCTTGGGTGAAGAGCTCAACTACAACTTGAACTTTACCTTGGACATGGAAACAATGTAACCTAAACATTTGTACCCTCATATTAATGTGAAATTAAATAAAAAGTAAATGAGCCCTTTAAATAATAAGGAAATTATTAGTTTTGCAGTAGCAAATTTATATAAGTTATGTTTCTTAAAAGATCCCCCCTGCCCCCAATGTACTCATCAATACCTTTTTTGTGAAGTGTAAAGGAGAGCTCAAATCCTGTTTTGGAAAGTTGAATTATAACTATAGAGTCTATTCTGGAATATGGAAACATTTAACCTTAGCATTTCTGAACAGTGGATACTTATACCCTGTTGAAAATAATCTTTGTACTTACAGGATGCTGTGGGAATTCCAAGCTTTCTATAATTTAAATTTAATATAAACTGAAATATATATGTTAAATTCCTAAAATTACCATAAAATTGCAGCACCAAGATAAAAAGCAAGATGCTTGTACAATTGACTGCTCTTCCCCTCTCCTTTGCACAGACTCCTATTGGTGTGACCTTAGCATCTGTTTGACCTGCAGTGTAACCTACGGGAAAAGGACCTTATGGCTAATGTTGGTGAAATGCAGGAGATTTATCAAAACATGTCTGTTTTATCCATTCCAAAATACGTAATGCTGTCGGTCACAACTGGGTTCTTAGATTAGTTGGTCAGCAAATCCTAAAGCCTGTTGACTCGTATTTAAAAAGGGTGGCTGGGTAGCATCAGGGTGCATAGTGATTTTATGCACATTTGTATCACCAATAATGAGATATATGTTCACCATTTTATTCCATCAGCAAGTAAAATGATTGTTCTACTGGACACTGCTATAGTTACTAGTAGTGTAGACATACTACTAAGGTAAGTGAGATTGTGCTAGAATTTGATTTTGGGTATGAATCATTGTAGAGAGGGTACACACAGGGTGAGGTGAGCAAGGTATAGTGGCATACACATGTAGTCCCAGCTACTTGAGAGGTCAGGACATTGAGACCTGACTGGACAGCATAGTGAGACCCCATTTCAAAAACAAGAACAAAATAAAACATGTTGAGGTACATAAATACAAAGACCTTGGATGATTTGCATCACACGGCACTCCTGCGACCCTTCATCGTGACCTGGTAAGCTGGTAACCGTTAAACCCTCAAGTGCTTATGAGAGTGATACACAGGGGCTAACAGTGGGCTTGTAATAGTCATAGCATTCTAATCTAAAGAGGTAAAGACAAGGCAAGATATTAGCCTGTCCTGGAGAGCTCTCTGTGCAGTAAGAGATTGATGCCAGCCATATGTCATTTAAAACCTGTAACAAAAAGCCTAGAATGCTTTTAAGGACATTAGCAAAAAACAGAATCAAGAGCGCACCAGCATGTTGATCAAGAAGTTTGCAAACGATGTCCATCTAGACCACAGGAAAAATGGGATGTTTTCATCTGTTTTCCATCAATGATAAATTTAGATCTCACAGAGGTGTCCAGTCATTTTTATATTCCTTTCATTCTCACCATCTGTGAGCATTTATTGAACAGATGCATGTGGGATAGTTTAATTAAATTTAGATATTAGTCTCATGTATTAGGTATTTGTATATCTAGTTAAGCTATGCAATTTTTCAAAGTACTGCAATTTTTGAAAAATTTAGGATAACTGACTGCTATAGGGAAAAATGTATTATTTTATCCAATGGTCATTTTTATCAAAGAAAATCCCATTTGTAGGAGATTATCTTTAACTGGAAAAATAGACGATTTTCTGAGTGAAATCTTCTGATACACTGGTAGCACGTTGTTTTATAGTTCTTGGCTATGTATGTTAGGCTTGGTATTGATTAGTTGGTTTCTGTGTCGTGAAAATAAAGACCTACGTAGACCTGCATGTCTTATTTTTGGTTATTATTTTCCCTTACCACCATTTTACAGGACACACTCAGATTGGAAGAATATTTTAAATTCAATCCCCCACCAATTTATACTTGCTAGGTTTGGGGGTAAGAGCAAAGAAGAACCTATGTATACATTTGAAGAAATGAGATGATAATGCAGTGTTTTCTGGTAATAAATTGTTGGGTGTCACTATGAAAATTTTGTCTGTATCTTGTGCCATGGAAATTTAAGCTTCGCCAGAAAACATTTATACTAGAAAGAACTTGTGATACTGTCTGGACCAGTACTAGTGACTTGAGCATGGCTCAGAGACACACAGCGTCAGCGTCAGCGTCACCCGGGAGCTGGTTAGACACACACTCGCAGGTCCCATCCCAGACTTTTTGGTCTGAGTCTGTGTTTCTAAGCTCTCTGTGTAATTCTGATGCTCACCTAAGATTCGAGACTCATTGATCTAGGTCAGTGGGCTTCAAAATTCCTTTTTGTCATAAGGACAGTCTATGCAATAATGATGCTTTAAAGTCCAATCAGTGCAAATGTTTCACAAGTTTAGTGAATTGGTGAGTGTTTTAGGTCTCTTGTGTCTTCCTAAGTATAGTTTAGTATAACCACTGATCCCACTGTACAAGCCTGTAATCTAGACCAGCCCCTCTGTGACGTTGGGGCAGCTGAGATCTGAGAAGGTGAGGGATTTGCTTCAGTTTGCTAAGACGGTATTTCAAGATCAGAATTTAGAAACTCTGAGACCAGTGCTTTGGTAGATCAGATAAATTACGTAGGATCACTAATTCTATAAAATAAGCTACCCATGATTTTACTTAAGTATTATGTTTGAAATAACTTTGGAAAGCTAGTTTTAAAATTTCAGGAACACATATTCCATAAAATGAGATGCTATAGGATGCTGATTTTTTAAAATTTAAGTTTCAAAAGGAAAACGTATTACTCATTTTAGAATCTATTGTGTTAGTCAAAATGGATAGAACACCCCTCTAGTTAACTAAATCTGTTGGGTTTATATTTTTATTCATAATGTACCAAAATGGGTTGTAGAAGTGCCCCGTGCACCTAGCGTGGCTTACGTGTACTCTGGGGTTCTTATTTTGGGGCATGAATTACTACATGTCGAGAATACTTATTAAGTGTGGCACGTAATTTCAGGTCACAAATTAAGATTAAGATAGAGCTGGTTGGTGCTTCCTGGCAATTCAGCATACTGAAATACTATATATGGCTGAAGGTGAAGGGTGCCCCTCAGTTCTGTAGGAATTAGCTGTTTGACATCTGGTTTGAACCCCCAGTGTGTACTAGAATTGTGTTTTCTCAAGGCATTATAGCTGAGGGCATAATAAATCCTTGATGAGAATTTCATGCTCCTAAAACACTGGAATACGACTTGCTTTATATATACGCTGCTCAGGTTTTCTCCTTACTTTTGCTCTTTGGGAAAAGGCAGCTGTTGGATGTTCACAGATTGCACTTTTAAGCCATCAGAATCCTGACTTGACTTCCTTGAGATCCGAATCCCAGAGTGGCAGACCTAGTGAATCTATTTGACTTGATCTTTATTACCTGCTGGTTGGTTTATTGCAGAACACCCTAACAAAAATTCAGCAACTTTAACCTCAAGGAAAATCTCAGATTTGGGGCTCCTTCCCTATTCCATGGTTCTTCAATCCCTGCAAAGTGCGAAGCAGCCAGGTTTTTTGCCTCCTGGGTTTTCTTCTTTCCTGACCACCTCACTTTTGCTGACAAAGAGGCCGGCTTGCTTGGTCACCTGGGTAACTCTCGTAGACTCTCAGGGAGTTGCACCCTCAAGCCTACCGGTAATGTGTAGAGCTCTATTCTGTGATATCTTTGTACGTGCTTAAGAGCGGAAGGTTCATGATGACCTTGTTAAAGAAGTTCTTTCATCTGTCTGTTTCTTTGTTTCTTTTTAAAACTAGGTCTCTCTGTGTCACCCAGGCCAGAGTGCAGTGGTGTCATTACAGCTTACTGCAAACTCAAACTCCTGCGCTCAAGTGATCCTCTTCCCTCAGCCTCCTAAGCAGTCAGGACTACAGGTTCCCACCACAAGGCCTGGCTAATTTTTCCCCCTACTTTTTAATAGAGTTAGACTTTTGCTGTGCTTTGCAGGCTGCTCTTGAACTCCTGGCCTCAAGCAGTCTGCCCATATTGGCCTCCCAAAGTGCTGGGAGTATAGGCATGAGCCACTCTACTTAGCCTATTGTGTGTTCTTATACACTAAATAAATACTAAATTATAATTAATATTTTCTCTTTCAGACCACATAGCTTTATATTGGGTCTTCTTCCCAGGTGACTTAGGAGTTTATGAAAAGCTGCCCACCATCCTGGCCTTGTGGAAATACCCGCCTTGTAGGCGGCAGCTGCTTGTCTCCCCCTCTTTGGGCTGTGATTCTGCAGCATTCGGCTGTGGAAGACCTTCCAGCCCAGCCAAGGCTGCCCGCGTCTGACCCCTCTGCCCAGACCGCTGTTCAAACCCTGTCTCCTTTTCAGGGAGTGAGAAGCCTTTCTTCCTTCTTCTTGCCCTAGCCCCCTTCCCGCACTTTCTCAGGCCCTGCCAGTTTTCTTTCCCTTATGTCAAGACAGATTTTATAGAAAACTCCCTTGTCAGCTGTAGGTCGTAAATGATGTTCCAAAAGGCAAAAAAGGGGTCTACGCTAGTTCTCTGATTTGGGGGGAGACATGTCCAAAGGCCTCTGTGGCTAGTTTAGCTGCCTTTCTGCATCCACAGGGCACAAGTGTCCCTGAAGAGTCTGCGCGTACGCGTCCCACTGAGCAGGGGGATCATGCTTAGGCGGTGTTTTCAGTTAGTTTCGACTTGTGTATTTCATCTGCAAAGTTGGCAAATCCTTGAAAGCCACAAGCTACTGTTTTCTGAAAGCTTTCTTTGCACATGAGCATAAAATGTATGTATTGAATTTGGAGGTTGTCCAGTAACTGTCCTTTCAGTGCGGCTGAATATAGATTACAGCTGTTTGGAAAGAAACAGGCAGTCACGGTTTCTCTTTCTTCTCTCACAGAGTGTCTCCTCTGCAGAAGTCTGAGATAGTGGACGTGGTGAAGAAGCGGGTGAAGGCCATCACCCTCGCCATCGGGGACGGCGCCAACGACGTGGGGATGATCCAGACAGCCCATGTGGGTGTGGGAATCAGTGGGAACGAGGGTATGCAGGCCACCAACAACTCAGATTATGCCATCGCACAGGTGAGCAGTGTGAGTGGCCCACTGTCCTGTGCTGTTGACAGTGATGGCAGCCGGGGATGAGAGCCTGTCCTGATATCCTGTCCTGCTCTGAGACATTTGCCACCCCCGTTGAGGTTGATGGCTAGATGAACCCACAGGGGCATTTGAACTTCCCTGTGGTTTTGATCTTGTGTAGTTAGGAGGCCTTGTCCCGCTGGCTGGGTTTCTTTTGGCCGGCTGTGAGGGTGGCCAGGCTGCTCTGCCATGCAGGCAGGTGCCGCTCCTGACAGATTGGCCCTGATCTGCTGCATGCTCCTTTCTTTCTGTGTGCCCTGCTGAAGAGCAGCTGTACTGCGGATATCCAGTCTTGTTGCCCTCTCCTGGCCTCACCCCTCCGTCCAAAGGCATGGGGGCACTCTAATCAGGTGCATAAGGTCAGGGAGGAGCAGTGATGTGTAGCTGCTGCCATCTCTGTAATCACAACAGGGGAGCAGTTCAGGACCGCTGCTGTGAGATGCATTGCTAAGAGCATAATCCAGGTTTGGGCCTTAATGACCCCATGGGCAGTAGCAAACAACTTCCTGCAGTTAGGCCAAGTTCAGTCCATTCCTGTCTGAATCAAGTATTGCATATTGAGGTTTCCAGCCCTGGTTACTGCCCTGGTGGCCTGATGACGATATGTCTGCTCCTTAATGATGGACCGAAGGTGAAGGGAAATAGTCAACCTCGTGACCCCCAGAGTACACATCTAGATCTACTGGCCTTCTGGAGAAATCCAGACAACCTAGACATCACAGTGAACACATATCGTTTCTTCCTGTTTCCAGATTGTGATGTCCGGATTAAATACCTGCTTCTTCACTGGGGAGCCAGAGTTCACTGGTTTCTGCAGTTTTTAGGATTTTAAAGAATGGGTTAACCCTAGTCATGTGAACATAAGGAATAATGGCTTTGTCCCACTTCAACCTGAAATCAGGGGCAGCATATAAAACAGAATGAGTTTCCTACTGCCCCAGAGCTGCGGGCTGGCTCTCTGCAGCTGTGGGGTGCCACCTCCCAGCTTGCCCTTCTGCAAATGGGGGGAAGAATTTACAGATCCTCCTGGCTCTGAAAAGTGCATGAAATCAATTTTGTTCCTCCATTGATTTCAAATAAATCCTCAAGGTAATTCTTGAAGTAGGCAGGAGGAAGAATTTTGATCTTACAGGTGGGAAAACTAGGATTCCTTTACATCAGGTGACCTGTCTCAGGTCCGAGCGAACCTCTGGGGTCAGAGAATGGCAGACCTAAGTGTGAACTTGTGGGCTGGCCCCACACACCTGCCCGTTTACTTTCCCGAGTCAAATGCTGCGAGGCCTGGGGGACGAGCGCTTCCTGTGGTCTGTCAGCAACTGTAGATGTTATACACCCCAGCGTTATTAAATACTTGAGTTATAACATCATTTGGTTGGAAGGGTCTTAAGAGGTTTCCTTGGAGTTCCAGGCAAATATTTGTCTGTCTTTTTCTTTAAAATGTCTAGGGAAAGGAGATTCCATGACCTGCTGTATTGAAACTGTATTCTGTTAGGATGTGGAAGCCAGAACAATTGCTCTCTTCAAATTAAAAGCAACAAAGAAGGATGGAGTGGGGAGCAGGGCTTTGGAGCTCCCCCTGGGATGTGGCTTCCTCTCCAGCATAGAAATCGCCTCTGCCAAGAGAACCCTGAAGGCCCATGTGTCTAGGGCCCTCATTTCCCTGTTGCTAGTCTTGTTCCTGATTAGGTGGAGTGCTGTCACCACAGGGCTCGGTCTTGCCAGCCTCACATTCTCCTGGAGCCGGCTGTGCCTTAATTACTGCACTAGAAATGCCACAATTTGGTGACTTCCCTTACCCTTGTTGAAATGATAAAAATCTCTGGTTGAAGTTTATACCTTGTGCTTTATCTGTTTATTGTAAGATGGATGAATTTTTTTGTATTGGGCTTTTGAGGAAATACCCTGTAGGGTTAAATATGGAAGTGAGAAAATATTTAGCTCCGTGATTTATCCTTGGGGAAAGCTGTGGGTGTCTGTGTGTTTGTGTCTCTGTGCGTATCTCTGTGCAAAGCTCTGGTTCTCTTTCTTTCCTGCCTCAGGGTATGTCTCAGGGACTGAATGTCCTCTGTCTGGCCACCTTGCCCTGGGAAGCTTTTGCTGTTGCTATATAATATTGAATCTGTTCTCCTCAGGGGAGAATCTTTCCAGACCCCTACCTTCTTAATGTTTTCTGAATGACCTCATGAAGACAACATTTTGATTTATACTTATATATATATATTTTTTTCCCCTGAAAACAAATCATCGCAGCGCTCCGGTTGAAGCAGGTTTCGGGATGATTCCAGCAGATGTTCTCTGTGCCCATTGAAGTTTAACACCAGGGGGTCCAGGTCAAATGCAAACTTCCTTTTTATTTGTTTTGCTAGTTATTTTATGATTCCCAATTCCCCTTTGGAATCCTTAATGAGCCTTTATGGGGAGTTTTATTTTTCCATATGTACCTCCTTCTGCTATTTTGAAGTCATCATCTGGATGTCAGGGTATGTGGGTAGGCCTGACCCTGACGTCCCAGAAGAACTTGCTGAAATGTGACTTCAGCCGGGATATGGTTCCTTGTTTAGTGCTAATGGGAATCATGATGTAGTTTCCTCTTGGGAAAACAAAAAAGAGTTTTATAAAAAGGTATTGTCTTTCTGGTCAGGATCTTTCTTTTTTACAGAGAATCATATTTAATTTCAAAAGTTACCTGAAATTAATAGGAAGTTTACAATCGTAAAAGAATATCTAACATTCTGGATAATCTCAGTCCAGCCTGATTGTCTCTCCTCATGGTATAATAGAGCTCATGCTTGTGGGATTTCTGACACTGCATCTGAGGACAGGGGAATTAAGGTCTTCATTCAACCAAGGGCAAACTGAACCTTGCGTGTGGCAAGTTAAATGTATAGAAATGTGACTTTAAACAGAATTGCCCCAACAATGCTCTCAGGCCAGAGTGTGACACCATCTACCTAAATTTCTGTCCCTCCAGCTCGAGGTTCTCACTGTTTAAGACTTCTGTGAAATAGAAACACAGACTGCATAGCCAGGTGAATGGGAGGCCGAGGAGATACGATTCGAGTGGTGTCCCAAGAACCCTGCCCCAAAGAGGATTTGTGTATTTTGTTGGGGTATCTTTGGCAGCTGCTGTCTCAGAATGCAAGAGCCATCACATGGCAAGAAGGGCTGTGGACTAGTTGGGCCAAAAGGAGAATAAAATGGGTCCAGAAGTAGAGACAGGGTGTGTGTCTGTGTGTGTATAAATACTTATGCACGTGTGTGTGTCCATGTCTGTGCATGTAGGTGTGCCTGTGTGTACATGTCTCTGTATCTGTGTGTCTTTGTGTGTGTGTTTGTCTGTGGGTGTCTAAGTGTGTCCTTGCATCTCTCTGTGTGTAATTGTTTTTAACCTGGAAGCTGAGAGAGGAAATAGTTTGTACACGTCCATTCCTTTTTTAAAAAACAAGACAGGGTTTCATGAGTGTCCCTGACCCTTTCTTCTGTCACCGTAAAATTTGTGGTTGCTTAAAGGCATTTGATTCTCATTGTACTTTTTTTTTTTTTGAGACGGAGTACCACTCTGTCACCCTGGGTAGAGTGCCCTGGCATCATAGCTTATAGCTACCTCAAACTCTTGGGCTCAAGCAATCCTTTTGCCTAACCCTCCTAAGTAGGTGGGACCACAGGTGCCCACCAAAACGCATGGGTAGTTTTTCTATTTTTATTTATTTATTTAGGCAGAGTCTAACTATGTCACCCTGAGTAGAGTGCCATGGCGTCACAGCTCATAGCAACCTCCAGCTCTTAGGCTTAAGTGATTCTCTTGCCTCAACCTCCCAAGCAGCTGGGACTACAGGCACCTGCCACAACACCCAGCTGTTTTTTGGTTGTAGTTGTCATTGGTCTTTGGCAGACCCAGGCTGGATCAAACCCGTCAGCTGCAGTGTATGTGGCTGGCACCTTAGCCTCTGAGCTATAAGCACCAAGACAGTTTTTCTGTTTTTGGTAGAGACAGGTCTCCCTCTTGCTCAGGCAGGTTTCAAACTCCTGAGCTCAAGCTACCCACCTGCCTCAGCCTCCCACCTATTGTACTTTTATTTCAGGTCAAGAGGTCACCTTCTTTTAATAATTATGACTCTAGAAAACCATCAGTTTAAAGAGAATCTTGTGAGGATGACAGTTCATAGTCAAGCATGGTTGGGGAAACAACTGTTGTGTAGATTTAAGAAAAGATTGTAGTTGTTCTCCCTGAGCCTGAAATCTCTGCCTTTAGGGTGTAGTTTTCCCAGGTGCCTGGAGAATCTGGTTTCTTCCATCTGCCTTGTCTGTCTTTTGCCCTTGAGGACATTTTGTGATTTTTATTCCTCAAGGATTAGCTCTTTTGATACTTTTTTATTCTTTTCTTTTTAGTTTTCCTACTTGGAGAAGCTTCTTTTGGTCCATGGAGCCTGGAGCTACAACCGGGTGACCAAGTGCATACTGTACTGCTTCTACAAGAACGTGGTCCTGTACATCATCGAGGTAAGGAAGGGTGATGCTTGTCATCCAAGAAGAGGGCCTTCTCACAGAACATCTTTGGATATTTAGAGTCATTTTGAGATGGTTTTGTTAATGTACAATTAAAGAAAAGATCCTACTGTGACTCATTAAAACTTGGGTTTCCATAACCTCCTTTGCAACTGGGTGTGTCACCCAGGCTTAGATCCCATGTCCGGGCCTTCCTCCTCCCTCGCACTCTGTCATTCCTCTGTACCTCTCTGCTCTGCTTCCTCCTTTGTGTCCCTGGCCAGAGGAGAATGTTGCTGTCATAACTCCAGGATGAGCAAAGCCTGGGCAGAAAGGCTCATACCTTCTCAGGTTGACAGTGCAACACTGTGGGGAGACCCAGTCAGGTTTCCCTAGAATAAACAAGGCCTGATTTCTTGCTGTATTTCTCCTGGACTCTGCAAATCTCCTGAACATGCATTCCCTGCTCCTAAACTACTTGGACACTGGAACTTAAGTGTGGAGGGTGTGGCAGTGAGGGCTGTGGGCGGTAAGCCGGCAAGATCATTAAGGCTGTCACAGACAGTTTCTCAAGATGCTGATTCAGTTTGTAGTAAAAGGAATGTGCTTTGCTAGAGGGAGTGTGCCCAGGAAAAAGTGGACAAGGCACCTTCTGTTTGGTATCAGTACCAGTCACCGTCTGCCGTTAAAGGTACAATATCTTTTGAGAACATCATGACTAATAGATTTCCAGATGTGTTTTCAAAAAGCGGAAGCAGACAAGTCACTCTGTGGAGGAATGCAATGCTAATTGCGTATGTTGTTTTAATATTTTATTCTATTGTGGGTTATTTTACGTTTGATTTCTCAGTGCTTGGCAAAGTGATAACCAAGGCAGAGATCAACTTTCTCTGATGCAGTCTCTGATACATTCAGCTCAGATAATCTAACAAGTACCTTGCTCATGGAGCCGTAACTGTTTCTTCGTCAAGTTCTCTTATCTTTCCCAATGAATCATTCAAGACAACTGTATAGGTTCATGTCACTCATCTGGTAATTAAATTGCTAAAGGTTTTACCAGGTTGCACAGGCTGTTCACTACACTAGCCTACCCAGCCAAAAGGGGAAATGAGGCAGAATTGTAGCCTTTGTTGCTTCATCTCTGGAGCTGCCCAGGGCCCACCTAGAAACAGCAGTGTGTTTTTCTCATTTGCACAGTGGACAGCCTGCTCAACAGTGCCCAGGTGGCACCGCATTTGCAGAGGGCACACCTCTTCTAGTTCACACAGGAGCTACTTGTGGCCTGGGGAAGCAGCCCTGATTCTCAAAGAAGGGTCCAAGCAACTAAAAGAGATCTGGGTAAAGTCCTGAAAACTGACCCATTCTTCTTAATTCGAATCCACATGTTCTGTCTGTATTAGCAAATATTATTTCTCTAGTGAGAAAATATATAGCAGCGTCTTGAGAGATGTGGAGTTGTAATCGTCATTTTATACTTTTCTGTAAAGGTCATAGGAAAAAATAATTGCCATCTTGCTAGGAATAATGAGGTTAAAATCAATAATCTAAAAAATTATCCGTGATTTGTCTGCTGGTCTTGTGCTGTAATATTCAACTCAGTCCACTCTGGCTAAGAGCTTGTAGATGTTGGAGTAATGGGTTTTGTGTGGGTTTCCTTCCTCCTGCTCTTATTTCTCCAATTCCTTTTTGGCACTTCAAGATGTTTGTCCCCCTCATTTTTCCTCCTGTTTGTTGTTGTTGTTGTTGCTTCTGTGATAGGAGTCACTCCTGACAGTCACTTTGGGTCATAGATGATAATGTGAAGGGGTTTTGGAACCCTGTTCCTATATCCCACCCCACGTTTCCTGGCATTTCATGCTCTTAAAGCTCTTAGCTTCTCAAGGTTTCTTAATAATCTGGTTTTCTTCACAACCAGCAAATTACAGATAGTCTAGACTTCTTATCAAGACACTTCATGGAGCTCCCAACACTTTTGCTTTCCTGAGCGTTCCCTGGGGCCCCTTCTTAGTCATTCACACCTACTATCTTGCTGCCTTTTTTTTTTTTAAACTTGAAGTGGGCTGAGACTGAGAAGAATACAGTTTTAATCTGTCTGAGAAATTCCGTGTGGAGTTAGGCCCTGAAAGTAGCAAGCGAGTGCCTCCAACCAGTATTTCAGTTGTGACCGGGTGACAGTTTTTAATGGTCTTTTGTAAACTGCCTTTTAAGCCTTCTTTATAAAGTTTGTACAATGCTATGATTTAATAAAAAGAAAAAAGTAAAAAGTATCTTCCACTCTGTACCCAATTTTCTATTTAGTATTTCTAGGAGGTATTCCTTTCAAAATCCGGAAAACAAAATCTCTGGTGGAGCCCAGATTCAGACATGTCTGCCATTGCCAGATCACTTCCTTTGCATCAACGTGTACTTCAACTGTATTTGTAAATATAGGAAAGTACTACTTGCATGCTATTTTAGTGTGTTTTGAACTGTGAGATCAAAGATTATTGTATGTCGGCATGCCGATTTGCAAACACTTTTTTTGTTCTAAAGGCAACCTTATGATTAATCACTTCAGTAAGAATCAATTAAATACTTAGATCTCTTAAATGGTTTTCTAGTAACCCAAGGAGAGTTCCTTCACAATAGCCGATATGATCTTATCTCAAATGTCTTCTGAGACACATAACTTCCCAGTCATTTAAAAATAGTCTAAAAGCAATTGGGCAAATTAAAAAAATACACACATACAAGCATGCATGCATGTGATACATATCTTGGGACCTTAGCTGTTATGATGGGGGATCGCTATTGAACTGCCAGTGAAGACTGCAGGGACGAGCTGCAAGCCTGCCATGTGATGCAGCCTGCTGACTTGGCATACCCACGGAAAAACGGGGGGTTTCTATGCAAGGAACACACGAAGGTGCTTTCTTTGCTGCTTGGAGCATAAAGTTCTCTGCCTTCACCCCTGATCCCCTGGTGTATTATCTGTCCAGACCTTTTCCTTTGCAGTTACAGAGATATTTATGGGTGTAAACTATCAGTGTTTTTAGATAAATGTCATTATGCCGTGCAGTCCTTCTGCAGCTCACGTTTCCGGTAATGTGCATGCTGGAGACCTTCCCCCTTACTATGTACAAACCGGAGCGTGGCGTTTCACAGTGTGATTTCCTACAATCGGACCACTTCCTGCCTTGATAAATCTTCCAGTCATCTCTGGTTTCACTCACCAAAAGCTTTGTGGACTAACAGCTTGCTCTCTATGAAAGCCATGACTCTTCCACCAACACGAGAGTGATCTAATTAGACTGTTTGCACCACAGTGCCTTGAACACAACACGTGCTCAGTTTGTGTTTTTACATGTACAGCAGGCTGATGAATTATCTAATGCCTGTAGAGTGTGCCACACAAAATTTATTCAGGCCACGGTACCCATTGGTTCAAGTGATTTAAAAGACAGAAACAGAATGACGGAACCTGTGGTTTTGTGGTGGCTCCGTAGGTGCGCTTAAAACTAAAAACGCGTACAGCCTTTGCTTCCATCTCTTCTGCTTGCTGTCTGAAACATCTGATACATTCCAGGGTCTGGCACAATCTCAGGAAGGAACAGAGTGCCCAGAAATGCCCTTTCAGTGCTTAGATGTCTTTTGATAAATCCTCTTCTCTTTCCCCAGTCACCTGCCCTCCGTGGTCTGGGCCCCACTGTCACCAGCCTCATCCATCACTATATCCCCCCACACTTTGTTTTCATCAGTGTTATGGAAGTATAATTAACATACTGAAATACATATGGTCTTTTGTAAAGGGTTCTGTTAATTAAAATAAAACTGTATATATATATATTTTTTATCATTAGAAACAAACTGGTGATTTCCTGTCTGCCCCCCATAGATAGTGACAAGAACGTCACAGAGCCCTAGCGATGGAATGGCGGTGATGGTTGCTTAAGGATGGGAACATCCTGTAACTGTAATACAGATGTGAACCACGGGAGCTGTACACTTTAAAAGGGTTGAGATGGTAGACTTTATGTTATATATGTTTGAATCACAATAAACAAAAGAAAAATAGAGAACTCATAAGCACCTTGCTGCTCTCGTCACTGTGAGGGGGACAACAATGTGTGAAGACAGCTCATGTGCTTTAGAGAGCTTGTGGAAGTTTTGGAAAACAAACTTTATACATGGTTTGGTTCTGTATTAAACTAATTAAATGCCAAGTTTCAGGCATGTTGCCGGATGGATCATATTTCTCGGAAGGTATAATTCTGTTGTGAGGTAGAATACTCAGAGCTGCAGGGCCTTGTGGGAAGATGGGATTCCAGCTAGAGGGGGTCATGTTCTCTGTGTGTGTGTCTTGGGGGAAGAGATGGGGCAAAATTAGCACCGAGAGGGAAGGAGGGAGGACTGGAGAGGGGATGTAAATGGCCAGGGAGGGGATCTGAATAGCTTGACAGTAGTATTTTTGCAATTGGAAGCTGGGATTCCTTTTTCTCCATTTTAGAATTGGCAAATTACATGGCAAAGGAGATTTAAGAAAATTTGTCTGTCAATATGTAGGGCAGATGGTAACCAGAAAACACAAATGTAATTTTGTAGCTCTAATCCTGGGGTATAAATCATGACCGTTATGTAGCTATCTCTCCATATAATTTTAAGCAAAAAGAAAGAACTGGTTTAAAAACTCCTTTTAATTTTGGCAATGGGAAAGATTTACCTTAACTGCAAAGATTGGGAGTGAAGAGGTTAGGGAAGGATTCCTATCAATTTTTTAAGTCCTGATTGAGCTCTCTGTGGTATCTCCTAAAGAAGGGCTGAGTAAATTCTTTAAAGTCCGTAGACCATTTAACAGGTTAGGAGTTAGTTCCTGAGAACTTCCTGAATAGAGTACATTGCAGAGCACAGCAGCATCAGCTTGTAAAGCATTTCTAAGGTGTGCACTTGTCCATGGACTTTCTGAACCCCTGCGAGAAGGTTATTTGGAATACATAAAACTTTTAGTGGCAATACAATTCAAAGAGAAAAATAATAGGAACACAACTTGAATTTAACTTACATTTCAAAAAATTATGATTTAGATGTCTTGTCAACTTTGGTACAACATAAAGAAGATAGCCCAATTACTTCTGAAATAGAGATGAGACTTGGAAATCATAATGGTGATTCCGAATACAGGGAATAACTGTAACATGTGGATATTGATGTGAAAAATTGGGAATTATATACTACTTGGAGTGGCTCCTTCCTTTTGGCTACATGTCTAAGATATTTTAGTATCTCCTTGGAGTTGTTAAACTGATAGAAGATAAAGGCCAGGAAATGGGATGCATATTTAGCATGAAGGTCTGGAAATATTATCACTGAATGGGAAATAGAGATTCTAAGACCACAGCAAATCTGAGACCAAATGAAACCTAAATAACAGAAGTTAGTTGACAGCTAGTTAAAATTTGTCATTATCTGACAATCTTAATACAATCCTAATAAACAAAAAACCTCTATTCGGTTATACTGTGGGATATGAGAAAAGGCTTTACCGAGCTTTCGTTTTCTTTGTTTTTAAATCTAAAAAGTAATTGAATTATGGTTCATGTATAAATTTCCATTCTAATCCAAAAAATTTCTAGAAGATGTGTACTTTTAATTTTTTATTTATCTGTAAATGTACATGGGTCATTAAGAAAGTTTTAGAATACACAAAAATCAGGAAACCTGCATGAACAGAATCAAATGAAGCCCTCCCAGTAACACTGATTAGCTGAACAGGTTGAAACTTGCATGGGTGGATCAGAAAGGATGCTGTTAATTGTGTTTCTTAAAAGCAAAATAATGGACACAGTCTGTCTCAAAACTTTCATAGTGACCTACGTGTGTATATATGTACACATACACATGCCCTTTCACTATTTATAGCTTTATTTTTTTCTGTTGGACCTGTGAGAGTTTGGGGGCTTTTCTTGTATTTTCCAGGTCATCATTATTTGAAAATAATTATGGCTGAATTGCCCCTTATTTGATTTATTAAATGACTGGCTTATTGGTTGAGAAGCCTTCATTAAATATGTTACTGCACAAATCAGCAGTGGACTTGGTCAGCCCTGTCACAATCTGGTATTTGTTTCCAAGCAGTTACCCAGGCTGTACTATAAGTGATGAAAGATATCACTGGCTTTTGGGTAGTGCCTGTGGTGCAAGGAGTAGTGTGCTAGCCCCATATACCGGAGGTGGCGGGTTCAAACCCAGCCCTGGCCAAAAAATACAACAAAAAATATCACTGGTTTTGGTGTAGAGTTCACTTTGCATGTTAGAATTGACAGAGAATAATTGTTTGAAACCATGGTCACAGAGTCATCCATTAACTTTTTCTCCTTTTGGCCATAATGCATGACTTAACTGTGCCTCAAAACAAAATGCTTCCTCTGGACATGTAAGAAATCTCCTTATGATAGAAGACAAAATTCCTGCTAGCTGAGCTTTCCTCCTCTGGTCTGTGTGTCTGTCTTGGCAGAGGTGGCTTCATATTTCCTAATATAGACTCTTTATTTGAGGGGCCAGATTGGCAGCTACAAGTTTAATGTTAACATGTTAATAGGTAAAAGGTAAATCGAAAAGTACAATTGACATACGGACCTTTTTTTGGAGGCTGTGGCTTCACCCATGATGAAGCCATCCATTTTCTCTTAAAAGCTTAATCAAGTGCTGACCCCTGTCTCTGTGACAGGAAGAATGCTAAGACCAAGGGGACTGGGCCAAGCTCCACGAAGTTCCCCATCTGATAGGGGATGGAGGAAGAGAGAAATACAGTTGCTCCTCAGTATCCACAGGAATCGGTTCCAATGTTGGCCGAGGATTGGGCTTTACTACAGGACACGCAAAGAAGCCAAGGGTTCAGTGCCAGTTTTTTTGAGAAAAGAAAAGCTTTATTGCAGGTTGATGGGCTAAGTTCAAATCTGTTCTTTTGGTTCTGTGGGCAGGGTGAGACTTTATTCTAGGTGTGATGTGAGGTTGAAGTCATCTTTTTTTCTGTGAATGTTCTGGGCTCCATCACTTATAACTTCTTGGCTCCGTGCTTGTAAAGTAACTTGATGTTCTGTTATCAACAGAATAAGGCTAAACCTGTCTCTGTGGTTATAAGACTGAGTAGGGCCAGTTAGAACAGGTTCTGTAGTTCCACCAAGACATCCCCTCTTCCCACATTCAGATACCCAAATCCTTGGATGCTCAAGTCCCTATGGCATAATATTTGCATGTAATCCATACATATCCTCCTGTGCACTTTTTCTGAGTATATACAATTTTTGTATATTATACCTCAATAAAGCCAAAAATTAAGATGTATGTATGTATATATATGTGTGTGTGTGTGTGTGTGCGTATATATACACACACACACGCACACTACTGTTTTAAATTGCACATGAATTTTATGGACATGGTGTATATACCTGTGTCCTTGCTCTATAAGCATTTTTTTTTTTTTTTTTTTTTTGGAGACAGAGCCTCAAGCTGTCGCCCTGGGTAGAGTGTCGTGGCATTACAGCTCACAGCAACCTCCAACTCCTGGGCTCAAGCGAGTCTCCTGCCTCTGCCTCCCAAGTAGCTGGGACCACAGGCGCCCGCCACAATGCCCGGCTATTTTTTGGTTGCAGCCGTCGTTGTTTTGGCGGGTCCGGGCTGGGGATTCGAACCCACCACCTTAGGTGTACGTGGCTGGCGCCTTAGCCGGTTGAGCTATAGGCGCCGAGCCTATAAGCATTTTTCTTAAAACAGCACATAGTTTTAAAAAATCTGATCAGAAAACATTTGCTATTAATTGGAGTTTTCATTCCAGCATTAGCCAATAGAATTTTCTTTGATAATGAAAATGTTCTATATCTGTGTTACCTAGGCCAGTAGCCATAATTACATGTGACTTTTTTCCCCTTTTTTATTTTTTGAGTACCCCAATCCCTTTCCCACCCCTTGTTGCCCCTCCCCCCAACTTGAATTGAGTTGAGTTTTTTCCTCCTATGTGGGTGTGCATTGGCCCATCTTCAAATTAGTACTGAGTACATTGGATATTTGCTTTTCCATTCTGGTGATACTTTACTAAGAAGAATATGTTTCAGCTCTATCCAGGATATTCCAAAAGATCTGAAGTCACCGTCTTTTTATGGCTGAGTAGTTTCCATGGGTAAATGTACCACAATTCATTAATCCATTCCCGAGTTGATGGGCATTTAGGTTGTTTCTACGTCCTGGTGATTGTAAATTGAGCTGCAATTAAAGTCTAGTGCAAATGTCCTTAAGGTAAAATGTTTTTTTTCTACTGGGTAGATACCTAGTAGTGGGATTGCAGGGTCAAATGGGAGATTTGAGAACTTTGGGGATTCTCTATATTTCTTTCTGAAGGGCCTGTATGCGTTTGCAGTCCCCACAACAGTATAAAAGTGTTCCCCTCTCTCCATATCTGCGCCAGCATCTGCAGCTTTGGGACTTCGTGATGCAGGCTAATCTTACTGGGGTTAGGTGATATCTCAGGGTGGTTTTGATTTGCATTTATCTGATGATTAGGGATGATGAGTATTTTTTCATATGTCTCTTAGCCCCTCCTGTGCACTTTAAATCATCTCTAGATTATTTATAATGCCTAACACATTGTAAATAGTATGTAAATAGTTGTTATACTGTGTTGTTTTTTTGCTTGTAGTATTAAATCCTTGGCTACAGAAGGGCTGGCTGCTTAGCATAAGTGCGCAAGGGTTGTGAGCACAGGTAACTGTGCACACGCAGGGCTGGTGCCATCCTCATCCCCAGCACACATTGGCTAGTAGAACCCGGATAGTTCCAATTTTGTGCTGATAATTTTTGAGCACAGAAATGTTAATTAGATTTTGACATATTCGTGGGAGAATTATTTAGAGAGACTTCTCATAGGAAAAATGGGAATTAAGTAGAAATAGAAACATTCTGAATTCTGCTTTCTTTGCCTCCCTCATCTTCATTCTTCAGGTCAGGAGCTCTTGAGTCATGGGGACAAGATGAACAAGACAGCCCCTGCTCTTGGAATTGTGTAGGGAACTTGGATAAGAATTCCCACAGTTGTCATACCACGCAGTGGGTACTGGCTTCCAGGGAGACAGCTTGTAATGAGAAGTCTTAGAAGTGGTCCTTTGCAGGGTGATGGTCCCAGGTCCTTTGGGTCCCAGGATAAAATGAATGAAGACCTGAAGGATGAGTAGGAGCTGATCAGGTGAGGGCTGGGAGGAGAGGGGCAGGTGATGTACCAGGTGCAGGCAGTTCCTGCCTTTGCCATCCACAGGCTATTTATTCCCGCTCTTCGAGAAATGGCAGCAACCAGCCAAGGCCTCAGCGCTTAAGGGGGAAGAAGTGCTGTGCACAGGGCTGTTAATACTTCAGTCGGAAGGTGGCTGGTGCACTAGTTAGAACGCTCTCTCAGAGGCCATCTGGTTGCTGCTAGTCGATAGAGCTGGGAGTTTATTAGCAAAAGGTGGTGAGAAGGTGAGCGGACAGGGAGGAGGAAGGTATTAAGCCAGAGAAATACTAGTAGTCTGAAGGGATTCCCTGCAAGATACACAATCACTTTGAACTTTACAAAAATAGACTCTTACTGCTTTTTCCATGTGACAATATTTTTTTAAAATGATGTTTTTGCAGCTGCCTTACCTAAAAGGATCATTATAAAGATCCACTACTAAAAAAAAAAAAAAAAAAGGATTTAGGCATTGATGGCTTAAAAATGTAGTCTGTGAAACTCTATAAAATGTTTAAATCTCCTGGGAATAAAAAAATGCAAGTCCAAACACAGAGTGGATGTGAAACACTTCCAGGGCTCACGTGAATTGCGAGGTCAGCTCTGTGCTGGGGCTGTGTTTTGTAACCAGGGTACCCACTCTGCTACCGTGGCAGAAACGAAATAAAGCCCCAGCACAGGGTGCGGCTCACTTCACCCCAGGCTTTAACACTCACATATTCCAACTTGCTTCCCTTCCGTAAAGGCCAGTCCTGTGCAGGGACAGCACCCACGACGTTTAGTACTGATTGCTTGTAAGGGTATATATATGTTACTTCTATTTTCCACATTGGTTGGGAATTCCCTAAGGGCAGGGACTGTTTCTTTCCCTTTTTGTCCCCTATGGGACTAGGTACGCAGTACTCTTTGAACAATAATTCATTGCGCACATTTCGGTAGAGGCAGACACGTAAGAATCTATTGGGCCTTTTGTTTTTTGTTTTGTTTTGTTTTTTAGAATGTAAGTTGCATATTGTTTGTCTTTCCTTTTAGGAAATGTCTTTCTGATCTAACTTAAGTCATTCCTAGTATAATTTTCATATATAAAGAACTGTACCCTCCAGATAGTAGAGGATGGATCTGTATTATGTGGTATTTAACCCCATCTTTTGAGACAATAAAGAATAATTTTCATTACACATTGCTACTTTAACCTAACCTAATTTTTATTTGGGCTCCTAAAGAGGTTTTCATTTCTGTCAAGTTGGCTTTACCAGTTAGGTTTTTTTCCTGCTGGTTTTTCTTGCCCTTTTAGTTTATCTGTGTTGCTCTTCTATATATTTTTTTCCTGTTCTTCTCTCTGCCAGGAGAGACCTACTTGCCTAAAACTTTTGTAATCAGATATCCTTTAATTTTTAAAAAATAATTCTGCAACAACTGGGTGCCCGTTGCTCAGTGGTTGGAGCACTGGCCCCGTGCATGGGGTGGGGGAGGTATAGGTTCAAAACTAAGCCTAGGCCTGCTAAACAAAAAATAATAATTCTGCAACAACATCTGAGCACAAATTTACTGACCATGCCTGTCTATCCGTTTTCTATCTCTTGTGTACCCAAATAATATCATTCTGAGCAAGTGGGTATCAGTGATTTGATCAGTGGATTTGAGAGGTGATAGGACACCCACGGTTAAGAATGGAGACTTCAGGCATAGCCACAGAAAGGCCCATGTGTCAACAGAAAGACCTCTGTGTACAGCAGATGAAGGAGAAGACGGTGGGAGATAGGCCGAGGGAATTAAGGACACGTTGCTCTAGTGGAGGAGAGTGGTTCTTTTCTTTTGACAATCACACATTTGCCTCTGGAGGATCTTCTGCTCCTTTTCTCTCAGCTGGTCAGCCTGACTTAGGAGCTGGACATAAGATTGTAAGCTATAGTTTGATATATAGGAGTAAAAGGTATTTATGATAGTACAATTTGTCCTTCTTTGTCTTGGACTTAGGATTGTTGCCTTCGATCTTTGGTTAAAGTAGCTTCTGTTTATAAGGAACCTCATCTCCCCTCTAGTAAATATTCCTACTTTTAAGTGGTAAACAGTCTCCATCGCGTTCTGACAGCTCATTTGAGCCGTGATACTGGTTTCCTAACAGATGTCCTAAGAGTTTAAAACGCCCTTCTCTTCTCAGGCTCAGTGTCCTGACAGATCAAGTGGATATTTAAGGACAGCTCATGAACAGACATTATGCATATGCTTTCTTTTCTGGTTTTTCAGCTGAGGGGAGGCAAAGTAGTTTCATCCTATTAAATACTGATTTACATCCAGAGCATGCCAGTAAAATATTGATTGGAACCTTGGCTTCTTTTATTCAGGGAGTATAGGATGAAATTTATTATTGTTCCTTTCATTGAGCTGCATGTTGTTTTGATAATATTTTTGTTAGTTCCTTGCCAATTTGAAAGTAGCTTTTTCTTCCCATGAGGTATTAACCAGAGTAAGTTACCTTCTTGTTAACATCACTTTACGGGTTGACTTTAGTCTATTGAAAGTATTTACTAATATTAGTATGATGTGTGATTTTCCTTTTTGTAAGGTATAATTTACATACAGTAAACATTAACCCCTCCGGTGCACAGTTCTGTAAGTCTTGACCTGTATGTGAGCACTGTCATCACTACTGCACCAGACACGGAGCAGGGCCGTGCCTCTGCAGATCCCCCAGTTCCTTCCTGGTCAGCCCCGACCCCCACACAAGTTGCTGGCAATGACCGGTCTGTTTTCTGACCCTATAGTTTTAGCTTTCTCAGAATGTCATATGAATGGAGTTGTGCAGTACATGGCCTTTTGATTCTGGCTTCTTTTACTCAGTATAAGGCATTTGGGATCCATCCACATGGTTGTATCAATATTCTATCCTTTTTTATTGCTGCGTAAAAGTCCACTGTATGGATATACAACAATTTATCCATTCACCTGGTGAAGGGGCATTTGGGCTATTTCCCAATTTTGGTGATTATGAATAAATACTCATTTTTAGGTCTTAGTGCAAACATATGTTTACTATTTCTTTAATAAATAGTACCTAAAAATGGGTGTTTTATGTCCTTATTGGGCATCATTTCATGGTCTGATTTGCCATCTGTACATCTGTGGTGATGTTTGTTCAAATCTTTTATAGGATTATGCCTTTTTTGACTATGTATTCTAGACTAAGTCCAGAATTTTCCCTAAGGAAAAATTCACTGTGTGAAAGACCAATGCATTTTCTCATTTAACCTTTCCAGAAGATTTGCTTTTTAAACCCAATGTTTCTCTGTAGTCAGACACCCACCCTCACCCCCAATCTCTGACTACAAGTTGTGCATTAAACCAACTGAATATTCATTTTTATTTCAGGGAGCAAAGGACATAGTTTTGGATATTTGGAGTGTTCTTACAGTCATACTGGAACTTTCTAAAACAAATAGTGCAGCTTGGAAAACCAGAGGATAAAGGGGCTTTTGTGTCCTCCCCCTTCCATCCGGTTCCCTCTATCCCTCACTTTAGTTACGCAAGGGAAAAATCAAGCAAGAGCTTCACCCCAAAGGCCTCTGATTCCGTAACACTATGGGCCAGGCTTTTCTCCATCTTGGATTCTGGGGCATGGCTTTCCTGTGGTTTGGGAATTCTGAAAGCTTAACCCGAGGGGACTGTGAACCAGTGAACCAGAGGGCAGTCAGGAAGTCATTGAACTCCAGGGAATATAGTAGTTTAAAAAAGGGCTTGAGCAAAATGTGACAATAAGAAAGCATTGTGATGGTGGGAGAGGGTGAGCTGGCCTGGTGACCCCACCAGGCCAGAGGGTGAGCTGGCCTGGTGACCAACACCTGCCAAGTCTTCCTGTGCAGAAGATAGGCCAGCACCCTGCAGACACAGCGTCCCCTAGCACTGCTTTTCACTTGTGGCTCAGAGCAGCGTAGTTATAGGTGAGGCCCTGCAGGCGGCCACGGCAAGGATGGAACTTCCAGCTCAAGCCATGCAAACCTAGCCACACTTCCTGCCAGCTCTCAGCCTCATTGTCCTTTTCTGCAAAATGAGCAGAAAGTACGTGCATTAGAAGTTTGTGAAGATGAAGTAAAATCATATAAGAAAGTATTTAACTTAGTTCCGACCACAGAGTGAGCCCTCAGGTTAAACATTAGCATTATTTTAAATATTTAGCACTTAACAGACTACAGGACGATTGCATTGTTCAGGGTTTGAGGCTCTGGTCCGAGCTTCCCCCTGGTTTAAGAATCTGCCCCACAACAGATGGAGTTATGTGGCCCCACGGCATAGCAGTTATTATCCTTTGCAGGGAAACCTTCTGGGGAAGGGGGGTGGTAAGTCTTGCCTTCCATGTTCTAAGACAGCTCCACCTTAGGTCTTAGACACTGCAGCTATGTATTCTCACCATAGCACATTGTAACCGGGACTGCATCTGCTAGACTCTTCCCTGTCTCTGCTTCTTGTCTGTGCATTGCTAACAAATTTATTCCTATTCATAACTGAGAAGTAATTCTTCTCATATCATCTATGGCTTCATCTTCTCCCATGACCCCCATTTGGTATTGACAGATTTCATTAGTTAGCTTAGAACCTCAGACACACACGCTTTGCCTGAGTTACATCAAGAGCAGGCCAATGAAACACAAACACTTGTCCCTTTGAAACTCCAGCCCCTAAGTGTTGAGAGCCTCACATTCCATAGAGGAACAGCCAGCATTTGTTGACTTGAATTGAGAATGGTTGTGTGCCCATGGTATTTCAAAATTATTAGATACATAAATATTTTAAATGATAGTAATGCTAATCGCGTCAGTATTTAGAAATAATGGAGAATCACGTTAAGTAAAAATTCAGTATAAAACGACATGTACACAGTGACTACAGTTACGTGAAATAGGTATGTAAAATAGTAAAGATCAGAGAACAAAACACAATAATGTAATTAGTTTTTGTTTAAAGTTTTGTAGAATTTTTTTCTTACAAAATTAAATAAAGATAAATCTCAGTGTTTAAAAGTAAAAAAAAAAACCTTCAGCTCCTAAAGCAGTCCACTGTGCTTGGAGGTTGCTGGAAGGAATCCATGGGAAACCGCTTCCTCTGCTGTGAGAGCATGAGTTTGCCTGGGTTCTTTTAAGCCTAGCCATCAGCCCCGCTCCCTTCGGGCTGTCCTAAAGTTCCCCAGCTTTGGAGCCCTCCATCGCTAGAACAAGCAACAGTGCTGCAGACCTGGCCACTAGTGTCTGCTAATCTGGAGATGGAGAGGAAATTTTCCTGGACACTGTTGTGCTTCTTGTTGCTAAGTGTTTTAAATCTATAAAATGTAGGTACACTTTGTATATGCTTGGCTTTGGGGGTGGTTTGCAAGGGAAAGCTATCCAAAGACCTGAACTACTTTCTTTTTGCAGAAATGAAACAAAAAAAGTCATTTTTTATGTCACTTGACATACCCGAACCTAAATCGCTTAACTTAGTTCCTTTTTAGAGCAGTATCTAGAATTCACTCTATTTTTGTCCATGATTAAAACTAATAAACTCAATTTTAAGAAGCATAAAGGAAATAAAATATGGTATCCATCTCCTTTGAGCTATAAAAGCTACTAATCAAAAATCTCATGTAATCAATGTGATATATCAGACATTGGTTATATCTATGTACATTTACTGTAAAATTCAAGTATAAAAGGTTTCATTTTTTGGCAGGCCAGATAAAAATAACAAAGTAATGCTGCTTATTTCCTCTTGGCAGCTGTTTTTGTTAACCATATGTAGTCACAGTGTTTAGCCACAGAAACAGAAAACACAGGCAGTTGTAGTCAAGTGTGTTATATCAAGCCTGTGCCTATGCTTCTGTGTCAGCGGCTGTGTTCTTCAAGGCCCAGGTCAAGTGTCTGGGCCTCCTGTCCTTGATCTCTTTATGCCTTGAAATTTTCTGAGACTCTGTCTCAAAAAAAGAAAAGTCACACTGACAGTCAGCATGGTAAAAGGTGCACTGCATCTACAAAACATTTCCAATGTATTTCTTAGTCCTTCTAATAAGATCATAGATTCCTTCAAAGGCCACAAGGGCATCTTTTGTTCATTTCATTAATTTGTTTCAAAACAATGAAGAAAGTGGCAACTGCTGAATAAACATACTTAGTGACTCTCTATTAATCTATCTAAATGGTCTCTTTGACAGTTCTTGGGAGAGCCTGTCACCTCTTTGGTGTCCCTAGCTGTGCTCTGTGAGGGGGTCCTCTTGACAAACTACGGCTGGGTCTGCATAGCAGCACTTGCAATCCCGACATCTGCCCCTGTAACTTTAAAAACATATTTAAACCTTCCCCCATTGCTTGAATAAAAATGTGTGACTTGCTGGTGCGGTGGTTCACGCCTGGAATTCTAGCACTCTAGAAGACAGAGGCAGGTGGATTGCCTGAGCTCAGGATTTCGACCAGCCTCAGCAAGAGCGAGACCTCATCTCTACTAAAAACAGAAAAAATTAGCCAGGTGTAGAGGTGGGAACCTGTAGTCCCAGCTACTCGGGAGGCTGAGGCAGAAGGATTGCTCAAGCCCAAGCCTGAGGTTACTGTAACTAGGATGACGCCACAGCTATCTACCCAAGGTGACAGAGTCAGACGCTGTCTCAAAAAAAGAAAAGTCACACTTGGAAGTGTGACTCTTCCAAGTGACCATCACACAAACCCTTCTTGATGCACCTCAGTTCTAACTGCTCTGTAGAGCAGCTACTTTGTTGAGTTGTTGCTTAGATGTTTTCAGAATAAGTTTTAAGAGAACTTCATAGACTTTATACAGGGTAGCCATAAAGTTCGTGAGTGACTTAAAGTAGTGTGCAATTTTAAATTGCACATGAGCTTTCTGGCCACCCTGTATTTAGTCAGGCCATCCCAAATATTTTACATAAGACTACCCAGCCATTTCTGCATGATATGGTAATAAGCAGAGAGGTAAAAATCTTATTTTTCTTTTTCTACATTGGGAAGAATACTGGCACACACTACTTTTAAAACCACAGGGTATGTTTGTGTTTTAGCTTTATGTTGTGTAAGTGTATACTTGTATATGTGTATGTATACACACTGGTATATGTAATTATCTGTGTGCACACCTGTATATATATATATAAATGTGTGTATGCACTATCAGGCTTTCTCAGGGGAGACTTAGTGTTCTTTACTGGAAAGAAATTTTGTCTGTAATATAAAAGGTATTTTGTGTTAACCATTAATGAGGAGATGTTGTGGAAAATTCCTTTGCTATCTAACAGGTCATGGTGAAGATCATGGGAGGGGCCTACATTAAAAGCCAGGATTTTTCTGATGTCGTGTACACATGTACTCAGGTGACCATACTTTGAACTCTTTTTACCTTTAAAAACAATCCTACTCACCAGTTATTTAAGTAAAATTGGCATTTGAAGACCAGTGCCCTGTTCGCCTACTTTCATTGGTCAGGAGGCCCTGGAGAGTCGTGTAGGCTGTTTGAGGAGCACAGACATGGTGGGGGAGGAGTCCTTATCCTCACCTCTTCCAAACTTCCAGGTTTGTTTGGTACTTGGTGGGTTTGTGTCTGAGATGGGCAATGCTGTGGGGAGAGGACAGACACTCTCGAGGGGTTTGTGGATTCAGAGGTGTTCCTGGTGGCCATGAGAGGCGTGTTTTCCCTCAAGGGGAACTGAGGTAGGAGCTGAGGATGGTGCAGCCACTTTGGTAAACTCACAAAGCTGCATGCACGCTAACGTTAAGACCTTTCAGTCCCACTTCCAGGTAGCTACCTGATAGAAGTGAAGACTGAGTTTCGCTCAAAAGCCTGCCCCTGAATGAAACTTTACAGTGGAATTATTTCTAATCACCCAAATCTGGAAACAACACATTTGTCCCTTGTCTGAGAGATGGATAAACTGTGTATTCCATCCAGTCTGGGGAAGACTTAACTCAGCAACAAGAAGGATCAATCTGTTGGCACACAGGACAAAATGCTTTGGTGTTCAGACTAAAAAAATGACAAACTTTTGTATGATTTTATATAAACACGTGATTCCATTTATTTGACAATCTGAAAAGACAAAACTTTGGGGGCAAACTATAGATCACTCGTTTCCAGACAACAGGTGCCTGAGGGGATATTGTGCTGTGTGGTTACACAACTAAGTTGTCGCAAGTCAGAACTGTACACTAAATCAAAGGGTGAATTTTACTGTGTGCAAATCATATCTAAAAATAGATACAAAGCTGAGGGATATTCTAGAAATTTCTTTTTTATTTTTTTTGTATTTGAAATCAGGCCAATGGTCACATCTACCAGAAAAGTCTTTGACTTAGGGGTGTTCCCAACCCAGGCACAAGCGTCAGCCTCTTGGGGCCGCCTGAGGGTAATCATTCACCCCAGCCTCAATTTCGATACAAGTAACACGGCTGTGACCAAGACATTGGTTCTATGCCATATAAGCTAGAAGAACATTTAAGAAAACTGAAGCTTAGTCCCCATCAAGACAACTTAAGCCTGGAAAAATTATGCATGTACTTCATATGCACACATGAATAGGAAGAAGAAATTTTCTTCTACTTTTCGCATTTCTGGGGTGCTGGGGCAGGAATTTTCATTGGTACCACTGTACCATCAAGCTTCACAGTCTTCATTATTTTTGAGTTGTAAGAAGATGATAGTTAAAGTGCTCATGTTGTATCCATTTCCTTAATTTTTAAATATGAATATTACAGTAAAACAGGAGCCACAATTCATAATGCAGGGACCTTCAGTGCCCACATGTGGCATATTTAGTCAGTTTCTTTTTCGTATCCAATAAATGACAGCTGAAGGAATTTCTTTAGAATGACAGATTGTCAGCACATTGACATACATTGTTTTAGATGTATATTTTTAGTGGGAATGAATGATTTTCAAGTAAGCTTTTCTCAGAAATAATAGGGAGAAGAACTGCTATTTCATATGTCAAACTTAACAGAATTTTTTTTACCTTTTGAATTATAGTCAAACTAATCAGTAATTATTAACAAGTGTATTTTTTAAAAAAAGAAAATTCAGAGATTGCTGGAAAAATATACATTTACTAGAATTAAACTTATTGGTAAATAGTGAAGAAATTTGTTTTAAGTTTCTTTTTTCCCATAATAGGGAAAAATTAAAATAGTCTAGAATTTTTTCTGGTCTGTTACTGTATTTTACTACTTAATCCTTAGGAAAAAAGACTGATCAAAACTTGGCACATGGAGAATGCATTTTTTTTTTTTTAATTTATGAGACTGAACTAAAATCTGGAGTGACAGATCAATATTTCCCTGACATATCTGTTTTTAAAATTATGATCACTTTGTAGGATCCTAGTTTCTTAAGAAAAATAACTTAAAGCTTGGTGCTCATAGCTCAGTGGTTAGGGTGCCGGCCACATGCACCAGGGCTGGTGTATTTGAAACCAGCCCAGGCCTGCTAAACAGCAATGACAACAGCTACAAAAAAATATTTGGGCATTCTGGTGGGCACTTGTAGTCCCAGGTACTAGGGAGGCTGAGGCAAGAGAATTGCTTAAATCCAAGAGTTTGAGGTTGCTGTGAGCTATGACACCAACAGCACTCTACCGAAGGCAACATAGTGAGACTCTGTCTCAAAAAAATAAATAAAATAAAAAGAATAATTTACCAGGATTGAGAACTAAAATAGTTATGATCTAGTTACCTCTGGAAGTACTGGAAATCATTCACTGTGAAGGCTGTGTGTGTCGTTTTCCACCTGGGAGCATGTGAGACTGTCTCTTCAACTGTGTAGGAGCCATGAGGACTGGCGACTGGAAAGGAGAGTGAGAAACATACTAAGTCCCCTGTCATGTAAGAAATGTCCAGCCAGGTTCCCCAGAGGATGAACTTAGGCAAAGCCCTAACCGGGAGAGCTGTCGGATGCTTTCTTTACATCTATTGAAATGGTCATGTGGTCTTTGTTTTTCCTTCTGTTTATGTTGCAAATCACAATTATAGGTTTGTATATGTTGAACCATCCTTGCATCCCTCGGTTGAAACCCACTGGATCATTGTGGATTATTTTTTTGATGTGCTGCTGAATTTTGTTGGCTAGAATTTTATTGAGAGTTTTTGCATCTATATTTATAAGGGGTATTTGTCTGTAGTTTGCTCTTTTTGTTGTATCCTTTCCTGGCTTTAGTATCAAGGTGATACTGGCTTCATTGAACAAGTTAGGGAGGATTCCTTCCTTCTCGATGCTATGAAATAATCTCTGCAATGTAGGTACCAGTTCCTCTTTGTAGGTCTGATAAAATTCAGCTCTGAAACCATCTGGTCTGGACTTTTTTCATTGGAAGGTTTTTTTTTAATTGCTGCTTCAGTTTCATTACTTGAGCTTGGACTGTTTAGGAGTTCTGTTTCTTCCAGATTAAGCCTAGAGAGATTGGCTGTTTCCAAAAATTTGTCCATTTCCTCAACATTTTCCAGCTTATGTTCATAGAGGTTTTTTATAGTTTTCAGAGATTATGTTTTGTATTTCTGTGGTATTAGTTGTAATATCTCCTTTTTAATTTGTGATGGAGCTTATTAGGGCCCTTTTTTGTTTTTGGTTAATCTGGTAAGAGGTCTGTCAATTTTGTTAGTCTTTTTATTTATTTATTTATTTTTGAGATGGAGCCTCAAGCTATCCCCCTGGGTAGAGTGCTATGGCATCACAGCTCACAGCAACCTCCAACTCCTGGCTCAAGCGAGTCTCCTGCCTCAGCCTCCCAAGTAGCTGGGACTACAGATGCCCACCACAACGCCTGGCCATTTTTTGGTTGCAGCCATCATTGTTGTTTGGTGGGCCCGGGCTGGGGATTTGAACCCGCCACCTTAGGTGTATGTGGCTGGCGCCTTAGCCACTTGAGCCACAGGCACCGAGCCTTGTTGGTCTTTTTAAAACAACTCTTTGTTTCATTACTCTTCTGCGTAATTCTTATCGGTTTCACTTAGCTCTGCTCTGCTCTGAGTTCTTTATTCTATTGTGTTGGTTTGCTCTTTCTTTTCTTATTCCTTGATGCAATTCATTAGATAGTTGATTTGCGATTTTCCTGGGTTGTTTTTTTTTTTTTTGTTGTTGTTGTTGTTTTAATGCAGGCATTTTAAAGCTATGAATTTTCCTATTAGGACTGCTTTTCCTAACTCCTATGTATTTTGATGACTTGTATCCCCTTTATCATTTAGTTCAAAGACTCTTCGGATTTCCTTCTTAATTTCCTGGTTGGCCCAGCTACCATTCAGCAGTAAGTTGTTTAGTTTCCATGACTGTGTATACATGAGTGTTTCTGTTGGCTCTGATTTCTAATACTATTCTACTGTGGTTTGAGAGTATACATGGTATTATTTCAGTTTTTTTGAATTTGTTGGGATGTGTGTTGTGGCCTAAAATGTGTTCAATCTTGGAGAATGTTCCATGTTGTGCTAAGAAGAATGTATCTTCAGTAGTTTGGGGGTAGAATGTTCTATAAATGTCTGTTAGGCTAGAGCAGGGGTCCTCAAACTTTTTAAACAGAGGGCCAGTTCACTGTCCCTCAGACCATTGGAGGGCCAGACAGTGGTCCCCAGGACAAGTCAGCTGCTAAGCAGGATAGGCAGTGGTGGCAAAAATACCCGGTGGGCTGGATAAATGTCCTAGGCGGGCAGCATGTGGCTTGTGAGCCGTAGTTTGAGGACACCTGGTAGAGTCTCCTTTAAGTCCCATGTTTCTTTGCTTATTTTCTTTCTTTTTTTCTTTTTCTTTTTCTTTTTTTTTTTTTTTTAAGACAGAGTCTCACTTTGTTGCCCTCAGTAGAGTGCTGAGGTGTCACAGCTCACAGCAACCTCAGACTCTTGGGCTTACATGATTCGCTTGCCTCAACCTCCCAAGTAGCTGAGACTATAGGCACCTGCCACAATGCCCACTTGGCTATTTTTGTTGTTGTTGCAGTTGTCATTTTTGTTTAGCTGACCTGGGCTAGGTTCGAACCCACCAGCCTGGGTATATGTGTCTGGTGCCATAACCACTGTACTACAGGTGCTAAGCCATCTTTGCTTACTTTTTGCTTGAAGGATCTGTCTAGTTCTATCATCGAGGTGCTAAAGTACTTGGCTATTAGGAATCTGTTTATCACTTTGTTAAGATCTAGTAGGGTTTGCTTTTATAAATCTCTGTACACCTGTGTTAGGTATGTAAACATTTAGAATTGTTAGGTCTTTGTGATGAATTTTCCCCTTTATCATTACATAATGACTATCTTTGTCTTCTTTCCTCTTGTTGCTTTGAAGTCTGTGTTATCTGATATGAGAGTGACTACATTAGCTTTTATGTTTGTTTGCATCTATGGAATATTTTCTCCCTTCACTTTGAGTATGAATGAGTCCTTGTGCGTTAGGTATGTCATTTCCTGAAAATAGAGTACTTTGCTTATATATGTATAGTTTTTTGTTTTTTCCCCACTCAGCCTGCCTCTTTCTCTTCAGAAGTTCACATTTCTTTCTCTTCATTTGTTCACATTTATGGTAAGATTGATAAGTGAGGGTGATTTCTATTCATCCTATTGGGTAGAACTTCACTGCTTTGCTTTCCCTCTAGAGCCACTGTGGTATGTGGCTCTGAGTTTTAGCATTTGGATGGTTTTACAATGATTGGTGTCTGTTGTGCTAATCAGTGGATGGGGCTGATGTGAGTACTTCCTGCAAGACTGATCTAGTCTTGACAAATTCCCTAAGCGTTTGCTTGTCTGAGAAAGTATTTATTTCTCCTTCACGTAAGGAACTTAGTTTTTCAGGATACACAGTTCTAGGCTGGCCATCATTCTCTTTGTGAAGACGGACAATGTTAGGCCCCAGTCCCTTTTGGCTCGTAGACTCTCACTTGAAAAATCTGCAGTTAGTCTGATGGATTTTCTTTTGTAAATTGCCTGATACCTTCACTTCAAGGATTGCAGGAGTTCTTCTGTGTTAACTTTGGCCAGTCTGGTGCCTGTATGTTGTGGTGATTATCTCTTGGCCATGAATCTTACAATGAGTCTGTTGTGCCTCTAGTACCTGGATTTTTAGCGAGAACAGGGAAATTGTCCTCAAGTATTCCTTCAAATACTTTCAGCCCTTGTGTATTTTCTTTTTAGTAAGAAAATAATAGCAAATTGTTGTGCAGTATTTGAGGGGAGGGTTGTTAAAGTGGATGTTACTTTCCTTAGGGTTAAAGGGAGGGAATCTTTTACATGAGAATTTCATCTCCTGCCTTTGAGAATGAGAATAGAGGTCAGAGTGATCTTCTTGTGCCTGCTGTTTTTTTTTTTTTTAAGTGCCCTTAACTGAAAATAGTACAGAGCAGCGTATTTTTAACTCTTTCAATAGCATTACCATATGAGTTCCTACCAAAGTCTAAACGTCTACCTGGACTCCCTCCCCAAACACAGAATCATTTTGGTGGATGATTAATTTGGGCCTGTGTGCTGGAGAGAGAAGTCATGTGGGTTTGCTCCCAACCTGAAATGTATTTAGATAAACAAGGACCTTTTTCCTGCAGATTTCTCTGTATTTTTAAGGACTCTTCTGGAAGCCACCTTGAGATTCTGGGATTTCAAGTGTTCTCCCTGATGACATATAAAGCAGGGTAACCTTATTGAGCAACTAAGTACCACTTGTTGATGTAGGAGAACAAAATAGTGAGCGACTCTTCTTGAAAACAAAGTTGGCTATTTCCAATAGAGCATCCAGATCTTAGGAAAACATAACACATTTCCAAAGGAAGTTAAAAGGTATAACTTTTTCTGGTGATGCAGCATGTTCTACAGTAATCATAGTAACAACAGGAACTAATATTTTGGGGGCCTTTTAATGTACCATTTGGTATTTTAAGTTGCTTTATACATACTATACTAACTTACTTCACACCCACCACCTCCTAAAGCCATCAGATCGTCCCCATGTTACAAAACCAAGGCACCCAGAAGTGAGGTAACTTGTCCATGGCCAACAGTGGCCAAGCCATTTTATACCAGAAGTCCTGATTTTAGAACATGAGCTGCATATATTGCATCTATAACAAGTAAAAATCAATAACAGAGAACAGTGGGAAACCACTGTACAGACCTGGTTCGAGCAAAGCTCAGGTAAGTCGTTTACCCAAGGAAGGGTGATAAATGCAGTTACATGATTCTGAGACATCCAAGTGGTGACGCCAGCTCAGTCCTGCATAGTCAGGCAAGAGATACTCACAGCAGGTGTTACTACCTAACTGTCAAATCAATCCCGTCTCACTAACATAAGCCTCTTTCCAGTAATTTTTCAAGAACGTTATATATGATTTGAGGTGCAGCAACTCACTTTATCTTTAATGGAGTTGTGTGGTAGGTTTCTGAGTACCTGGGGGTGCTATATGGATTTTTGCCTAAAAAAAAATCATCCCTGTGTGTATGTGGATCATCCCTAGGGAAGAGATTTGCTGAATGGACAAACTGAACACCTAACAAGGAAATGTGTGTGTCTTGGAGCCAGGAAATAGTCCTCCAGCAATCACAGTTGTGTAAGCGTCTCCAGTTCCAGGCTCTGCTTCAGCTGCCTGATCTCCATCTGTGCTTGGAAAATTTAACTTTCATAAAATTCCCAGTAAATCATATCAAGAATCACCATAGTATGCTATTAGGGGACAGTTCAGCAAACAAAAAAAGGGCTCATGATCCTAAGATCTTGCTTAAAAGCATTCAGCTACCTAAAGCTGAATTAATCCTGCGCAGAAGCAGCAGAAAGAATCTTTCAGGATCAAGAATTACGGAGATCTTGACCCTTAGAAAACTGCACTTCCACTTGGCCACAGAGGAGCCTGAAATCTGAGCCCTAATCTGGCTCAGGTTTCTGAGGTCTGTTTATAGGAAAACATTGGGCTATTGTCTGAATAGCATGCATCCAAGTTATAACCGGAAAAGAAATCTGACTTATGGAAAGAGAATTAACATTTGTGGGTGCAGTTTATGCCTGTCTGGGGGTTCCACTTCTGTGCAATAGTTACTCTCTGAGGTTCAGGGAGAAGCTCTGCTCCCTCTTCTGGGATGGCTGTGGAGCCCTGGGTGTCTCTCTCTTTAAACAAGTCTGGTAGACTGTCCAGACTCGCTTGCCTAGAGTGAGTTAATGTTCTGACTGCAAAAAGAATCCCTTTGCTTCTCAGCTGCAAGCCAACTTCCCTGAGGCTGCCCATATTGCCTCATAGCTCTCTCCCACTGGCCAAACACAGAACGCTTATTGCAATTCACACAGGTAAACTTTAAACAGAGCTGCTTTTAAAATCTACCTCCCACATCCCCACCTGTGGGTGGTACTCTCCTCTCCGGAGGATGGCCATAAGTTTGAGAATGATCAGAAAGGAATTGTATCTAGGATGTTCCTCCTTCTGGCCAGAGAACTTGGATTTGCTATTGGGAGACTTAACAATGTACTTTGACGCCTGAAGATCATGAAGTGTTACTTGACTACTTAAATATTAGAAATGTGCTCTACACAGTAACTTACGCTAACGAAAGATTCATTACATGAATAACAGAACTTTAACATTTTTGCCCTTGTGAAAGACACATCCCATTGTTGTTTAACACAAGCATACGTCATGTGAGAACTTGTCTTTACAAGCATACACAATGTGTAGTTGTGAACAAGTGATTAGAGTGCATGACTGAGGCACAGTTCCAATACGGGAAGTGGGAGGCACTCCCAAGACCAGCAGCTGCGTTTCTCATCTTGCTCACCCAGGGGAGGCTGAAGCTTTGAGAGACAGGGTGACTTGTGCTCATTGAATGCTTGACAATTAAAATAAATAAATAAGTAGACTTTAGTATTGTGAGAGCCGAATTACATGTGTTAATTAGAAAATGCAGCAGTCCTACACCAAATCTAGGGAGAAGATAAATGTGCATTGCGCTGAGACCTGTTTCTCAAATGCGGTGGAGGAAGCCAGCCTGAGAAGCAGCTGGATACCTGACTCCCCAAAGTCATTGTCAGGATATGTGTCAGTTTTGACTGACTTGGAAAATGAGAGGGCTGAGGCACTAGATAATAATTTAGCGATAGATAAGTCTGAAAAAATAGACTTACATTCAATTTCATCACAAGAGTAACCCTTCCTCCAACACACTGAAACCCTTCCAGTTGTGAAAGAAGAAAAATGAAGTTCTATTGCCCATTCATTCCATGCCCCCCTTCATCAGTTCCCGCCTCGCTGGAGGTGCAAGTTATTAGAACCACATAATATAAACCATTACATAAAATGATGAAATACATGTGCAGAAAGTAGGGGAGTTTCTTTTTAAGTGAAAAGTAATTTGTATGCTTTGGAAAGACTCAAAGGGGAGTGGTGTTTTTCTTTTTCTTTTCGTTTCTTTTTTTTTTAAAGCTAATTAGATATGGGTAAGACAACTGTGAAAAACTGGAAGAATTTTTAAAAAGTCACGAAGGATTTACACTCAAATTGCCTTGTAATTTTTTTCTTTAAAAAAAAAACAAAAACCCTGAAACTGGACATTTTGTAACTATGTGTGACAGAGACTATGGAACTTGAACCAGGAGAGCAGTTCTTAGCTATAGAACCAGATTTCAGGGAGTAATTTTACATTTATACATTCTTAGTTAAATACAGTAGTTGAGTATAGAGTTTCACAGCTGACTCACTACAGGTCTCAACTAAAGCAAATGGCAAGATTGCAACAGATAGATATGTAAAATGAGTTTAATAAAAATGCATCAAATTATTGACACTGAATACTAAAATTATCTCAGTATTTGGGGAACAGCTCAATCTATAGCCAGTAATTTAATAGAGATTCATGACATCAATTTAAGGAATATCCCATAGTATGTAGGAATAGTTGTAGATTTTATTTACTTTTAGTCATTTAGTAAATCCTTACCCCACAGACTATATGTGCTGTCTCACTCTCATGCTTGTGTTCATATCGGCATTTGGACTCAAGATGCCGCACCCCTGTTCTCCATATGTCAGTATTAAAATTCTGCCAATCCTTCAAAAACCAACTCAGATGTAACCTTTACCTGAAGGCTTTCCCGGGTGCTCAGGGTGAAACTGTGGTTTGCTTGTGAGAAGTATCTGCCGTTAGTATGTTGGATCATTATCAGCCGTGTACCTTAGTTATGATTGGTGCTTCGTACCAGTTGTAGTACTGAGGAGACACCTGAGGACTGTATATGTATTTATACTCAGTACCAATCTCTGGTTTTTCTTAAACTCCATCTCGGGCATCTTTGTAAAATGCATCCTGAAATACTCTGAGAAGCAGCAGCAAGAACTTCTGTTCCGGTATTGGGAGAAATAACAGATGCTGGTCCACAGCAGGGCAAAGAGATACATTTTTAGAGGAAAAGCACCTCAATAATATTCTCCTGGTACACTGACCACCTACACGTATAGTGTATTATAGACATTGGTGAAACATTTTGTTTAAAGTTAGCTTTTTATTTTTTGCAAGAACATACAAAATACTTAATTCATAGTCATTTTCGGGGGTGGGAGGAAGAATGCCTGTTTTAATGATACTAAGCTACAGCGGATTCCTGGCTGAGAAGAAAAGTTGGTATTGCAACTTGTGTTCAAAGTGTAAAGACAGAAATAAGTAGAGCCTCCTTGAAAAGCTATAAAATTTAGAAGCCTGTCTGCTCTGACAAGGGCGTTGGGGGATGCCCTAAGTTTGATTCTGAAGTGTAGCCTCTATGTGTTTTGCAGTTAAATTCTCTGTGATATTAACCAATTTTATATAATGAGTTTTGTAGCTTTCCAAGTGTTCTGATATAACAGTTCAATAGAGGGGTACAATAGTTTCCGTGTTTATAGAACTAGTATCTGCAGCTAGTTTCTCTTTTTTTACTGGGTCCCTCAAACTGGGAAGCTTTCAGTAAACACATTCTAAATACAAAAGTGCCTTTAAAAGTGAAATTTTTCCCTTTTTATTTGAAGGCACAATTTCAACTGGCCTGGCATTGTGTTTCCTCTGAAGGGGCTTCTTTAGGGATGCTCTGAACCAAATGCAGCTTTAGTACTGAGCTGCCATAGCCAGATTGGGGGCCCTGTGAAATGACATCTTGCCTTAAAAATCATAGCCCCTGCCCACTGGGACTTCCAGCATAAAGAAAAGGCAGAAGCTAGTTGATATTTAAGAGGTTTGTTCAGGAGGAAAAATGAGGTGTTAAACAGTTAGACATTGCCAGAAGATTTTTAGCATTGTTGAATGGTTTCGAATTATTGAGGTCTTAGGTCCCGAATGTGTAACTATCCAGCTCACCAGCATTAGACATTCATTGGCCAGCTTTTCTTTTCTTGGTTGTTAATTCTCAGTCCATGTGTGTTAGGTGCTTTGCTAAGTATTATGTTAAATTCTGTTTTCATGTTTGCATTCTCATCTCCTGCAAATTCAAACTTTGCTTTAGAATCTACCAAGAGATAGTTGCTAAGGCATAGCTTACCTTTTCCTATTACCCTTGTTTAAAGTTGAGGAGGTAATATATCTTTTGTCTGGTTAAAAAAAAAAAAACCTGTAATATGTATAATTTACTCAAAAGCAGAGGTGACTTCTGAAATCTCCACATGCTTGGAAATACAAAGTTATGCATATGGTTATAAAATTTATGTGTACTCCATACTTAAAACCTTACTGACATTCCAAGAATTAAGTATAAAGAGCATTTACAAAATGGTGCATAACACTTTATTTTGAAACTGTGGAAATATTTAAATTGCTGTCTTGAAGGCTACAGATATTACAACATTAAGTTCTTACATTGATCTGAAGGCATTCAGAGATGCTATAAATGATTTTTCTGGACTATTTAATTCACCGTAGATATATCTCATACAAGAACTGAAAAAAAAAAAAGCTAACATTTTAATATCAAAAACAATCACAATAGGCCGGGCATGATGGCTCAACACCCGTAATCCTCGCACTCTGGGAGGCCAAGATAGGTGGATTCCCTGAGCTCAGGAGCTTGAGACTAGCCTGAGCAAGAGCAAGACAACATCTCTAAAAATAGCTGGGTGTTGTGGCAGGCGCCTCCTGTAGTTGTAGCTACTCAGGAGGCTGAGGCAAGAGAATCACTTGAGCCCAAGAGTTTAAGGTTGCTGTGAGTTGTGATGCCACGGCACTCTACCAATGGTGACAAAGTAAGACTCTTCTCAAAACAAAAAGACCATGCTATCTACTGCTATAATGTAACATCTGCTCTTCTTATGGACAAATCACAAGAGTGAGCTCCTGGTGATGAGATGTGAAGTCATTCTTCATTTGTTGGAAAACTAATTTTATTTTGGACCTATGGACTTCTTTTACAAAGTCACATAAGGTAAGTTCCCTGCTTGAACTAAGTCATGATGTACAGTAGACTAGAACAGCAGTGTTACATAGAAGGCAGAGGAAACACACAAGACACCACAAAAAGAATGAATGAAAAGGAAGGAAAAAGGAGAAAACCTTGAATTCAAGATTTTAAACCTTCAAATGGAGACATGTATAAAGAAATCTGATTGGTTGAGAAATGGCAAGTTGGCTCGGCACCCATAGCACAGTGGTTATGCTGGTTATGGCGCCAGCCACATGCACCAAGGCTGGTGGATTCGAGCCTGGCCTGGGCCTTCTAAACAACAATGACAACTACAATAAGAAAATAGCTAGACATTGTGGCAGGCATCTGTAGTCCCAGTTACTTGGGTGGCTGAGGCAAGAGAATCACTTAAGCCCAAGAATTGGAGATTGCTGTGAGCTGTGACACCACGGCACTCTACCAATGGTGACATAGTGAGACTCTGTCTCAAAAAAAAAAAAAAAAAAAGAATGGCAAGTTGAATTTAGAGGTATTACAGTTGGTAGAGCACGAGATTTTAGGACAGAGAAAGTATTCTTCATGATACTCTGCTGATAGACAGGTGGCATGATGCATTTGTAAATGCCCCATAGAACTGTGTAATACAGAGTGAACCCTAGCATAGATTGTTGTCACAAATGTACCATACTCATGCAAGATGGTAATAATAGGAGAACTTGGAAGAGGGGGCCAGACTGTCCATTTTCTGCTCGGTTCTCTAAAAACTCCAAGAAATAGTCTGTTAATTATTAAAAAATTATAGTGATACATAAAGATGAAGAAGTCCAGCAGCCTGTGGGTGATGAAGGGTTGATGTTAGAAATGCATCTTGAAAGTCATCTATGTGAAGAGGCTGTGGGGCAGAAGCAGACAAGCCCCCAGTAGTTGAGTGGTGAACGGGAAGACATAGATAGATACCTGGCCTCGAACCTCCCAGTGTTCTCACATAGGGTGCCTCCTCACCTCAGGGAGGGGAGAACCAAAAGGGAATGAAGCTAAAAATTAGAAGAAGACAAACGTTGCATCACATCACAGCAGCCAAGAAGGAGAGGAGTTTGAAAGAGGCTTCATCAGAACTCATGCACCCAGGAGGTGAAGCATAATCGAGCCTTAAAATGGCCATTGAGTGCGAGGATGAAGTGGGGAGAGAGATGTGCCAGGGAGAGTTTCAGTACTGCCGTAGTTGGAGAGTTGGATATACAGAGCCTAAGACTCTTTTGATAGACAAATGGGACCTCGAAGTGCAGATTCCTTTTAAGATGTGAACAGCTGTCCTTTTAGGGAGTGGAGGAATGGTTTTTATTTCTTGTTTTTCATTAAACCATGGGAAATGGTCTAAAACAGAGGCTAAAAGAGCCAAAACTTGGTAGAGGATGTAAATTTAGAGAAAATGGTAGAAAAAGATGGAAATGGACTCAAGATCTTAATTAAGAAGCTCTGCAATGAGAAGAAATTGGAAGATGCATAGACGGACAGTAGTTTAGTGGGCCTGTCATCAGAGATTTGGAGCTGCAGAGAAACTGAGTGGGGAGACTAAAGTTATACCATTTCTATATCTTAATAAAGTTAGTGTTGAGCTTATCTGATATTTATTTGGTGTTTGGGATGTCAAACCAACTAGAGCACGTCTAAGAGGAAATTTTGAGGCATTTTCATTTGAAATCTCCCACAGTAAAAGTGCTCCAAATATACCACATAGATGCATCATTTTAAATCTAAATGTCCCACAGAAGTGACCATGTCCAACCCATTTATCTTTCAAAGAAGGAGAATGACATCAAAAACTGGTTAAACAGATGTGTGAAGCCACGTGATTATGTAGAGACAGACTCAAACTGTGAGAGAGATCTTTTCTCAGGCAATCTTTATTTCTTCTGCTACATTGCTGCAAATGGGAAGAATTTGAGCCAATCTGATAAGGCTGGGACGCAGGGATAGATAGCTAGTGATGGAATGAGAGGCATGAGCTAAAAACAAAGCTCTTTCTTGATAATTCATATACCATAAAATTTGCCTGTTTTTAGTGTACAATTGAGTTTTAATACATTCACAGGGTTGTCCAACTGTCACCAGTATATAACTCCAGAATATTTTCATCACTTCCAATAGAAAACTAATACCTGCAGTCACTACACTTCTCCTCCAACTCAGGTTCTTGGCACCCTCCACTCTATGCTCTGTCTGTACTGAATTGGCCTATTCTGGCCATATAAATGGAACCGTCAATGTGCTTTTCTATGTTGGCTTATTTCACTTAGCATAATGTTTTTAAGGCTGAACCATGTTGTAATATGTATCAGTATTTCATTTCCCTTTAGGGCAAAATAATGTCCCAATGTATAGATTTCTATCGTATTTTGTTTACCTCTTCATCAGTTGATAGACATTTGTTTTTGCTTTTTTTATCTCATGAATAATGATGCTCTGAACATTTGTGTACAGGTATTTTGTGTGGAAATATGTATTCTGTTTTCTTGTGTGCTGCATACTTGGGAGTGGAGTTACCAAGCCACATAAAGTGACAACTCCATAGTTAACATATTGAGGAACTACCACAGCAGCAATGTCCCAGGGTTCCAGTTTCTCCAATGCTTACTTGTTATTGTCTATCTCTATTATAGCATTCTAGTGGCTGGGAAGTGGTATGCCATGGGGGGCTTTGGTTTGCATTTCCCTAATGACATTAAGCATCTTTTCATGTGATAATTGGCCATTTTTTAAATTTTCTTCAGAACAATGTATATTCAGATCCTTTGCCCATTTTTAAATGGGGTTGTCTTTTTATTACTGAGCTGTAAAGGTTCTGTATTCGGTATACAAATCTCTTATCAGATACATGATTTGTCAATATTTTTTCCCATTCTGCGAGTCATCTTTTCACCTGCTTCATGATGTCATTTGAAGCACAAAAGTTTCTAAATTTGAAGTCTTCAGTTATCCCACCTGTTTTTGATGTCTTATCTAAAAAAAAAAAAAATATTGCCTAGCCTAAAGTTACAAAAAAATTTGCTCCTATATTTTCTTCTAGGCATTCTGTAGACTTAGCACTTCACTTTAGGGCTAGCTGTTATCCACTTTGAGTTAATTTTCACGTGTGGTTTGAGGTAGGTGTCCAACTTCATTCTTTTGCACGTGGATGTACGTTTGTCCCAGCCCCAGCATTCATTTCCCCATTGAGTTGGCAGCTTGTTGAAAATCAGTGACTGACAATGAGAGGGGTTTATTTCTGGACTCTTCAGTTCTGTTCCGTGGACTTATATATCTAGCTTCAAAATGCTTTTAATAAAAACAAATACTGAGCACATTAATTTAGTCACACTACTAAATCCATGTGGGAGATAGAGAATGGAAAAGTGTCTATAATCCTCTCGCTAGAAATGTTTCCCTGTATTTCTCTGGAGCCAGACTTAGGCCATTTAATTCCTTTACAATTGTTACTCGTGGTTATTTAAAAACCCACCTACTCCTGTTGCACACTTCTCCCACACTGGAGAAGTCAGAACAGCACTGCAAAGCAGCACACCCGCAGCGCCCTCGTCCTCCTTCCCTCTCTTTCTCACATAGAGGAAGAAAGGCATAAAGGGCTCAAATTCCTTTTCATATTTTGAATTTGGTTGCTCCTTTTTTTTTTTTTTTTTGCCATAAGCCACTGGGTATAATACTGAGGCTCTACAACAGCTGTGCACTTTATTCTGTCTCGTACCACATTTCTGGACCACTTTCACTGGTCCTTTGACTCACAGATTGCCTTCGGGGTCAGAAATAAAGAGTGTTCTGAACAAAACATAAAGGTTTTTGAAGCCAAGTTCAAACTGATTTCTTCGTTCCCCAAATAACTTTCTATACATGAAATATCTAAAGCATATCTCTACTTAAATTTTTTTTATTAAAAAGCATCTTTTAGATACCTACACTTTAATACCCATGACTTGACTTGTACAAATCTCCGTGACCTTATAAAAACAGAGATTACTTGAGGACCAAACCATTAGTTTCTGCTTTCAGGGAGCTGAGAGATTTTCCACAGATTTGAAAGCGATCTAAAGACTGTAGATCTCAGAAGGGAGGACTGTGTCTGACATAAGAGGTAGACATGAAAAACGCATGTCATTTTTAAAATTGTGTTGTTGAATATTTGTGTGTACATACTACATTTTAAACTATCTTATTTTGATAATGGAATCAAAATCGACTGTCTTATTTTGCATATGAAATAACATCAGCTTAAAATTATCAGACAGGAAGTACTGCTTTTAAAAATGAAGCATCTGGCTCGGTACCTGTGGCCCAAGCGGCTAAAGCACCAGCCACATACACCTGAGCTGGCGGGTTCAGGGTTCGAATCCAGCCCAGGCCCACCAAACAACAATGACGGCTGCAACCAAAAAATAGCCGGGTGTTGTGGTGGGTGCCTGTAGTCCCAGCTACTTGGGAGGTGGAGGCAGGAGACTCGCTTGAGCCCAGGAGTTGGAGGTTGCTGTGAGCTGTGATGCCAGAGCACTCTACCCAGGGGGACAGTTTGAGGCCCTGTCTCAAAAAAAAAAGAAGCATCTTATTTAAAATGAAAATCTACATTATTTTGCCCCCTCAAACTTAACATGTCCAAAGGAGAGCTGTTGGTTCTTTAGTCTCAAGCTATTCTTCCTGCTCCACCTTCCCCATCCCTCCCCCTTTCCTTGTGACTTACCCTTAAGAACCTTGCATCTTCCCCCTCCCTTACTTATTATGCTCCAGCTGCGTTACCTCCGGTACTGTTATCTGAACAGGGGACTCTTCTTCCTGCTGGGTTGTTCTCAGTGTTCCGTACCCTGTGATGAGCTGATTACTCTCACTTCCAGTCCACAGCACCCTGCTTATGTTCCTTGCAGACCTATGATCTTATTTATATGTTTACTTCTGTATTACTTATGTCCCCCACTGGTCCATAGTTACCTCAGTGGCAGGGATCCTGTCTGTCTGCCCTCCAGCATCTCTGGCACCTAGTGTGGAGTCCAGGACATAGTTGGTACTCCATGAATGTGTCTAGAAAATGATCCATCAGGAGTGAGTTACAACCAAGATTCAAACCCTGGGTGTCTGAGAAGACACACATATGTGCCAAGCCATAATTAATGTTTGGCCACAGAGTGAACCATGTTGATTACACACCTGCTGGGCAGCTGGTTTCCGGCAACTTCAGCCATTTGAATGCAGTAAAGGAGAAAGTTGTTTCCATTCTCTGTTTTCATTTTTCCATGAGGTCTTGAACCTCGGGAGAATAATTGCCATAACACCTTTCTGACACCTCCCAGTGGTCTGGGGTCTCCATTTAGCCTTGACTATTGTGAGGAAAGCATTTTCTCTCAGTGAGGCTTCCTACTATTTCTGAATTCACCTATACTTCTAATCTCAATTGCTGATTAATTTATACAAAAGTCTGTTTCTTTAGATAGCAAGATAAAGATGACAGCTTGAATTGAGAATGCTGACCCTGCGCTCGGTCCATGCAGCCAGCTCCCACCCACTGAAGTGACCTTCCCTTGGGGAGCTTTCCTTCAGGTCTTTGACATTCTCCACTGTCCTCAATAGCACTGATCACATTCAGGATGAAAATAAATTTATGTGTACTCTGTTTTTGGTCCCAACCCCACTCTAAAAATCTCCTTGAGGGCAGAAAACATGTCTGTTCTTTTTAATTGTCTCCAATACCTGATATGTAATTAATCCTTTCCAGCTTTCAAATTCAGGTATCTCTGAAATGTGGACCCAGATTCTAGCAGCAGTGCATCCTAACAGTGTCTGCCATTAGTGGCTCAATGCGAGGACTGGGATATATAAATATGCAACTAGGTGGCATATCCTGGGTTGCAAGGTAGCCATTTGTTCTCTGGGTAGAATATTTTATTTTTTTTGAACAGTAATTGATGTGATTATGTTTATACTATCAAATTGTTGGTGAACTTTGCAAGTTGTTTTGGAAAGTAAATGTTAAAGGATAGAATTCTCAGCCGGGTGAGTGGCTCACACATGTAATCCTAGCACTCTGGGAGTCTAAGGCGGGTAGATTGCTTGAGCTCACAAGTTCAAGACTATCCTGAGCAAGTGTGAGACCCTTTTCTAAAAATAGCCAGGGATTATGGCGGGTGTCTATAGTCCCAGCTACTTGGGAGACTGAGGCAAGTGGATTGCTTGGGCCCAAGAGTTTCCACTGCACTCCACCAAGTGACAGAGACTCTTCAAAAAAAAAAAAAAGGTGGGGGGTGACAGAGTGAGACTCTTTAAAAAAAAAAATTCTGACCACAGTTACATTGTATTTCAGTATTTTGTTTTCAGCTTGCCCTGTAAATTTTAGCCATGGTGGTATATAGTTAAGGATCTTAAGGGATGAATATAATAGAGAGTTCTACAAATTTTTTGTTATTTGCTTCTCTTAAAAGAAAAAAAATGTCATAACTGAATTAAAAGATCCTGTCATCTTAAGTAAGAGGCTGCTATTTTCCTAGGGGTTTTCTCTCCCTCTTAATCACATAAGCTATACCAAGTAAGATGTAATAACATGATTTTAAATTGGTAATTAGTGCATGAAAGGCACTTGGCAGTCAAATGCCCAGAAATATCAGTGGCATAACTTTGGCAGTAAAAAAATGGTAAATGTAATCCAAATATCAGTGTAGAAATAAAACTGTATCAGGCAGTCAATGATTTATATAATGTCTTTGGAAAATATAGTTAGTTACATTAAATTTTAAAATCAAAATAAAACACGCAGTTTATTTAAAAATCATAGTATCTAGAGGCATAGTACATTTCTGAGTATGTACATATAAATATATACAGTGTATGTATATATTTACATATTATTAAAAATAATACTTGCCCCCCTTGTACTGCAAGTCTTAAACCCCAAAGGAAATGTCTTTCACATGTTTCTTTTGGAAGTATTCTTTGTATCTCCAAATAATGTGCCTGTTCTGTTGTAAACTGATTTGTTCTTTATAGATGCTCTCTTTTGACTTCCTGTTTCAGTGGATGAGAATTTCCCTTCCCTTCCCCTCTCTTCCAATATAGTTGCATCTCTGATTTTAATTATTTCATGGATTGATGTTGTCCTCTTTAAAATTTAATTCTATAAACAGAATTTGTTGTAGACCCAAGAAATATATTATGATTATTCTCCTTTTTTGTTCAAGCTTCAGTTTTTTTCTGTACTTTTTTATTTTATTTTTTAACTTACTGTTTTAGGTTAGGGAGGGTACAGTGAATTAGGTACATTGTTTGCGTTTGCTAAGTAAGGAGCACAATGCTAGGGTGTTTGGCACACCTCTTGGGAGAAGGACACAATTCTAAAAGGGGCTTTACTTACTTTTCTATAGTTTTAATGGCCTTTCTTTTTGTCTCTTGCTCTGACTGAATTCCGTATACATTGAATACTTTCCAAATGTTCCACTGTGGTGTTTCTTTGAGTCACGTGTCCACTTTCCCCTCCCTCCTGCAGCTCCGTCTCTCCTGTCCACCTTCCCCCCCCTCCCGCAGCTCCGTCTCTCCTGTCCACCTCCCCCTCCCCCTGCAGCTCCTTCTCTCCTGTCCACCTTCCCCCCCCCCCCGCAGCTCCGTCTCCACCGGTCCCAGGTAGACTGCTCCCTCTCTCATCTCTGGCTGCTACTGGCCTTTGCTTCTCTTTGACAATCTGTGGGAGGCGCTGTTTCCTGGTTCCTTGTTTTCCTTATTCCTGGTTTCTTCACCCATGTTCCTGAAGCATGCAAACTGGTAGATTCTTAAGAAGTGTTAACATAGGCAGTACATCTCTGTGACGCTGGATAACCAAAATATCTCTATTCTGTCATTATGTTTGATTGATAGATTGGGTATACAATTCCAGGCTGCAACTCTTTTTCTCTCAAAACGCTATGCATCCTTTAGCTTCCTTCTGCTCCATTAGAGTAAAAGTCAAAATGATTTTGATTCTCATTCGTTTGTGTCTAGACTCTGAGCTTTTCCTGTCTTCTCTTTATGCTTAGTTTTCTGAAATTTACAAAGAGTGTTCGTGTGGCTCTCCTTTTACATAGTAATGTGCTTTTTCAAGCTAGTCTGGAAAATTTACATCTGTCTTTCTACAGCTTAGTCATACATTGAACCTTCTAGGTTTATATTTTAAGCACTTATTTTATTTTACTTTATCTCTTTATCTTATTCTTTTACTCCCTTGGATATTTCTTTGACTTACACTCTAGCCTGTTTATTAAAGTTTTGGGTTTTTTAAAAATATCTTTCTTTCTATTTTTATAGCATAATTCTGATCTCAGTTTACAGGTGTAATATTTTCTCACTATCTCTTTGAGGATATGAATTAAAATTTATTTGTAATTTTCTTTTGCTCTCTCATTTATCACTGTTTTCTCTTGGTTTCTTTTTCCATTTGTGAAAGCTCTTCTGAGAACCCCCAAAGTGTATTTTAAGTCATGCCTCAATTAGCTATTTATTTCATAAATATATTTTAACATTCGTTTAATAATGCAGACATCAAAATACTGAATAGGTAATACATTTCAGATGTGAATAAAATATTAATACATGCTCACAGATATTTGGCCCTATAATGAAGTGTGACAGTTTTTTTCAGTACTTATCACATTTATTTTCCTTTCCTAGAAGAATTTCCAGAAGAGTCATGAAAAAAAAAGAACAAACTTCTTAGCAAATCTAGATAATGAGAAGCACTATGCCTGCTCCTTCAAATCCTATTGTTAAAAGGCATTTTGCTGTGTGCAAGTACAGAGAATGCAGCGTTTTAATGATACATGTTCATTCATACTTGGATAGTAATCGCAAGGACTCTCTATGGAATTAATTCTGGACTTTTCCCCAGGTGTTTGTGATTAATTCTGTAATATATTCAGTGAAATTACACATTAGATTATTCAGTGGGATTTTTAAGATACAAGTATTTGCAGCAAGAAAGAATATTCTCAGAATTTAGCTCCTCATAAAACACATTCCGTGCTGTAATTAGTGCCTTCAGCAATTGCTTATTGCCTGTCTGTGTTAGTGTACTTAGCCCTTTCAGCAGGATTGAAAGTATTTCTGCTAGCTGTAAAGCTGCTATTCTGAAATCATAAATCTATTCACTCAAAATAGGCAAGTTTCTATATGAATGCCTTAAAATTATTTTAAATAAATTATATTTTTTCCAAATGTTAATGCCATAATTAAGCATAAGGCCAAAAAAGCCAGCCTAGTGTCTTGCTGGGTAGGACTTTATTAAGGCAGTATCGCTTGTTCCTGCTGAAAACAAGAGCAAAAGTAAAAAGAAGGGGGAAGAAGAAAAGAAAAGTGCTCAGGAATGGTTTTCCCTGTGAAGCTTTGGGGGAAGCATCACCAGTCTGCCCCATGCAGGCAGTGCTCTGAGGCTGGGACCATGCGTGGCGTGGGCTGAGAGCGGCGGTGCTCCAGGTGACGTCTCCCATTGTACTACTTCAGTGGAACGTGTCAGCTGGGACAAAGGGCAGAGTGGGAGAATGATTCGATCATGGCAGGCACCATTTTGACTTTTTGTCTCACCATTTTAACTTTTTGTCTCAGGTCACTTTTGAGTGCATGGACAGGCTGAGCTGTTGGGTGGCATGACCTCCTCTGCAGCCTCTTTCCCTGTGGTCATTCTCAGGGATGGCTCTTGCAGAGGTGGAAGACCTTGTGTGGCCAGTCCTGTGTAAGTGGAAGTCTGTGCCCCCTAAATAAATACTTACTTATGGTTCAAAAAACGAGCTGTACACTTTTAAGTACGATTTATATAAAACACATTGCAAAATGCCTTTTCTTTGCTTCAGTCACTGGCCATTGACCTATCCATGTAGCTGTCACCCAGGGGCCTGCCCAGGGATTCTGGCCTCCTTGAGCAGGTTCTCTCACCAGGTGACTTCTGCTATTGACGTGGCTACTGCCTATCCACTAATGTTAGACACTTTTCTTTTCTGAAACTCTCCCCTGAGCATCAGTCTTGCACTTTGGGTTTCTTCCTGGAGTGCCCACAGGTACTGCACATTGACTGTGCCCTCAAAGTAAACTCATCTTTTATCTGATCCTCTCCCCAACCATGCTGCACCCCAGGTTGTGGTCATTATCATCTCTCTTGTCTCCCTTCCGAAGGTTCTCGGAGTCCTCTTTGCTGCCGCCCATGTCGGTTCCTTCAGCCCCACCCTCTCAGGAGCTCTCTCTAGGACTAATTCCAACTGGGATTCCTGCCTGCTAATGGTTTAGGTAAACTTCCAGATGAGGCCAATGGGATCCTGCCCCTCTCCCCATCTAGATGTAGTTGCTCTGAGCTACCTATTGCTTTGATAAACAGATTCTAGGGCAGAAAACATTCCTGGGGCAGGTGACCCTTCCGTGAGAGTCCACTCACAGCAGCTCACTTTCATGGTGCCTTGGTCTCTTTTCCCCTCTCCCTCTCCACAGCCACACCTCCTACTGTACAAAAAGAAGGGCTGTATCGCACCTCTTCAGGATTATACTGTGGAGCGTATGTCATCATTCCAAAACATCTTAGGGGTACAAACCAACAAGACAATATTTAGTGAGGAAAAAAACCCCACTTCTTCCATCCCTCACAATGGTCAGTAACACTTTGTTCCTAAACTAGAGTCCAGAGAGACACCTGCCCCTTATTTCCTACAGACACCAAATTCATGGCAAGGCTCTGAGCTTCCCAGCCATTTGTGTCTATAAATAGGAGCTCAGAAACAAAATGAGCATCATGCTGACATATATATTAACATGTTCATTTAGCTGAAAGGTAAAATCAGGATCTTTTTTTCTGATTAACTTCTTGGTTAAAAGGTGAAGACAGGAATTGCCGATTAGGGTTTGGCAGAAACTTTCCAAACCTTGACTGAACCAAATTCGCAACTTTAGAGTTTCAAAGAATACCTAAAATGTGCCGTACAGAGTGATTGTACATATACTGAACCTCACTGACAAAGAGTACAATGTGAGTAAGATATTTTATGCAATAAAGGAAAATTGTTTTGTCCAATGATAATCTACTACCAAAAGGGTGTTACATGTGAATTATTTTTATTTTCCTCAATCCTTGCTGAGTACATTGGGTAGAAAAGATGCATCTAAATGAGAAGGTAGCAGGGACAATATGAACTCTTTTGGGCTGGGCACAGTGGCTCATGCTAGTAATCCTAGCACTCTAGGAGGCCAAGGCAGGAGGATCACTTGATGCCAGGAGTGGGAGACCAGCCTGAGTAAGAGGGAAACACTGTCTCTCTGTCCCTACTAAAAATGGGAAACATTAGCCACAAACACAATGACACATATTTGTAGCCCCACCTACTCAGGAGGCTGAAACAAGAGGATTGCTTGAACCCAGAGTTTGAGGCAGCAGTGAGCTATGATGATTCCACTGCACTGTAGAGTGGCACAGCAGGATTCTGTCTCAAAAATAAAACAATAAACAAAGAGGTCACACTTCTTGGTACAGCTTCTAGGTGTATATACTTCTCCAAAGTTAAGAAACTAAATGATTCTCGTGACTAATGAACAAATACTTTGGCAGGTCAGTGGTTTCAGTTTCTTTGCTTTCAGAAAATGTCAAAAATGACCCACCTAGGATGTCAGCAGATATGATTTCAAATAACTTTGCCATTAGGCTACCATATTATTTTTCGTGCATGGTTCAGATGAAATCCAGTGTTGATGGATCTTGCTCTAGTGAAACTTACTTTCTTATTTATTATATTAACTGTATTTCTCGGGGCTTAAATCTGTGGAAATGAGCAATAGGAGTCAGGTACAGTGGCTCACACCTGCATTCCCAGAACTTTGGGAAGCCCAGCCAGGAGTATAACTTGAACCCAGAAGTTTGTGGCTGTAGTGAGCTACAATTACCACCACTACACTCCAGACTGGGCAACAGAGGAAGACTCTCTAAGTGTAGAAAATGAGCAATAGGAATAGAAATTGTGAAGAACCTTGTCTGAATTTAGCAATAGGTGGTATTCTTCCACAGTTTTCATGAAGTAAGACGTGAGGAAGGATTCAGCTCCCTCTGAAAAGCTGTATTTAGACGAAATTTTACGTATTGTCTAAAAATTATCACAATGTGTTATTTTTTAATCAGTTGTAAACCACTAATAATTATAATGAAAACTCAGTCCAGAAGAACTAATTAACATTTAGAGCCATAGGGTATTAAAAGGAAGTTAATTTTAATTTCATTAGTTATTTTTGTGAAGTATGATAAGGATGGTCAATAAAAGATATTCAAAGCAGGCACAATGGTTCATGTCTATATTCTTAACACTCTGGGAAGCAAGGGTGGGTGGATTGCCTGAGTGCAGGAGTTCAAGACCAGCTTGAGCAAGCGCTGTCTCTCAAAATAGCTGGGCATTGTGGGGAGCGCCTATAGTACCAGCTACTCAGGAGGTTAAAGCAAAGGGATCTTGAGCCCAAGAGTTTAAGATTGCTGTGAGCTATGATATCACAGCACTCTACCAACAGTGGCAAAGTGAGGTTGTGTCTCAAAAAAAAAATTTAAAAAAAAAAGACTTTGAAGAGCTGGCCATGGTGGTGGGTAGATTGCCTCAACTCATGGGTTTGAGACCAGCCTGAGCTGGAGGGAGACCCTGTCTCTAAAAATAGCCAGGCATTGTGGCAGGCACCTGTAGTCCCAGCTACTCGGGAGCCTAAGGCAAGAGAATCACTTGAGCCCAAGAGTTTGAGGTTGCTGTGAGCTATGACACTGTGGCACTCTACCGAGGGTGACAAAATGAGACTCTGTCTCAAAAATAAATAAATAAATAAATAAAACAAGACATTCAAAGAAAAATACATGAAATTAGGGTTAAACTTTATGAGTCAAGTGGAATGTAAAATAAGTTCAAAGGGAAAAGAATGATACAAGATTTCTTGTTCAAGAAATATTTATGTCTTTTTAGAGTGGGTTGTGATGGATGTGTGTGTATACCTGGATCATTATGAAAGTTTTTGAGATATACAAAAATCAAGAAAAATAAAATCCAGATGGACAGAAACAAATGAAGCCTCCCAGCAACACCAATAAGCCAAGCAGAAACTTGCACTGGTGAATCAGAAAGGATGCTATTGACTGAGTTTCGGGGAATTGAAATAACACAGTCCACCTCACATTGCTGGTTCTGTTCATACAAACTAACTTTTCCCACAGAGATAAAATGTTGGCTAATACCTGTCCCTGCAATACCCAACACATTTTAGAATGATAAGGCAGATCCACACTGAATATATCATCCTTCAGTTTTAGTATGTTATGATGCTGACAGTGCCACAAGTATAGTTACCAATGCTTATAATTTGTTGCTAAGTGTCACTTAAAATAATAGCTTTAGCACAGAGATTTTGCTGATGTCAAGATATAATAGAAGGCAATGAGAGCATCTGGATCTGTTTAATATATTTTTTTTAAGTCCGTGCAATAAACCCTTCATGTTTTCCTGTCATGGAAGGTGCACCATCTGTACATACACTCATTAAATTTACCAAGTTCAGTCCAGCTTTATGACATTTATCTTGAAAGGTGTTGAAGGTATCTATTTCTTGTATTCAGTAGAGTGCCTAACGCGATTAACTCTTCATGGCAAAAACATCTTCTGTTATGACCCAAATGAAGCATAAAGCCAGTGCTAAGTCAATAACATTAGTTGAGTCATCCAACATGAGTGAATAATACATATATTTTCCATTTGAAGTATTGTATGAAGTTGTTCTTTTAAGTTGAAGTCTGATTCATGCTGTTGATCTGTTGCTTGTACTCTGAAACCTTATCAGGGTCTAAGCATCCTGCAACTTAAACAGTGCATTCTTTCACATTTTCTACATCATCAAGAGGCTTCCATTTTTCCCCAAGGACAGAAGCTATTTTATAAGTTGCTTCAGTGGCGTTATTTCAGTGTCTTACTTGCTGCTTGAAAGAATTGTCATAACTTTTTCTTTTCATCTTTTCATTCATACAATAAAACCTTTTGCCTTCTCCCTCTAATTTTAAATATTTGTGGTCCTTATGAGTGTTATAATGCTGATGGGCATTGAATTTCTTTAATTTCAATAATGCAGTATCACAAAACAAGTAAATCATCTTATCTTCAGCAGAAATAAGATAATATTGCAATTCCTAATCTTCGTTTAAAAATATGCTTTCTTCCTTAGCATTGTCATGGCATTCTTTGACATGAAGTGCTGGTGAGCAGAAAGAATTAAAGAGTCGCATAGTTCAGCTATGAACTATTCACAAATTGTACTTGAAACAGAAACACAGTACACTGTTGTCAAAAGCTGATAACGAACTGGCATACTTGACCCCCATAAACGTCCAGCCTGGTGTGGTAGTAGCACCAGTCAGGTGAGGGATGTTAGAACTCAATCACCAGCATGGTGGCCATCAATTTAGCCTTCATGGTTTGCTAATGTTCTAACTATGTTGGTCGATCTGGGAGAATTATGTCATTGAAACTCATTTTATTCTTTGAACATATGCTAAATATGTTCATTTTAAAAGTAAAATAAAAACACCAAAGACAACAATATATTAATAAAAATAAAAAGATTTGTTCTGTTAAATTTGGATTCAGTTAAAAGGCCACACATAAGGACCTAGAAGGCTACTGATTACCCACCCCGGCTATATACAGATTCAACTGCAATCTTTTTCATATCTCAAGTGACTTTTCTTGCAAAAATAGAACAACCCATCCTAAAATTTGTATGGAATCTCAGTGGATCCCCAAATACCCAAAACAGTCTATTTGGAAGATTCACGTTTCCTGATTTTGAAACTTAACGACAAAGGTACAGTTGTTAAAAACAGTATGGTACTAGTAAAGAGAGACATCTCAGCCAATGGAGCAGAATAGAGAACCCAGACGTGATTCCCTCAAATGTATGGTCAGATGATTTTTAATATGGGTGCCAAAACCATTCACCCTTGTCCCGTGTAAAGGAAAAGAGAATCTTCAACAAATGATGTTAGGGAAACTGAATATCTACATGCAAAAGAAAAAAGCTTGACCTTTAATAACATATACCAAAAAATGACTCAAAATGGTTCAAAGACCTAAATGTAAGACTTTAGAAGAAAACAGAAAGGGAAAGATCCCATGACATTGGATTTGGCAGCATTTTTTGGAGTGTATACCAAATGTGTAGGCAACAAACTTTAAAATAGATAAATTGGACTGGGTCAAAATTAAAAATTAAACTTTTGTCCATCAAAGCACTCTAGCAACAGAGTGAAATGACAGCCTATTGAATGGGAGAAAATACTTAAAAATTATTTATCTTCCATTAAAACATCTTTGGCTATTTCTTTTTTCACAGTTTCACAGCTGTCTCTGTAGAGATGCTTCACATCTTTTGTTAAGTATATTCTGAGATCTTTCATTTTCTTTGAAGCTACTGTGACAGGTACTGTGCCTTTGGATTCTCTCCTTGACTGGTGTTGGCATATATGAAGGCTACTGATTTGTGAACATTGATTTTATGTCCTGACAGGTTACTGTATTTCTATATCACTTCCAGGAGAATTATGGTTGCATCTTTTGGATTTTCTAAGTATATAATCGTATCATCACCAGAGAGTTCCTCTGACCCTATTTAAATACCTTTGATACCCTTCTGTTACCTGATTGCATTTGCTAGAGCTTCCAGCACTATCTGGAGTAGTAGTGGCAAATCCTTGTCTGGTTCCAGTTGTAAGTGAAAATATTTCCAGTTTTTCTCTGTTGAATATGATATTGGCTGTGGCTTTGTTGTAAATAGCACCTGTTAGTTTAAGAAATGTCTCATTTATGCCTATTTTTAAATCATTCTTATCAGAAAAGAATGCTGTCTTTTGTCAAATGCTTTTAAGAAAAGATGGGTCAAAAAAGATGTTACATCTATTTTGACCCAAAAAAGGTGTCACATCTATTAAGAGTATCATATGGTCTTTGTTTTTGTTTATGTGTTGAATAACATTTATGGATTTGCATATGTTAAACCAGCCCTGCAACACTAGGATGAAGCCAGCCTGGTTGTGATATATTATGTTTTTGATGTGTAGCTGAATTCTGTTTGCTAGGATTTTATTCTTTTTGCATCAATGTTCATTCATATAGTAGTCTGTAGTTTTCCTTTATTTGTTAATTCCTTTCCTGGTTTTGTTATCAAGATGATAATTTGCTTCGTAGAGGGAGTTGGGAAGGGTTCTTTCTTTCTTAATAGAAAATAGGTCTTACAGTGTAGGTACAAGCTCTTCTTTAAAGGTTTGGTAGAGTTGTGGTGTGGTCTTTTTTGCTAGATGCTTTTTTATTGTTGCAATTTCTATGTTTGATACTGATCTGTTCAAGAGTTCCATTTCTTCCTGGTTAAGTCTAGGGAGGTAGTGTGATTCCAGAAATTAATCCATTTCCTCCACATTTTCAAATTTCTGGGCATAAAATATTTTGTAGTATTCAGTGATGATTGTTTGTATCTCTGTGGCATCTGTTGTTATTTCCCCTTTTTTGTTTCTGATTAAGGTTATTGTTTTCTGTTTCTATTGAATCTGTCCAAAGGTTTATCAACTTTATATATCTTTTCAAAGAACCAACTTTCTGCTTCATTAATCTTCTGTATTTTGTTGCTGTTGTTCTTAATTTCATTTAGTTCTGATCTGAATTTGGATGTTTCTTTTCTTTTACTTGGTTTTGGATTGGATTGTTCTTCCTTTTCCAGTTCCTTGAGGTGATGCTCATGGCTGAGAAGAATCAACATTGTAGATATACTACCCAAAGCAATCTATAGATTCAGTGAATCCCCATTAAAATACCAACATTATACTTTACAGAACTTGAAAAAATAGCTCTTTGTTTCATATGGATCAGATAAAAATCCAAATAGCCAATGCAGTTCTTAGAAATAAAAACAAATCTGGAGGCATCATTTTACCAGATTTCGACTTATACTAAAAGTCTATAGTATTGGTATTGGCATAAAAATAGAGACATAGATTTATGGAACAGGATTGAGAACCCAGAGGTGAAACCAGCCTCATCACATCATCTGATCTTCAATAAATGAAACAAAAGCATACACTGGGGAAAAGAATTCTTATTTAATAAATGGTGCTGGGAAAACTGGATAGCTACATGTAAAAGGCGCAAATTGGATCCATACATCTCACTACTTCCAAATCAACTCATGCTGGATAAAAGATTTAAATCTAAGACATGAAATGATAAGAACTGTAAAAGAAGAATTTTTTCTATGCCTTTGGTTCATCTTACAAGGGTACATGTGAATCTTTCTAAATGTAGAGTATACATGTCTTAACACAATAACTAAGAAAATGACATGAAGGCTATGTTGACCAGTTTGATGAAAGTATTTCAGATTGTGTACAGAACCAGCACACTGTAGCCCATGACTGCATTAATGTACACAGCTGTGATTTAATAAAAAAAAAAAAAAAGAACTGTAAAAGAAAGTGTGGGAAAATCTTTTTATGACTTCGGTCTTGAGATATGAAGAAGACCCCAATGGAAATTGCAGCAATAGTGAAAATAAATAAATGAGACCTGATGAAATTAAAAAAGTTTCTGTACAGCTAAGGGCACAATCAACAAAACAAAAAGCCTTCAGAATGGGAGAAGATATTTGCATATTATAAAACTGACAAAGCATTCATAACCAGAATCTGCAAAGAACTCAAACAAGAAAAGAGAAAACAACTCATTAATTATTGTGTTAAAGACACCAACAGAATTTTTTCTTAGAGTGCATGGCCAAAAACATGTAAAAAGATGTTCACCAACTCTAATCATGGGAGAAGGGAAAATCAAAACCACTTTGAAATATCCCCAGTGAGAATAGCCCACATCACAAGGTCCCAAAGCTGCAGATGCTGGCTTGGGTGCAGAGAGGAAGGGATATTCCTGCACTGATGGTGTGATTGCAAACAAATATATCCCTATTGGAAAGAAATACGGAGAAATCTCAAAGAGCTAAAAATAGACTTTCCATTGACCCTGTAATCCCAGGATTATCTAGGTGTCTACCCAGAAGAAAAAAGAAATTTTACCATAAGGACATGTGCACCCAAATGTTTATGGCAGCACAATTCACATTTGAAAGATGTCGAAACAACCCAAGTGCCCATCAATGTATAAATGGATTCATAAACTGTGATATATATATATGTATATATTCACACACACACATACATACATACCAGGGAATATTGTTCAACCGTAAGATAAAAGATGGAGACCTTACATTTTGTGTATTTACCTGGATGGATTTGGATAACATTCTCCTTAAAGTATCTCAAGAATGGAAAAATAAGGATCCCATGTACTCAATACTATGTTGAAACTAGTAGCTCAAAAACTATAGGCACACACAAGAGAAAAACACAATTAAACTCAAGAAGGGGAGAGAGGGAGTGCATAAGTTCCCATGTAATGGGTACAATGTAAGGGGTATATGGCACACTTTCTGGGTGAAGGGCTCAGCTGCCACTCAGACTTTACCTTATTGTAACCTAATCGTATGTACCTTTTATTACTCTGAAAAGAAGAGTAAAAATAAAGCCATACGAACTGAAACAAAATGATATATCTGATAAGGGATTAATATCCACAGTACATAAAGAATTTCTACAACTCGATAAGAAAAACCCAATTTAAAAATTGGCAGAAGACATGAGGAAGATGTACAGATTTCTATTAAACATGTGAAAAGATGTTCGACATCACTAACCATTAAGGAAATACAAATTAAGTGAGATCCACTTCACAATTAGGAAAACTATCAAAACAAACCTAGAAAATAACAACTGTTGTCAAGGATATAGAGGAATTATATAGAGGATTCTGTGCATTCCTGGGGGAAAATAAAATGGTGCAGCCACTGTGGAAGAGAGCATGGATATCCCCCAAAATGTTAACAGGTAGAATTACCCAGCAATTTCACTTCTGGGTAAATATCCCAAAGAATTGAAAGCAAGGACAAAAACAGTTATTTTTACACCAATCTTCATAGCAACATTATTCATGATAACCAAGAGATGGAGGAACCCAGATGTTTCTGCCTACGGATGACTGGATAAAATGTGTTAAACAAATCAATGGAATATTACTCTGCCTTAAAAATGAAGTTCTGACACACACTACAACATGGATGAACAAAACTACGTGCTAAGAGATACAAAGTAGGCAGAAAAGGACAAATATTGTATGATTCCATGAAGACAGAACATAGATCAGTGGTTACCAGTGACTGAGGGCAAGGGGTAGTTGTTTATCAGGTACAGGGATTCAGTTTGAGATCTTGAAAAAGTCCAAGAGATGGGTGATGAGGATAGCTGCACAACTATGTGAATGTTCTTAGTGTCACTGAATGCATATTTGAAAATGGTTGAAATGGTAAATTTTATGTTCTATATATTTTTGCCACAGCGAAAATAAATAAAATATATTGAAGTAGTTTTTCAAATCTGTAGATGCAGATATCTTCAAGTTTCTCTTAGGGAATGTGTGCACAGCTGTTCACATATTTAGAGAACACCTATTGAGTTTCCTTCACGGTCTGCATCCAGCCCTCTTCTCTCACTTCATGTTCCTGGTTCTAGACACCTGGCAGTTCACACCTGTTACACTTGGTATAAGTTGTTCCCTCTACTTTCTCTTCTCTTCCCTCCCAGTTGGAATCTGATACTTCAGGATCTAGCCCATGTGGCCACCATTTTTTGAAAAAGCTGTGCTTTCTCCTTCAGATAGAACCAATTTCTCCTTTTCCTATGTTTCCAGAGAACTTCTCCATAGCTCAGATATATCCCATTCCTGTTCCAACCAGGCTGAACTGTGTAAGGACAGAGATAGAATCTCATTCACCTTTGTAACTCCCGCCCATAGCATAGAGCAAAATGTGAGCAGGATCTTAGTAAATAGTTGAATAGCTGCATTTAAAAAATACATACGCTTCTTTCCTAGTAACTCACCTCCGAAATTGTAGAAAGCCATTTCCCTCTCCTTTTCAGAACCAGAAAATAAGACATAAAGCAAGCTCACACCTTGCAGGGGCTCCGGGCTCACTGCAGTGGGTACGGATGGAGCATCAGAATTCTGCTCCTGTCTGACGATCCTGGTCTCTTCAGCCAGGCACTAAATCTTACTGTCAATAAGTCATAGCATTACTTTATTGGTTATAAAACACAAGTTCTCAAATATTTTCCCTAAGTCCTGTCTATAAATGAAATAAATCTGATACATATTTCTGCTACCCATTGCATAATAAACCCCCTGCCACTGTTCCAACACCAGGAGCTTGGAAACAGCTGTGTCATTAAAGAACGATAGCCAATCCTAAGCAGTGACCTCCAGATGAAAGGCTCATTATTTCCTTACTGGTCTCAAGAGCTAGTCAGTCCCCAAGCACGCCAGCATGGGATTTGGACTGAAGAGTCTAAGCCTTGAACTATAAAAAAATTTACATAGTCCTTGACACAATTTGGAGCTATTACATTCCGTTGTGCCAAGAATTCCTTATTAAAAAACAATTTAGTTGTGCATACCCCATCTGGTTGGTATTATGGTCTTTCATGAAGGGAAAGCACGATTTTGTATTTACCTGATGTTCCATAGTATAAGCATGTACTTTTGCAGAAATAGGCATTTCATAGCACTGAAAAGGTAACAATTAAGGTAACTTTTGAAATGCTTCCCAGCCTTCCCTTGACTAACTTTTGTGCCTTGGAGTTATAAGATTCAACTTCTTATATCATTTGGGATTTTAATGGAAAAGAAAATGCCAAACTAAAGCAAAAAATGTGTAGACATACATCCTCTGCGATGTTTAGTTGCTGTGATTTCTGTTTTATTTTATACTTTTATGATTCAAATTCAAGTCCTTTGGAACATAACCTAGATTTCCCACTAGTCTTAGTTTGTGGGGGTTTTTCCCCAAGGAATTTGGATATCTGAAGGGGAGAAGTTTACTTTTGATTGTGTATTGACTCAGTCTCAACCATATTACCAAAAGATTGCAATATTTCAGTTCGAAATATTTCAGGAAAGCATTTCCAACTAGGGGGATTGCGTTTTGTCATACCGAATGGGGAAGATTTTTGCAGCTTGCTTTTCACAACAGTTTATACTCTAAAAAGGATTCCTTGGTTTGTTTTTTTTTTTTTACTTTTTTTTTGACATGGCATTCAAAGATGTGGTTTTTCTTTATTCACATGCTCTGTGCTTATAGTTGTGAAGTGTTTTGTTCATGATACAATCATGAGTAAATTGGTAGCCATAAATACTTATTGGATTATGAATTATCCTAACTTACATTTTATTTATTTATTTATTTTGAGACAGAGCCTTAACTCTGCTGCCTCTAGAGTACCATGGTGTCAGTGTAGCTTACAGCAGCCTCAAACGCCTGGGTGATTCTCCTGCCTCAGCCTCTTAAGTAGCTGGGACTGTAGGTCCCTGCAACTACATCTAGCTAACTTTTCTATTTTTAGTAGAGACAGGGTCTCACTCTTCTTCAGGCTGGTCTCTAATTCCTAAGCTCAAGGGATCTTCCCACTTTGGCCTCCCAGAGTGCTAGGATTATAAGCATGAGCCAACAAGCCTGGCCCTAACTTAAACATTTTTAAAAATCACTCATTATATAGAGTCTATTCCTAATAACTGCTGTCTATTAAACGGGTATTTGGTATGAACTGTAATATCTTTCATCTTCTCTGTACCCTTATTTCCTCTTTTGTGAGGTGGGATAACACTTCTTTGTGAAGGATTGTTACAAGGTTTAAATGAGATAATCCATTTAGAGTATTGCCTGATTCTTTCAACGCAGGAAGCAATAAATGCCTGTTAGCTTTTATTACATATCGTCATCATCAAAAATAACAGGGGTGATAGTCATACAGAGTGTGTGGTTTGCATTTTATCTATTCATTAAAAAAATGAAGATTGGGGGAGATTATGGAAATTGCCTGTCCTCACATAGCAATTAAGAGCTTGAACTAAACTCTCCTGTGTTCACTTTTATGAGCTCCTTCTGCTTCAACATTAAATATTAATCGTCTGCATATGTTCACCTACTGAGTGCCTGCAGCAGCCCAGAACTGCACTAGATTCCGGGTGTGCAGTGTTGAAGGGAACTGATATAATCTCTGGCCACATGGGGTAGCCAGACAACAATGCAACAAAAATTACGGCATGTGACCAGCTAAGGAAAACATGACTATGGCGTGATGATGGAGAACAGCACGTTCTCCCTTCTCATCTATATAATTCTTTAAAGTGGACGTAAGGCTTACCAGTTATAACATAATAAAAATAGAGATATAAACAGGAAACAGAATTTCCCCTCATCTATCTCCATTTCTGCTCAGCAATCAATAGAAATAGTTGACGACTTCCACACTTAATCATGTACTCATAGAAACACATGTAAACATGCAGCATTTTTGTTGTGATTTTACCCCCCCCAAAAAAGGAATCTTATACACATTATTCTGTACTTGTTTGTGTTTGCCTTAAAAAATCCTTGGACGTTTTATGAGTATGTGATGTTTGCTGTTAGCATTTTACCTGCCTGAGACTGAGTCAGCAAGAGAAAACTCCCCAAAGATTTTATAGGTGAGGCCCTGCCCATTTAAAGGCATTAGAAGCCTCTGATCTCCCCTTAATCTGGTTGCTCAATCCCATAATTTATTGGGCAAAAGATACTCGAGGGTGTCTTTATAATACTACTTCTGACAATCCTTGTTCTATAACAGCATTTCCGATTTTTTTTTTTTTGCTTGATTTTCTACCCACTTACCTACTTGCCAATTTATTTACTTATTTCTGCCTTTTCTTTTGTTAATCTCCTGCTATTTATTGGGCATTCATTCATGTTTATAAATACATGTTTAACATTTAAAAAGTTGGATGCTTAGTATTTTAGAGATTTGCTCCAATCACTCACTCCTGAAGAACTTTAGGGTTTTGTTTTCTTTTTAGGTTTTCCGTTTGGTTTTTGTACTACCAACAATACCAGAAAACAAAATTTTACTTACCAGTGCTTTTATGTATGAGAAATGGGTTTCCAGAAATATAATTTCTATTCCTGTTTATATCCTATTTTAAGATAGGTGGCCAGATCAAATTTCAAAAAGGGCGGTAGCATTTTGACTTTTAAATAGATGTCTTTAATGCCAGTCTATCACCCCAGACCTGATGTGCAAATTACTAATAGTAGATAATGATGTTATTTAATTACTCTCCTCCGTAGGGTGCTTTTCCACTGGAGTTCACTACCAGGGATGCTGGGAGACCACTCAGTAGAGGAACGGGTCATCCTTTTCCCAAATGAAGCAGCCATCTGTTAAGTGTCGGCTGTTAGTTGAGAGCCTAAGAGTGGCGGCAGGTACAACCCGCTGGGGTTGGACGATGGCGGCGGGACGTCCAGACAGGAGTCTGTGCAATTAGCCAAGACAGTTACTGCATTTTTGGCAGTCAGGCAGCAGTTAAAGAAGGATCTTTTTCCAAGAAGGAAAAGCCATTTAATAAGTTTGGGTCAGTTTGCTCATAACAACACTATATTTGAGGACCCAAAACCCCAGGAGCTTGGCAAGCCAGCCAGGCTCGGCAGGTCTTCCTCTCAACTCACCAAGTTTGGGGCCCTCCGGCCAGGACCTGGCTCTCTGGGCTTTGACTGTATTCATTTAATAGCATGCCTAACTAACAAGAAAGTAAAAGCAGAGGAATCTTTCTCCCCCCCATTAATCCCAAAGAGTAAAATTTAGTGACTATAAGCAAGCCGCTGCCATCCAAGGAAGGCTCAGAGAAGGGCAAACTGTCGGTTTGCACTGAGGGCTGTGTGTTTGGGATGGCAGCTGGGAGCTGGTGGCCCCCAGAAAATGACATTAATGTTTAGGGATTGGGTGGTGCCGTCTTTTATGTATATGAATTAACATTTGTATATGCCTAACTAGTGTGAAAGTCTGATTTTATAATGTGTCAGTGGGCCATCGTGTACCTGTCTCATGAATAAATAAAATAAAAACTAAGTGCGTTTATATAAATATTTAAAAATACATCGCGTTCTTATACTTTTTCCGTTTCACCTATGGAAATCTCGCCAAAACCAAATCAAGTTTGAATGTTTACAAGGTAAGAGAAAACCAGCGTGTAGATTTTGAAACTAAGAAGGAGATATTTTTGGTTTTAATTTTTTCTCTACCAAATTTCTTTTATCCAAATATCTGTTAAGCAAATATCATAGTTCCACGGAAATAAACAGATCTGATCATCTAATGATGGATGATTTGAATGCAGATTGAAATGGAAAATGAGCTTGTTTATACGTTTCAAAATGCTGTAGCACCTGCAACTGATAAAAATTAGTACAAACATCGAAAGTCTTTGAAGAAACATGTGGCCAAGCCAGGGCCAACTTGGACGGAATCAGAACACTGGCTGCTTAGAGAAAATATCCCAACCTTCAGCTAATCACAGTGTTAATCTGAAATGAAGAGTGAAAATTTTTACATGGTTCAGTATTGCTTGGAACAAGGTCAGGGTCAACAAGGTCAGTTCAGGAAAGAGATGCTAGATTTCTTAGAACTCCCCCCCCGCCCCCCACCCATTGTATGTTTTCATCAACTTGGGTTTCTTGTTTATATAAAATTCACTCTCAGTCTTTAAAATAATTTCTTATTGATAACATATGACGCTATATTGCGGTTTGGGGGATCTAAATTTTTAAAGTCAGTAGATTCACATCCAGTGCTACTCTGGCCTCTGAGGAATAGACACTGTGATTCTAAGTGTGAGGTCTGGCTAGAGGGGAGTTATTCCAAAAGGAGTGAAGCTTTCTGAGTCTGTGCCCCTGAATATACATGCAAAAGCCTGGTTCCGTGCAACCAGGCCCATGTCATTATTTTGCTTATAGCAACATCTGTTACAAGTATATTTCTATGTTTTATCACATTTCTATAATAAATTTATTGCTTTAATCCAGAGTTTCCCAACAGTGGCATTATTGACATTTTGGACCAGATAATTCTTTGTTGTAGGGGGTTCTTCTGGGCGTTGCAAGGTGTTGAGCAGAATCTACAGCCTACTTCATGGCAATAGCACCCTCCCCTGAGTCGTGCTGATAAAAATTGATCTCCGGACACTGTCAGATGTCTCCATGGAGACAAAATTATCCCATCTGAGAATTACTGCTTGAAATAGTTATATTAATAAAATATGAACATGTTTAGAAAGTTCAAAACAGAAGCAAGATGAGTAAAATCTCCCTTTTACACTATTGGGAGGTAATGAATAGTAATGATCTCTTAGGTCTTCCAGAAAGACGGCATACGTATATGAGTATGTTTGTTGATTTTGCACAATTATGATCATTCTATAACTTACATCCTTATTTTTTCATTTTAATGTATCTTTGAGATTTTGGTATTACAGTACATATGGATTTATAAATGTCAGCATACTCTTCCATTACATGGATGAATTAAAACGTCTTAAACCAGCTATCAATGTATGTATATGCAGATTGTCATTTTTTTCTAAATAATACCACACTCTTGTATTCATGGAATCCCGCATGATTATAGTTTTGATGTAATTCAGAGTATTTTCCTGCAAGTAGAATCACTAGATCAAAAGGAAGTGACATTCAACATATTTATAGACACTATATTACCAACTGGTTATTAGAGAAGCTATTTCCCCCAGGTTATAAACTTTCAAATCTTTTTTTTTTTTTTCAAACTTTCAAATCTTTACCTATCTGATAAGTAACAAGTGATATCCCTTTTGGTGTGTGTGTTTAATCAAAATAAAAGGGATTTCTGGTATTTCTAGGTGGTGTTTTTTTTTTTTTCTCCTGTGATCTACTACACGTACTCTTTGTCCCCTTTCTTAGAAGCTTGTAGGGTATTTTCTTTTTCATTTTAAGAACTATTTATCTATTAAGGAAATTAGGTCTTTTTTCTATAGATGTTATGTATATTTGGGTACTGTTCGTCAGTTTTCTTTAAACATTACTGATATTTTTCTCTCTAGAAACTAACTGGCTTGTTTCAAATTTATCCTCTTTCTGAGTTTATTGTCTTGCAGAGATGCATTTTCACATGCAACATAATGAGGGTTTTTTTTTTTTTTATGTTTTGTTCTGTGCTTTCAGAGTTTTGTTTTTTGTGTTTAAATATTTAAGACATGAAATTAATTTGCATATGTAGAGACTGAAATACTACATAATTTTTTCCATACTATGGACAATTTATCACATGATAATGAGCATTTCAAACATGTGAGATAAAGATGGCATATTAAACAAATGCTGTTGACATAAATGCTAATATTTGGCTGTAAAATAATAAAGCTACTTGAAAGGACCCACTGGGCCTGTTCGTACTTGCAGCTTAAAAGGAACCATAGGGACTATTTTTTCTTTATTAGAAACAGAATTTATTTGAGATTAATATGAAGGTACAAATGATTAGATTACACTGTTTGCATTTATTAGGTACAGCACACCCCCTGGGTGAAGGGCTCAAGGATAGGGGCTTTGTATCCTAGTTGGGGGGAGGCAATGTTGTCAAAAAGATGGGTGGGGGGCTCCATCATGTAGGGTTTGTAAGTAGGGTTATAAATTTGATCTTATTTGAATAGCCTCTCTAGTTCATGTTTGTTTGACACGTTTCTCTTATATGTAGCATATATTTTAGATTTTAATTTTTTACACACCTGAGCTTTTAGAATGTTTTGCTATTAATATAACACACATATTTAGCATTACTTCTGTCGTCACATTTTATGTTAATTGTTCATCTTTTGATGTTTCCTTGGTTTCTATCTTTTGCTAAAACTCCTGTCATGTATTATTTCCCTGAGGACCTGCAAACATTCACTACTTCCTTCTGGTATGGTGTTATACTAGAGAGAAATAAGATACCAGATTGATTTTTCCCCCCTGTAAGTTAATTGCTTTTTTTGCTTAAGCATACTGAAGACTTGACTTGTAAAATTGTGAAGCTCTTTAAATTTCTATAGCCAGGTATATGTGGGTGTTAGTTTTTTTTGTATCCGTCGTTTGTTTTGTTTCCTAGAACAAAAGATACCCTATTGGATGATGAAGGTTTCAGAGTACTTCTGAACTTTTTCTCCTGCTTTTTCTCTGAACACTTTCCCCCCATGCTACTTGTTCTATTTTTTTTTTTAATACAAGCATCTCTTTTTTTGTAACTTTATGTTATTATCTTTAAAGGCTTCTAACTCTACCACTTTCTCCAGATATCATTACTAAACTTTTGTCTTTGCTGGGCTTTGTTTGCTCAAGTATTTCCTACCTATTTCTAGGTGTGCTTTCCGCATTGTCAATTCTGGTTTTTATTTCCCTTTATGTGGCTTTAACTGGTAACACTTTCTCTGCTTGTCTCCTTCTTTGATATCTTACACACCTTATTTTAACCTTTATTTCAAGGAAATACATTCTCATTAGCTCTTTTTTAAATTTCAGATCAATATAAGGGTACACACCGATTAGGTTACATTGTTTGCATTTTTTAGGTCAAGTCCAAGTTTCAGTTGAGCCTTTCACCCAGGAGCTGTGCCATATACTCCACACTGTACCCACTAGCTGAGAGCTTACCACACTGCCTCCCCCTTAGCTCCCATTCTTGAATTTAAATATGTTTTTCTCTGCTGTGGGCATGTAGATGTTTATGAGTTTCATATTAATATTAAATTAAATATTAAATTGGATGCTTATTTTTCCATTCTTAGGAGAACATTCTCCAAATCCTTCCAGGTAAATTCAAAAGATGTGAAGTCTCCATCTTTCTTTGTGGCTGAATAGTATTCTAGTTTATTTATCCATTCCTGGGTTGATGGAGACTTAGGTTGTTTCCATATCTTTGTGCTTATGAATTGAGCTGCTATAAACATTCTAGTGCAAATGTCCCTATGGCATAGTGATTTTTTTTTCTTCTGGGTAGATACCTACTAATGGGATTGTAGTATCAAATGGAAGATCTATTTTTAGCTCTTTGAGGATTCTCCATATTTCCTTCCAAAGAGACTGTGTTAGTTTGCAATCCCACCAGTAGTATGAAAGTGTTCCCTTCTCTCAACATCCATGCCAACATTTGCAGCTTTGGGATCTTGTGATGTGGGCTATTCTTACTGGGGTTAGGTGATATCTGAAGGTGGTTTTGATTTGCATTTCTCTGATGACTAGGGACAATGAGCATTTTTTCATGTGTTTTTGGCCATTTTTCTGCCTTCTTAGGAGAAGGTTCTGTTCATGTCTCTTGCCCAGTGAGAAATGGGATTGTTTGCTCTTTTCTTACTGATTAGTTTGAGTTCTCTGTAGATTCTGGTTATTAGGCCTTTGTCAAATTTGTAACCTGTGAATATCTTCTCCCATTCTGAAGGCTGTCTCTTTGCTTTAGTTTTACCCTTACCTGTGCAGAAGCGTTTTAGCTTGATCATGTCCCTTTTATTTATTTTTGGTGTTGCTACAATTGCCAATGGGGTCTTCTTCATAAATTCTTCTCCCAGGTCAATATTGTTAGCTCTTTTAGGCTCGCCAACGATGTTTAAAATTTTCTTCTGCCCTGTGCCCTCATTATTCTATGAAGAATATCTCATATACATTCGTCATGTTCTTTTATTTTATTCTGTGAATTTTTAAACATTTCTGGGTAGGAAAGCTTAAAAGTTGCCTCAGAATAATTTCTTATCCAATTTTCTTGTCTCTTCACTGGTCTCCTATCACTTTGCATTAGGAAACACCTCCCTTGCTTCCATACTTCCCCTTAGAAGAGGAGGCTTATGTGTCTCATGGGGAATTTCTGTATGTTATAGGTTGTCTGCTGGATATTTTGCATTTTTTTCTTTTCAGTTCACCTTGACCAGTGTCTGTCAAGTTCATTGCTATTGATGCTTCCTATTGTACCCAGCTGTTTTCCCTCCTTGATTCCTGGGAAAAGGAGGGGAAAGAAAGGCATCTATGCATTAATTGCCCTTCAGCTTCAGTGTACCTGCTGTGCTGAATCCACCTAGAGACCTCTGCCACTGTGTGCCTCTACCTCTATATTTTACCTCTAAATAAGAGCTATGTCAGCCATTTCTTGAGTTGTTTCACCTATTTTGTGGAATTTTTTTACTCTGTTTTAATGTGTAGGTTGTGTGTGCTGTTGGCATTCTCTCTGATCTGATATCTTCTGCTATGAATACGTAACCAGTGTCTCTCCTGTGTCATTTGTAGCTGTGTTAAGGATACTTGTAGTTTCCTTGGAAATGACTATTTCTTTTCTATTTTTAATTATTTTTGCTATTTGGGGTGATGTTAAGGAGGGCAGAACAGTAGAAATACTGCTACACCTTCAACAAGACAACAGACTAACTGGATGTCAGTTAATTGAGTGCTCATTAAATATTGATCAGTGTTTGCTCAATTGGTTGACTAGAAGAACTCAAGACTTGTAACACAATCTTGGGAAAATTAAGGTAAAATCCTTGAAATAATTTACACATTCCTTTGAATCAGATGTACATCCAGATTGGTGGAAATATTGATTGCCAAGACCTCCAGTGATAGGGAGAGAGTAGGATTGAAATTGTGGCTTTAGGGATGTCTGATATTTGAATAGGTGTTGTAAGAATTTTTCAAACACAAAACAGAGCACGAATCTCTGGATATTTGTTCTCCACCAGTATTTCTTCATTGAGAATAGCCAGACCTCTTGGAGGAGAGTTGAAATGGAGTGAATAGGAGAGAAGTTGCCAGCTCCTATGTAGAAGAGTGGGCACAGAGAGAAGGGGGAGATGGTGGTCAAAGGAGGCAAAATGCTAGACGGAGGGATAAGTTTTTGTTTGGTTATGTTTTGTTTTTTGAGCACAGCTTGGTGAATATAATAGTGTATTATACATTTTAAGATTGTTAAGAGTTAAGGTGTTAGAAATGTCCCTAAAAAAGGAGAAAGAATAAAAACAGTATTTTCAACATCGCATTTCAAATGTTCTTGCCTCAGAAAAATAAGTATTTGAGGGGATAGATGTATTGTTTAGTTTGATCTGATTATTCTACACCGTATTTGTAAATCTTAACATCACTTTGTATCCCATAAATATATATAATTATAAACTTCCAATTTACAATAAAATTAAAAGGTTTTAAAAATAAAAAAATTTAGAGAGTGAATAGGCATGTGGAAGGATTTTTGAAAGTCAGCAAGCTTATCTTGGATTTAGGAGGAAGCCCGAGTAGGTTTCTTTGACTGGGGAATGCCATGATGAAATCTGTATTCAAGGAAAAATTTGTTTTTGTTTGTTTTTAAAACAGCTTTATTGAGCTGCGATTTGCATGCCTGTATATTTCATTCATTTAAAGTGTACTGTTCAGTGGTTTGTAGTGTATTCACAGTGAAGGAGAACTCTATCCAGCAACTGAATGGAGACATTGGATTTGATTCCACTGAGACTTGGCCAGTCCCTGTTTGTGCCCAAAATTGTGCACAGGGCAGCACAGGCAACAATTCCCATCTCAGGAAACTTTGTCTGGTAGAGTCAAGAAACTGATTTTGAAAAATCTGACTCTATAATAACTATTTTCAGTACCAGAGTCCATCTCAACTCAGGTCATCTTGGCATAGCTGTGCTGTGTTGCCGGTAAGGTCCTATGAACAGGGCTAGTCTCTCATGATTTTATTCCACTAAAGTAGGTTCTGTGATTTGTACAGGGTAGTTTATAAAGTTTGCCCAAGTCATTGGAATCTGATCACTGTGTATAAATTTCACTGAATTTTAAGCAGCAACATTTGTGTTCTATATTTTCTGCCTGCTCCTTTCTAAGTCAGGTTTCTGCCCTCCGATGGCTGGCCCTGTCCTCCTCTCCACTGCCGATGCCTATGTTGTCTTCAGTCACCCCTGGGCTGTCTGAACTCATCTGATATTCTTTTATCCCCTTGTCGTGCAGCACTATCATGTATTGGCACTTTGCTCTGTGGTTGTTTTTATGTCAGTCTTGCTTAATCATTTAGAATTATAGACTGCGTGAAAGTGTAAAGAACAGTCTATATTTAATTTATTTCTACATCCCGTGTGACTCAGGTGATTTGACCATGTGTTTTGACCTTTGTTGAGGTGGTAAATGGACATACAATTAAGGAAGGTCAGTATTTTATGAACTAAGAACATACGTGACCAACAGAGGGATTTTTGTTGTCTTTTATTTATGATGTTTACTTATTTGAAAGTCCTACAAAGACTAGTCATATTTATCAAATCAACTTTATAGGAAAAAAGAACGTGAAGTTGAGAGTCTTCTGGTCAATGAGAAAGTGTTAACATAAAACCTTTTAGTTAGAAATTGAATGTAAGTTGTTTTTCTGTAAACATGTATAAAATATTACCTCCTAAAACAGATGCATGCCTTAAGTGTAAATTTTCCTTAAAATATTGATCCTTGTGATATTGGTCATATATATTTTATGAAAGAACCACTGCTACAGCCCTGGGGCTCATTATTCCTTAACAGCTGTGTCCAGCTGGTGGTCCACATTCCCTGCTACTTGTTCAGTGAATGGAAACATTTAGGTCAATATTGATATAAAACTTCGTGAACTTTCTTCTTTTTCAGCTCTGGTTCGCCTTTGTTAATGGATTTTCTGGGCAGATTTTATTTGAACGCTGGTGCATCGGCTTGTACAATGTGGTAAGCATTCTTCATCTCTATCTGATAGCATGCAGAACTTCAGCGACATTCCTTCACTGTTTATGTCTGGGAAGTGTATCTAAGTCAATCATCTGTATACTTAGCAGGCAGTACAAATACATCTTTAGGCCCTTTGTTGCTGTGACACATCCTGCAGAAGCCCAAACTCTCCACACATGGTTTCAATCATAGCAGATCATTCTTGAATAACCCCATGAAATTATTAACCCATATATCTTGATAATGGACCCTTGTTACCCTACCCCTTACTAAATGCACATGCAACATTTTCATGTTTTTAGCTCAAGTAAAAATTTCTGAACATCTGAACTCATTCTGCTTCATTATTTTGGTTCTGAATTCTTAAACATAGGTATGAATAGAGAGTATGCAATCTAGCGTGTTTCTTGCCCTTCTTGAAAGAGTATCTGTCCTTCTGGAAGAATGTTTCTTCCACAGTCAGAGCTGAAATAATGAATTCTGACTTCCAGCTACTGTGGAGGATGGTAATCTGCTCATCTGGTACTTTTCATGATTTCCATGTTCTTTTTTTATTACTTGGCTGTAATGAATACAAAAGCTAGAAATAAATAAAATCTATAAGCTAAAATGACTCAGTAGCTGCCTAGCATTCTTGCTTTTTGTTTCACTGGCAGGACGCACTAAGGGGCTTGCATCGGAGTGCTCTCAAGACCCCAGAATGGCTGGTTTCTTGAGTCACATTCTCCCACTCGCACTGAACCCTAACTCAGGCAGCCTCTGCTCCATGAAAGTTTATATTGTGAAGCAGCCATCATAGATGCATATAGGTGGAAGTCACCAGACATGCAATGACGTGATATGAGGAGCTATAAATATGTACAGTGTATACATCCCTTGGTGGCTGGATATTTAAGTCATCTGTGCATTCCGTGCTCCTTTCTGCTGGATGCTGGGTATAAAATGCTGAATATAGCAGCTTGCCCTGCCCCTGTGTGTCTTACAAGGTTAAGTGGGTGAGATGTGTGCACTCAGACACCTTCAAGCCTGGAGTTGGATGTGGAATTTAAATTGTGCTGGTGAGTTGGTAACTCTTACTTGGGGAAGAGTGCACCTCTTCCTTGCAGATACTGATGGCCTAAAAGATGAAAGTGCACACACACACTGAACCTTTTTTTTTTTTTCTGTGCTAGAAAAGGTACTCTAACTGCCTATGCTATGGATAGGGACTCAAGGGCCTCCCCTTTGTGTAGTAAGGCGATCAGAGACTGCTAACTCTGCAGGACTTGAAACTTAATTCCAGTAGGTTAGAGTTATGCAGCCACTTGGGGGGAAGGGGAAATGGTTCTGTAATTATTCAGTGTTTAAGTGTCCTGGAGTTGACACTTCACACAAATGTATGCCACGTACCTGTTTTATAACAGGACACTGATGTGTAGGACCCCATGCTGCAGAGCCAAAGACAGGATGGAATGCTTGTCACCGGCACTCAGAATCAGTGGATTGTAGCCCTATTTCCATGCTCATACAGCCTTGGGTAACTCAAATTAATCCAACAGAATTTTTTGAATGCTTACTACACACCAAATGCTGATAGACTAGAGAGCAGTGTTGATCAAAATAAGGCCCCAGACCACTCACCCAAGAATTAGGATCGATGGGAAAAAATGCAGATTCCTAAATCCTATCTCAGCCTAACAAAGAGTATCTCAGAGATACTGAATTTTAAACAAAATTGTCTAGTTATTGTTATACACATTAAACCTTAAGACCCACAGGGACATTTGACTGCTGGGGCTGGGAATATGTGAGGTTTTTGACCTTGTGGCAGAGAAGTATATTTCAGAAGTGAAATGGGCCAAATTTAACACAGTGCAGGCATTGAAGCCGGCTGCCAAGGGGTGCTGGCAGGTGGGACGAACCAGTGGGAAGGTCAGGGAACTGCTAAGTGGGCTCACAAGGGTCCCTGGCATCCAGAATCAGTCATGCTGGGGGGCAAGGCACAGATGACATTCAGGGCATGAGGTTTGCCTCCATGGAAGCTGTTCTGATGACTTTTACATGAAATACTTTGAAACTTAGAGAAAAGTTGAAAAAAGAATACAAAGAACTTCTTTGTACCCTTCACCCAGATTTATCAATTATTAGCATTTTGTCCCCATTTGCATTCTCTCTATTCACACTTGTGCCTACACTGGTGCACACAGACACTGAACCAGCAGGGTGTGTGTTGCCCCTTTAATTAATTTAAATTAATACTTTAGTGCAGAATTGCAAGATGTTTCTTTTAGGTAACCACAGTATAACAATCAAATCAGAAAGCTTTAACATGGATACTTTTTTTTTTTTTTTTGAGACAAAGTCTCACTATGTCCCCTTCAGTAGAGTACCATGGCATCACAGCTCATAGCAACTTCAAACTTTTGGGCTTAAGCAATTCTCTTGCCTCAGCCCACCAAGTAGATGGGACTACAGGCACATGCCACAATACCCAACTTACCAGCCTGCCCTTCTTAAATTTAATTGTGTTGCTTTTTTGTTTGTTTGTTTGTAGTTGTCATTGTTGTTTAGCTGGCCCAGGCTGGGTTCAAACCTGCCAGCCCTGGTGTATGTGTCTGGTTCCCTAAGCTACGGGCGCTGAGCCAACATGGATACCATTATCTAATCTATATTGGTCCATATTCCAGTTGTGCTGTTACTGTCCCAGTAATGTCATATTCAACAAATTTCCCAGGCCAGTATCACTCCAGAGACCCCCCTGCAAGGATAGTGTTTGTTTGTTTGTTTGTTTTTTCAGAGACAGAGTCGTATTTTATCACCCTTGGTAGAGTGCCATGGCATCACAGCTCACAGCAACCTCCAGTTCTTGAGCTTAGGTGATTCTTTTGCCTCAGCTTCCCAAGTAGCTGGGACTATAGGTGCCCATCACCTGCAACCTGGCTATTTTTTGTTGCAGTCTGGCTGGGGCTGGGTTTGAACCCACCACCCTCAGTATATGGGGCCGGCGTCCTACCCATTGAGCCATAGGCGCCACCCTGAGAGGACAGTTTGTAATGTGTAAGGCATTTGCTAGTGATCCCCACTGCTGGGCTGGATTCTCCCTTGCTATTTTCTTCAAGAAGTCTTTCTCTCCTGCTTTTTCTTCTTCTGCATTTTTCTTCTTCTTCTTCTTTTTTTTTTAAAACAATTTAAGATTAATGTAAGGGTACATATGATGAGGTTATAATGTTTGCTTTTGTAAGGTATAAAGTCCGAGTTGTCCAATATACTCCTGTGTTGTAGCTATTAGGTGGGAACTTGCCAGCCTGCCCTTCTTGAATTTAATTGTGTTTTTCTCTTGTATGGGCATATAGTTATTAATCTATTAGTTTCAACTTAGCATTAAGTACATGGGATGCTTGTTTTTCCATTTTTGAGACATTTTACTAGGAAGAATGTTCCCCAGATCCATCTAGGTAAATACAAAGTCTCCATCTTTTTAATGGCTAGATAGTATTTCGCGGTATACATATACCACAGTTTATTAACCCATTCATGGGTTGTTTCCAGCTCTTTGCAGTTGTGAATTGAGCTGCTATAAACATTTGAGTGCAAATGTCCTTATGATAAAGTAATTTTTTTCTGCATTTTTTCTTTATGCTTGATTCCCCAAGGCAGCTAAAGGAGCAAATCACTGTTTCTGAGTTTAATTCTCATAGCAGTTAAGTAACATTAAAATAGTCTTGAAACTCTCACATCTCCCCCAGCTGTCTCATTATGTTCTCACTATATGCATAGTCAAATTTCTGTATCATTTTATTTTGTGAGTGAAATGAGATTAAAAGGCCACCAGGGACAAATGCTACCAGGATCAGGTGAATTGTAGCTAAATTTCATATATTTCTTAGTGAAGAGAGAACTGTATGTTATTAAGCCTGTTATAGAAAAACAACCCTGTTGTCAAGCCAGCATAATTTGAAGAAGGAAACTATGGGCCCACCTCATTTAAAGACATAAACACAAAAATTCTAAATTAAATATCAGCAAACGGAGGGCAATTGTGTAATAAAATAATGAAGTATTTGATCAAATATGATTTATTCCAGACATATAGGAAGGAGGTTTGAAATTAAAAAACCTTTCTAAATATCACTGTCTCGACAAAATAAAGTAGAAATAAATGATCCAGTCAGCAGATGCTACAAAAGTTTGGAAGGAATTCAGCTGCTATTTCCTAAATAAGAACTCTCAAAGAGGAATAGAGAGAAGCCAGTTAACCACAATCCATACTATTTACAAAAAACAGTTGCATGTTGCCATAAATGGTAAAATTCTATAACTATATCCTTTTAAATAAGAATTAGTTAAGATGCCTTCCATCAGTATATAATTCAGCACTGTTTTGGAACTTTTTGCAGCAGCCAGGAAGATTAAATAACTATTACAAATGTTAAGAAAACAACGAACAAATTCTGTGCTTATACAAATATGCTCACAGATGATATGGCCATGTAAATATGCTCATATATAATTACTTATCTAGAAACCCAAAAGATAGTAATAGAAAAATACTACAATTATAAGAGAATTTTATAAGGTGACCAAATAAGTGATAAATATATAAAAATCAGGACCAGGTGTGATAGCTCACACATATAATCCCAGAACTTTGGGAAACTGAGGCAGGATGATCACTTGAAACCAGGAGTTGGAGGTGAGCTTTTATAATGATACCACTGTACTCCAACCTGAGAAAAACCCTATCTAAAAAAAAAAAAAAGAAAAGAAGAAAGAGAAAAAAAAATCACTTTTGTCTATCTTAGATTAATAGCTTTTCTTTTTCACTCTAGCAATGGACATCTAGAAACAAAATACAAACTGGGTATTATGTAGTAATTCCTTTTGAAATAGCAATTAAAATTATACATGATAGGAATAATTTTTATTGTGCCTACGTGAAAAAATAAAGTTTTATTCAAGTATATAAGTTAAGATTTGAACAATTGGAAAGCATACTGTTTCCTTATATGAGAAACCAATATCATAAAAAAATCAACCCCTCTAAAATTAATGTGTAAATTAATGTGATGCCACATAAAATCAATCCCAATGGGGGATTGTTTGGAGAGGAAGAAGGGGACAAATTGTAAAATTTTATTAAATTATAAATGGAGTTAATGAGTACTTGAGAATAAGTATGCACAGCACATTCTGTCATGGGGTAGACATGTCTTTACTAAATACAACTCTACCAGAAAGCAACCACAGCCAACCAGTGTCATTGGAAAAGAACTAAATAATTAACAGAGAGATTCTATAATGAGATCTCAGTTTTAGATTCTACTATGTGAAAAGTTGATAAAGGTTAAAGATGATCTTTCAGTTTAGTGAGAAAAGTTTGGATTAATTGTGCTCTCACAGAAAGCTCTTTATTTGGAAAAAAATTGGATTCTTATACATTCATAAAAATTAATTCCAGATATAATAAAGACTTGAATGTGAAAAATAAGGCTGTAATAATCCTACAAGACACTTCTGAAACCACGTTAAGTTTCAAGAAAGGGAAACTTCTATAACCACCATTGGACACTCAGAAGCTATTCTTGACCCTTTAAACATTAAAAGCTTTTTGCCAGGTCCTTGTATGAACTTGTGTCTATAGTACCAGCTACTTGGGAGGTTGAGGTGGGAAGACTGAGTGCTTTGGCCCAGAAGTTTAAGACTAGCCTGGACAATGTAGCAAGACTCCATCTCTAAAACCATTTTTTAAAAACTAGCCAGATGGGATCAGCACCCGTATCACAGTGGCTACAGCATTGGCCACATACACCGAGGCTGGCAGGTTCAAACCCAGCCCAGGCCAGCTAAACAACAATGGCAACTGCAACAAAAAAACAGCCAGGCGTTGTGGCAGGTGCCTGTAGTCCCAGCTACTTGGGAGGCTGAGGCAAGAGAATCACGTGGGACTAAGAGTTGGATGTTGCTGTGAGCTGTGACAGCACAGCACACTACAGAGGGTAGCATAGTGAGGCTCTGTCTAACAAAAAAGAAAAAAAATTAGCCAGATGATATCGCTAGTTCCTGTAGTCCCAACTACTCAGGTGGGTTGAGGTGGGAGAATTGCTTGAGCCTAGGAGTTTAAGACCAGCCTGAGCAATATAGTAATAAATAAATTAATTAAAATAAACATTAAAAGCTTTTATATGGAAAAAGAAACCATTTTAAAACTCAGTAGACAAATGTTATAAGGGGATAAACCATAGATAGAAAATGGGCCTAAGCCCCTGACTAGACATTTCATAGAATTGCAAATCCAAACGTGTGCGCACACACATACACACACACACACACACACACACATACCACACACACACAATAACATACACATATACACACCTATACACACACATACTTCAAATATATAAAAATTTAATGAAACACTCTGGTAGTTGGGGAAATGTAATTTTTTGAAGTAAGAATTAATGTCTTTAATTTTTCAGACTGGACAATATTAAAAGACCAATATAGTAACCATTGATGATAGGGAATCAGGATGAAGTGTGCTGTTGTCTTTTGCAAGGCAGGGGGAAGAAAATGATCGGAAACTTTTTTGAAAGCAGCCAGGCAACATCTAGTAAAATTAAAAATACAGTAACCCTACTGCTGGGCCTCCTTCCCATATAAGAAATACAAGAATATGGTAATACAAGAATTTCAGTAATACAAGAAAAATTATATATGTCATGATGATTTATAGATGTTTGTTCCATGTTTGTGGTAGCGAAGAACTGGGAATAAAATGAATGCACATCAGCGGGTGAATGGCTAAAAAAATAATGGTACATCTGGACTTTGAATTATTTGAAGGGACTTGGAGGGCTTTTTGTGATATATTGTTTAGCGAGAAAATTATAATGAAGCAAAATGTATATCATGTTCACTTTCTGTAAAACAAACCACGATTTCCAACACTGCACATGTGCACGCGCAGTTACACAGTGGACGGCAGAGTGGAAAAGTCGTAGCACTTACTGGGCTTCGTTGTAACCTAGAGATGAGGACAGGACAGGATCTGAAGTGGGGAGAAGTAGAAAGTCAGGTGAAAAAAGACATGCGTGATATCATATTAGCAGTGATGCAAAGCAGTGGAGGTGAAGGTAAGCCCTGAAAAGTGTGTGGAGATTCTGAGATGTTTGATCGGAGCTCCTTTTAGTCACAAAACAGACAACTAGTGGGGGCTGTATGCACAAGGCAACTGCACATCAGTTTCTGCTTGCAGTCTTGGTAGCACTCTCAACTCTCAAATCCCAGGGCACCTTCTATTCTGCTCTGGGCTGAAGGAAGAGGGTGAGCCTTTGCCAGCCTTGGTCACCACACCTCTCACTGTGTGATCCTAGCAGAGGCGGGGAAGGCTTTCTCTGGCCACGTACTCAGTCTCTAGATCTTGGCGTGAGCTCTTCTCCTGGAGACACACATACTGTTCCCATAGGCCTGAGAGCTTCTGGGTCTCTGGGTGTGGCTTCGATTGATGCTGACACTGGGCAGTGAGTATCCAGGCCCAGAATCAAGTAAAGAATGACCTTCAGGCCACATCATGCCCTGGGTGGAAATTACATGAAGTGGCATGTTTCTTCCAAACCCTTCCTCGCACCCAGCTTTATCTTCCTAACGCTGAAATGTGAGCATGCACCACATGCCTGTGAGTACAAGTGAAAGTTAGAGTGTTAGAAGGTGCCATCTCCCCAGGAAGTCATTGTCACAGGAGGGTATTTGGTGTCCTCCCGTCCTCATCTCACTCCACACCCTCAACTAGCCACTGTCTACCATCCATGTGTTTTGGAAGATCCTTCTGACGAAAGACAAAAATTACAAACATTTAAAAATCAAATTCGGCGCGGTCCCTGTGGCTCAAAAGCGGAAGGCGCCGGTCCCATATGCCGGAGGGTGTGGGCTGAAGAGTCTGGGCACGGTGGCTCACACTTAGAATCCATGCACGCTGGGAGGCCACAGCATGAGGACTGCTTGAGGCTGGGAGTTTGACACTAGCTTAGGCTACATAGCAAGACTGTGTCTCTACAAACAAAATAGAAAAATCTGCTGGATGCAGTATTATGCCCCTATTGTCCCAGCTACCTGGGCAGCAGAAACAGATCACTTGAACCCAGGTGTAATCCGTGATCACACCACTCCACTCTAGCCTGGGTGATAGAGCAGGAAGCTGCCTCTTGAAAAAAATGAGAAAAAGGCACAAGAAATCAGACACAGAACAAAAGCTGATTGGTTCTTTCAAACGACTAGAGAGTTGGAATACGAAGGGACTCCCTTCTGCGGCTGGCTCAAGTTAACTACGTCCTTTCAGATCAGTTGCTTTGAATTTCCTGAGGTCTTTTTTGAAAACTCGGGTATTTCACAGTTCAGTTGGATGAAGCCACTGGCAACAGGAGTGACTCGGTTCTGTTTTCATCTGGTCTGCTGGGGCCAAATGCCAGAGCTAAGTCCAAGTGATGACCTCCCATCAACTTTGTTCAACACCTCCAAATATGCTCCTGGATATCACTGATGCCTCGGAGTGTTGTCAGGGTGTATCTCTCATAGGGAAGCTTCCTGGGGTGCCCCTCATCCCCACGCTGTCATCCTACTGGACTCCATGGGTCCAGTACCTTGCAGGTCAGATAGCCTTTGGTGCAAGAATCTTTTCATGGCTCTCCCGTCTCTTCCTTCATCTTCTCCCCTGTAAGTAATTCCCCAGAGGTCCGTGTTTATGTTAACATAGTAAATTGCACATGAACTTCAGGGACACCCTGTATTTGTCTCTATACCTGTCAGCCCACTGTCACCCAGCCCACCTCCGGGACCTGCCTCCTTTCCTTCTTTCTGCTTCAGTTTGTAAATCTCTGTATTCCTGGTGTTCACCACAGTGTCTGGCCTGTAATTCATTCACATTGACGTCTAATGGGTGAATAAATGGATGAAGTCCTGTTATGCTTCCTGAAATTTGAGTATAAAACCAGAGTGGGAAGTTGTAAAATTGGGCCTCAGCCAGTTGAGCAGAAAGTACAACACTTCACAGAGCTAACAGTGGCACCATCCTACATCGCTGCCCAATTTACAATGGAAAGTGGTCGTTAATTGAACAAAATTTCCTGGTGAATCAAATAGTTTATGGTGTTGTTTTCAGTGTCCAGAGTTCCATGCATGCATTTCACACTGATCAACACAAAAATGGTCTTTCATTTATTTTCTCTGTTTGGAGGGTGTCTGGGGAGCTGTGGATCATGGACTCTCAGGTTTGGACTTGACTGGAAATGAAGTCATCTTTTGGGAAAAGAGAAGCACCGAAGCTGTGAGAGTGGGGAGGGCTGCCCTTAATGGCTTATTGTTCTCCTGGCAGATTTTCACGGCTTTGCCGCCCTTCACTCTGGGAATCTTCGAGAGGTCCTGCACTCAGGAGAGCATGCTCAGGTTTCCACAGCTCTACAAAATCACCCAGAACGCCGAAGGCTTCAACACCAAGGTAAACAGGGTGTGCTTATGGAATTGTCACCTCAGAAAGGCATGGCTCTGCTTTCTGCGTTCCATTCTGGTCATCTGCTTGTGAGACAGTTGAAGCTTGAAGGGAACGTTTGAGAAACTTTGATACCACACCCTCCCCACCTACCCACCCCCCCCACACACACATACACACAGCAAGCCCAGTGAATTGGAGATGGTTTCTGGGGTGACGTTCCCATGATGTGTGGGGTGCATCTTTCAGTTCCAGTTTGCTGACTCCTTTCTACCATTTCTGAAGCCTCTGAGGTCAATGTGGCCAGCAGCACCCACACCCCTGGCCCTTCAGGATCAGTCAACAGGGCCCCCTCACCCCCTCACACAGCCTTGTGCTGAGGCCTGCCAGCAGCTTGCCTTGCTGGGTTTTTATTTGGCTAGATCTGCAGCCAGGGACTGAGTGAGTCATGGTTCGTTTTTGCTTGGAGTTTCTTTTGTGTGTGTTTTGTTGTTGTTGTGTTGTTTTGTTTTCAGACCAGAGAATCAGAAAGGAGACAGAAGAGGTGTAGGTAACCCTGAGATGCACAAGCAGAAGCTGGGTTGGATGTTAAAGGATTGCACAGTTTGGAATGGCAAAGGCCAGTCACGGCTGAGAATGGCAGAGTACTCGGGTACCCCTGCCCAACAGGCCGGCGTGTGCCTGGCAGGGAGAGGAGCGGGTGAGATGTAGGCAGGCCTGTGTTTCTGTCTTAGGTTTTTGTGCAGTTAGGATTCAGAAGTTTACACGGAGGTCCGTCACCTGGTTTAGTTACAGTCCTGTGTGTGGCGATGTTCACAATTTGTGTGGGTGGCCCCTGGGGATGACATAACAGTGACCTCTCCAGGCCTCAGCAAGAGCACGGTCTCTGAAGGTTTTGCTTCTGAGCTAAGTGTTACTGACAGGCGTCCTTCACGGCTGCCCTACTCTGAGTGGGTGCAATAGGCACGTCCGAGACTGGACAAAATAAAAGGGACCCTGTTGGTTCGACTTTCTTCCAGAGAGACTTGGGTGAGTGGCTGTATCAAGTGTTGTTCACTTTGATTCTGTTAAAGGGATGACAAGACCCATTTTCTCTGCATTATTTACCTAAATTAATTCTGTTTTCTGGAGAGTTTGAATTCAAAGCCCATTTAAGGGTGGGACATGAGTCGGGAATGGACCTTAGTCAAGGGCAAAAGAGCTGAAAAGGCCCTAAAATTTAGTTTCGGGCACTTTGAAATTTTCCTTTTACTTTCTTTCATTTTTTTTTTTCTTTTGACAGAGAACTCAGAGACAGTGGCGCAAAAGGGGGGAAATCCTATCGTCTTATAATAATGTTTTTTTATTATGTTTTATTGTCCTACCACTATGTAACAATTCCCAGAACAAAGTTGTAGATGTTTAGGTGCATGTAATTTAGCTTTAATAGTTCTGTCACCTCAGGGGTTAAGAGGATGATTAAAATGTGTCAATGACACTAAAGTTTAGGTTAAACTGAACGCGTGTTCTTTCGGTTCACCTTTCAAGCATTAAAATAAAGAGAATTTCTAAACCCAGAAATTAAAGGTTGAACGAGAGAGATCTAAAGGAACCAAACAGAAGCGTGATCACGCTATGTGAGAATTTACAACGAAAACATTTTCTCACGCTTTCAAAAGTACATACGCATTTCAGTCTGTTATGAACAGTTTTCACCTAATACCCTTTTCCTGGGTGGTTGTAAAATGTTGACTCTCCTAACGATAGTGAAGAAAACTGATCACTCCTTTTCAGTCATGAATAGATTGTGTGTTGGTTTGTATGCATGTGGATATGTATTTTAGTCTTTATACTAAAGTAATATCTTACGGAGATAGTCCAGTCTCCTGTAGAGAAAAATTAAGAAATAGTTGGGGGTTTTTTTGTTTTTCAAATTCAAGAGTAATATGCTGCTCCTGGAGCTGGGCAGTGGGCTGCCACAATCCTGCACAGTGCAGCATTTGTTGAGCTACACAGAGGTCAAGAGTTTGGGGGCAGCTCCTGACTCCTTTGGTTTGTTTTTTCCGTAGGTTTTCTGGGGTCACTGCATCAACGCCTTGGTCCACTCCCTCATCCTCTTCTGGTTTCCCATGAAAGCATTGGAGCACGGTAACGGCTTTATGATTTCAACTGTCCATAAGTAACGTCGCAGCTCCTCTGGTTGCCAGCATGTTCACAATTTTTTTTTTCCAGTTCTGTAGAATGAAAAATTACAACACGTTTTACAGGGAAGCCATACCTAAAATCTAATGTGAGCGAGTTCCATGTTTACAGCTCAATTCTGGCTTTGAGAACCCGTTTTCTTACCAGTTGATTGGATGGTGTGAATAAAAGGACTTCCAAACTCAATTTTCAATAACTGTTTGAGTCAGGGATCTTAAGAAAAATGACTGTGCTAAAGTCAGTAGCTCTTGTCCTTGACTTTGAAATTCTCTATTAATTACGTGGGTATCCATTTCCAAGCCTCTTTTCTCCATATTGCAGAATAACTTGAATCTTCTAAGAGTTTAATCTTATTCCTAGTTGTTTTTTAGTTTCCTTTCCTTGATGTACACCTTCTGAGGTTATAATTTTTCTGAGGACTGAGGCTACAATTTCTCTGGAGGGTTTGTAGCCTTTAGAAAGTTGTCTGTCCTCTAGAAGAGGATGTCTGAGAACCATGGCCAACTTTGTGTTAGTTTCCAATTCTTAATACATCCTAACACAGCCTCCTAAAGAGACATACCTTTAGTCTCAGAAAATGAAAATGTATCATGAGAATGCTACTCTTTCATCTCTCTCAAATAGTAACAATGCCCCTGGGAAATATTACTCCAAATGTTGACTAGACAAGGCCTTTTATTGTTCAGAGAACTAAAGAATATAAAGTTTCCAAGCGTCTTTGTTTCTGCCTCAATGTGTTTTATGCTTCAAGCAGAAATGATTCATCCTCACTAATACTCTTTAACCTATTAAATACTGACAATAGAAAATGCATGCTCAGCCAATTTATTATGCCCTATGACCTGTTCTTTCAATTTCATCAGAACTCCTTTGCCTTCAAAGTTCCCTAAGTCTTTAGATCAGAGAATTAAATTTTCCACTTCTAGTCCCAGTCCCATATAAGAGCATTGTAGTGAAATCATTTTCTTATAACTTTAAATCTTTCTTGTGATTCATTTGTACTCATAGTGGAATTAATTTGTTTTAAAAATGGTTTGTAAGTAAGGGTTTGCAAGTATAAGAGGGCTGGCTTTATGCAATTTTGTTTCAGAAGCTATGATTGTCGCCATCACTGTAGCAAGATGGACCTGGTGAAGGGGAACAGCGTGTTTAATGAGTGCAAGAGCAATCTGGGTGGTGATCCTTCTGGACCTGAGCCCAGGCTTTTGCACTTAGGAAGAGAGAGCAAATAGCATGGACTGGCCTCAAGTGAGACTCCCCCCTACCTTTCTTCTCTAGATGTCCTCCTGTGTTTTGAACTCAAAATGTTTTCTCCTTGGACTCTCAGATATTTTACAAGATGGACATTTACTTGCCCATTTCCGAAGGAATTAACGTGGCCCCTTTGTGGCAGAGACAATGGCTTTCTAGTTCTGGAGATATGATCATGTGCTTTGAGTTTGAGGCTTGTAGTTTATGATGGAATTGTTACTGTTTGCCTGGAATTCCATCACGTAAATCCATTCATTTACCTAATGTGCTATATGTTAAAAAGGAAGTAAACTCCCAACAGTTGCTAACTTACCTAAAATTTAACATAAAGTGAACTTTAAGTTTGGTTCTATGATCCTCATCTATTTCCCTGACATTTGGCAAATTGCCTACCAGCCAACCAGTAAGGTGCTTTTTAAATACATATACTATGACCATCAGTGTCATTATTTCATTATATTCACTGACCCTTCAGTATAGGTTTTTTGAAGTTATGTTGCAAACAATAACCTATTGAGTGAAACTGTTTAAGGAGAACTAAATTGCAAACATGAAGTGAATTAGCACTGAACAACAGAAAACCATTGGTGTTCTTGTTCATTAGTTGACTACCTCTGAATATTTTAGAATTAGCACAATATAAAAATTATTACATGATTGCTTGTTAACCTTATTAATTTAGGTAATATTTATGTCCAAAACATAAGGGGAAAACTGTGAGCAGATCAGCACTTGAAAGGTGGAAGATAGGGAAAAGTTTGGGAAGGCAGTTAAACTGGTTTGCAGAGGGCTATTAATGTGAGGTTAGGAAATTGGGATGTAATTGCTCAGGCATTCAAGGGTCAGTACAGCGTCTTGGTCAAAGACAGCTTTATGGCCCTTGCAGTTTGGGAAGATAAACCTATTGTGTTTGTGAATGGTAGAAGGAAAACTGGCGGCAAGGATACTCTGCAGATCTCTGGATGTTCTGGGGGAGAACTTAGGGAGGGTAAAAGCCAGGAATGGGATTGTATTTGGAGAGGAAGGAATATGTTTAAGAAGAACGTATTCGGCAAGATTGTGGCAAGATTGTGGCACACCTGTGACATGTTGGACCCTCTGAGAGTTCCCTGGACATAGACATCAGCAAACCTGATGCTGCCTCTCTTGCCCATGGGGGCTCCCCCAAATTGGAGTTCATGGTCAAGTATTTCCAACCGTCTTAATCACCAGCTATGGGCTATGGTAAGGCTTATCATCATACAGAGACACAACCTGGTCTGCTGAGTCAGGGAGTTCTTGAAAGATGAGTAGGGGTCAGATGGGACAGGAGAGATGTGAGGAAGGTGGGAAGAAGGAGCGTTCCCAGCCAGGACCAAGCAGGTGTACAGGACCTGAGCTTTCAGGGTAGGGGAAGCCTGGACGACTGATTGTTCTTTGTCACACTCTGATGAGTGTTTCAGGACAGTAGTGTGGTAAGCTCCTGCTGTCTGAATGTTCATGTATCCCCCAAATTCCTATGTTTAAACCTGCCCCACAAGGTGATGGCAGTAGGAGGTGAGGCCTTTGGGAGGTAATTAGGTCATGAGTGTGAAACCCTCATGAATGGGATGAAAGCCCTTGCAAAAGGGACCTCAGAGAGCTCATTTGTGCCTCTACCACACAAGGAATGGACCCTCACCCAACACTGAACCTGCCAGTGCACCCATCTTGGACTTCCAGCCTCCAGAATGGTGAGAAATAAACTTCTGTTTACAAGCCACGCATTTATGGCGTTTTGTGGTAGCAGCCCAGACAGACCAACACAGCCTCCTCCCCCTTCCAATCCTCCTGACCACTGTGGATCAGAATGTGCCTCCACCCACTTCCAGTGTCCCCTGCGTGGTGGGCAGCACCACCCCCAGCCAAGTGGCCACAGCACAGAGAGAGGGTCCCGGCTGGAAAAGGGGCAAAGGAGTGAGGGAGGGATCGAGCATGCCTACCTGGTGGGGACATTTTCTCAGTGCAGGGATGGAAGTGGGAGAATTACATGGTGCGGTGGACTGCTCTGCAGAGAAGCTTTACACAGGATTTGTCAAGTGTGTGGGTTGGTTTTTATGTGGGGGAGTGTGGGTGGGGGCAGCAGGGAGTCAGTGGTGGAAATTAAGAAAGATTGTTAAGTTCCAGAGGACCCATATATCAGCTGATTGGATTGCTTGTTTATGTATGCTGATTTGCTGTCTTCAATACAAGTGAGTTCTTATTACACCCTGAATTGCCATTTGGAAAGATGTATCTGCTCCACCCACAAAGAGACCAGTTTGAAACAAACTGGGGTACTTTTCAAAGCCTGTAGAACCCTGGTCTAGCAGATGAGCACCTCCAGGCCTCTCTGCACCCACTAGGTGCAGCCAGAAGCCATCCTTCAGACCCCAGCCCATACCCAAAGCCCCGGAGTGGTATCCCTTGACCAAGGGTTAAGGTCCCTACAGTAGCTTCATCTCTCCATCTGATACTGTGTGAATTATGTCGTAAAGATGGAGAGTTGTACTAGAAAATCCTCTCTTCACCATCAATGTAGAGAGGCTTGGGTACATACAAGGGCTGTTTACTTTGAGCAAGGCAACATAATTATCGGGAAGAAAGATTTTTGAGAAGGTGTGGGTACATTGTTCATTCCCTAGAATGCTTCCAGGAATTTTGCTTTGCTTATTTTTGTGTGGTTTTGGAGAGACTTTTCAAAGCACTCCTTTGCTGATGGAGTTTGTGATGATTCATTTCAAGTTTCAAAATAAATTTTTCCACTCAAGCAATTCAGTAAATCAGATTTCTTCCAACCATCACAACCTTATGCTTACTCCCATGGTGTGCCAGCAGCTCCCACCCTGTGATCTGAAAAGTGATTCTAGGTTAAAACCAGGATGTCACCTTCACAGGGACCAAGGTTCATCCGGAGCCCTTGTGTCACCCACACTAAGCTTTCCCACTGGTGTGTCCAGCTAGCATAATTGAGCAACCGTTCTTGAAGTAGAATGTGGTTATTGGCAAAAGAACATAAAATCAGTTTTGATTTTATAACAGGAAATTTTCAGATTTTTCTCGATGGAATTTCAGAGGCAGCTGATGGAAAGAGAATATACTTAACAGCAGAAAAGGGCTTCTAAAAAATTTGTTCTTGATTCCTCAGAGCCCACACCATGGAAACAATTGCTTCACCTTTTAAAAAGAAAAATTACCATATGGATACTTATGTATAGAAACTAATTCAACTATGAGGCTTTTCAACATTTTGGGAGAAGACTATTTTATACTTTTTAATAAATGTGTAAAATAAAATTTAGCATACCTCTCTCTGCCTGTGGCACTGTGAGGTCTTTTTAGGTTAAACTATTTCTGACTTTTGTATGTCCTGTTACTGTAAACTTGAGTGTTTTATATCATGTAAATCCTGATGATTTGCATTATTTCCCATTAAGCTAAATTTGGGCAGGACCGCCACCGTTCTCTGAGGTTGCAACTTCTTAAATGCAATTATTCACTCATTAAAAAAAACAGAAGATAAATGAGTGTGCTCCTCCTGGTGGGTTCTGGGGATGCAGTAATGTATATAACAGACAGGTCCCCTGCCATCATGGGACTTACACCTCGAGAAGGCCAGACTGGAACAAGCGTGTTACCAAAGCAGAAGGTCAAGGTCAATGGAAGGTATTCCAAGGAAAACTAACCTGGGCTGGATTTTCAGGGTTGCTTCCCGGAGGATGTGGCAACAGAGTTGATGGATGAGTAGAAGTGAGCTTAGGAAAAGAACAGAGGAAAGTTTCAGGTGGTAGGAATAGTCTGGGGTGAAGAAATGGTTCCAAGTCAAAGAAGGCAGATCTGGGGTAGGGAGAGGGGTTAGGTGTAGGATTGTGGGACACAGATGGCCTTGGAAGTAAGTGTAATGGGAACCATTGAGCCATAGGATGTGATTTCTTTTAATATAACCACATGGGCAAGGATGATTGTTGGAGTCCAGTTGGTGACCTCTTGTGTGGTCTAGTATAGTGATGATGGTGGGAGAGAAGTGGGTGGGGGATTAGAGGTAGAACTAGAAGGTTCTAGTTAGTGCATTAACCAATACTTTCCTGCTCCACCTGATCTGTGTCTTAAACCTGTCAGGAGAATGTGCTTTTGCAGCCCCAAAGGCTAAGAAAATGCTATATTTTAAAGAAACAACATGCTGGCATTTTGTTCCCCTTTAAAAGTCACTGACAGTACTGTGTGCAGTTTAGAAAAGGTCTAAAATAATGTAAAAGATTCCAAGATGGGCATGAAGAGCTAAATGGCACAGAAAGAGACCCTGTGGCCTCTGGCATATGAGGAGACCCATGGAGGGGGCAGAGTGTGATAGAAGTTCATAAAATCCTGACACATGTAAGTGAAGGAAAGGGAGCTGGCTTCCAAACAACTGGAAAGGCAGAATACTCTGAACATTTTTTAGATTATACAAATGAAACTACAGCTCATAAATCTAAGTCACTGGTTTCTAGCCCAACCATAGTATGTTTAAAACGTATTGTGAGCTTTCCAAATTTCAAATACAAATTCTTTGTTTGCTTTTGGTTGGTTTCAAATGCAATCAGAACAGCTAAGGTAAAGCTCAGACTTGAGCAATTGTGTTTCTCTATAATGACAGTGTCCGCCGCATACGTCCTGAAACACGGACCTGTGTGGGAAGGGCCATTGCTTTCAGTCAGTTCAGTATTTCTTGTGTTTCACTGTCTCTTTTAATAAACTCTGTGTTACGTGTATTTTAAACAGCTGAGTCTGGTGTGATGCTGTAAGAAGTGTGAGCAGTGTTCCCAGATTTCATGCTCAGAGGAAGCTGAATCAAGGTGTCTTAAGCTAAGGAATCTCAGGGGCTGTGCCCACAAAGATGTGCTTCTCACAGTGTCACTGTCTAGTGGGAGAATATTCACTTCCTGGGTGTATTGACTGTGTTTCCCTTCCCTTCCCTTCTCCCCTTCCCCATTCCCCTCTCTCTTTCCCTCTTTTAGAGATAGAGTCTCACTTTGTCACCCTTGGTAGAGTGCCCTAGCGTCAGCTCACAGCAACCTCCAGCTCCTGGGCTCAGGTGATCCTCCTGCCTCAGCCTCCTGAGTAGGTGTGACCACAGGCGCCCACCACAACACCCAGCTATTTTTTGTTGCAGTTTGGCCGGGGCCGGGTTCAAACCCACCACCCCTCAGTATATGGGGTCAGTACCCTACACACTGAGCCACAGGTACCACCTGACTATGTTTTTCTTATTTTCCATATTCTTTTTTTTGAAACAGAGTCTCACTGTGTCACCCTTGGTAGAGTGCCATGGCATCATAGCTCATAGCAACCTCCAACTCTTGGACTCAAGCAATCCTCTTGCCTCAGCCTCCTGAGTAGCTGGGACTACAGGCACCCACCACAACACCCGGCTATATTTAGAAACGGGGTCTCTCTCTGGCTCAGATTGGTCTCAAACCTGTGAGCCCAGCCAATCCACCTGCCTTAGCCTCCATAGTGCTAGGATTACAGACGTGGGGCACTATTTTCCATATTCTTGATCTCTGGCGTATGGGGCCATGAGAGTGGAAAGACTGCCCCTCCTAGGGCTAGCTAATTCCTAAAGACAGCAAATGACTGTCCTGCATGTGTGACTTTGATACACAGACCAACCACACCTCCAGCCACAACTTCACTGCAGCCTCACTCAGGCCAAGCCAATATCCCCACTGCCACCTTTCCATTACTCTGGAGACACCTGTCACGAGGGGACCCACCCCCATAGCCCAGAGCCCACCTGAATTACTCAGGTTATCCAGTCCTAAATTTACTCAGTATACCAACCCTGCCTTACCTGTTCCTGTGAGAGCCTGTGCAGGCCCTAGGCCGCCCTCTGGCTGCCCTCTCTGCCTTCTCACCTACCTGGTGCTTCCCCCACAGTCCTGCATCTCCCACTTCTGAGGTCTGTGGGGTCATCCTCTTCCATCATAATAGTTATAGCCATGTCTGCCTATCTTACCATGCCCGATTAAAACATACCCTCCATATCAACACAGTGGGACTCCATTAATGCACCCTCAGCCCCAACTCTGGGAGGGATGAGAGAAGATCATTTGGAGGAGGGGGATTGTTTGCCCTTACCCTTGCCTACCAGGAAGTGATCCACGTGTTCTGCTCACATCTGATTGGCAAGAACCATTGTCAGGGCCCACCTCTCGCAGGAGGCCAGGAAACGTCACTTAACCATTCACCCAGCAATGAGAAACAGGTTGCAGCCTCGCAGGTGACTGTTTGGACATTGCAAGTTGACTTTGCATCATTTTTACTTCCTTTTTCAAATCTATTTTTAGTAAACAAAAGCATAAAAGAAAAAGATTGAAATTTGATTTTCATGTCCTTAACTTTATCCAGCAGAAATGGCAAATAGAGAAGAAAAAATCCAGCAAAAGGTTTATGTAACCAGGAATTTAACCCAGCAGTGCTGGTTACAAATGTAATGTAAGCACTAATTATTATATAAACCCTACCTTTTATAAAGCACCCTCCAATATTTTGTGCCACTCTTTACAGAGAAAGGAAAAAGTAATTGTTCTCTTCATGAATTCATAATGTTGGAAGCAGAAAGAATAGTTTCAATTATAGCACAGTACAATATAGTACAATTTCAAGTATGGTACAGAACAATATGAGCGGGTAAAGTTCTCGAAGTTTACTTTTGAATTAATTATCTTAAAGTTGGACTAGGTCTTCCGTCTTGATGCAAGTCTAGTTGTAGCTGGCTGTTGTGTCCCTCCTATGAGCTCCTGGAGTATTTCAGGTTAGAAGGGGGTTGGTACAGTGAATGTTCTGGAATCCAGACTGCTCTGCTAGAGTGCTGCTGGAAGTTCTCGAAGTGAGGAGGGAGAGAGGGAAAGCAATAGGAGCTTAGCATCTGCTCTCCAACCAGAATGTCTTGGCCATTGCCTGGATGTCCAGGGAATGGTGCCACCTCCACCTTGACTCTGCCTGCTGAGTCCTGGGTGGGAGATGCCTGCCGTACTCAACTGAGGTGTGCACTGATTGTTACCACACTAACAGTAGACACGTATGCACACCCCATCTGTTTTCAGGATTATTACACCCTGATATTTTTTGACCATGCAGCACTATGCTATATAACTTTGTCTGCAGATCTTGTCTTTTGTCAGAGCCATTTCTGAACATATTTTGTGGTTTAGCTGGGTGATGATGTAATGTTTTTAATGAGCATTTAATCAAAATGGCATCTTTAAAAATGGCATCAACTTAGTCCTTTGGAATATTCTGAAATAAGTTCCTTCATCATTCTGTCTGTTTAGAAAATGAGACATGCTTTTTGGACAGATTGTGGCTTTTCCCACAAGTGTTTTTCAAAGAGGTTTTTGCATGAAGCATTTTGGGGCAGTTACTGCTAAGGTGGAGGGCCCCTGTGGTTTTGTCCCAGTTGTTCGCAAGGGTCTGTTTTAGTGACTAGGTTTCCAGACCTCGTTTGGCTAATCCTACATTCTGTGGGTCCCTGGACCCAACCAGATTTTGCAAATAACATTAAGTGTGTAAGAACAGCCTGGCCTTCTGCCTTGGGTCAGTGAATCCTGAAGCAATAACTCTGTATTGTTTCCAAGAGCCTGGGACAGGCTCTCTATCATTTTATGACCCTCTTCATGTGTGTAATAAGCATTATATTAAATTTTACATCCTTTGCAATTACAGACTGTTCTAAAAATGACCCAGCGTTTTATCAAACCCTGCAGGTGGGGAATTTGTCCCACTCTTTTTCCTTATCCTGTGGAAGTTTCCCCCTGGGATTTTGGGTACAGATAATGCCCTCTCTCAGCTCAGCCCTCGCCCAAGGGTGGATCTGCTCATGGATTTGTAGAAGGCTCCCTGACCTCAGTGGTTCAGGTAAATTCAGCTGTTCTGATGCAGTGGGCCTTTGTGTACTAATGATGGATGGTTTCTGCTAGGAAGGCTCAGCTCCACTCTGGTTAAAGTAAGGAAACAAAGGTCTGGTGAGGTCACACGTCTCCACAGGCACTTTGAATGGATTTCCTTAATAGGAACCTTTTTAGAGCCTCATGTGGTTTGACCCCTGCTGACCTCACCCGTTCTTACAGACACCCCTGTAATCCCTCCCTACCTCCTCAGCATATATTTCTACCCTGCCTGATGTAGGCTAATCTCCTTTTTTCCTGAAATTTCCTTTTCCCTCTCAGCTGCCCCCACACCCACCCTTAAATATCTACCTATACTCCCATATTGCTTTCTCTGAAATAACGTACTTACTATGTTTAGGGGTGTCCAACCTGTGGCCCACGGACTGCATTCAAATTATGTGAGGATTTTTTTTGCTTATCTGTGGTGTGGGATATCACAGAAAGTATGCATAGACCTTTTTTTTGTTTGCTTGTTTGTTTTTGCTCATCAGGTTTTATTAGTGTTTGTGTATTTAATATGTGGCCCAAGACAATTCTTATTCTTCCAAAGGTGTGGAGAGAAGCCAAAAGGTTGAACACCCCTGCTAGTGAAAGGCTGTTGAGGGGAACTCAACTATTCACTATTCACATAGGTTTGGGGACATTTTTTCCCGCCTTTCAAAAAAGTGTACTCGAAATTTTAAATATATAACTAAAATAAAGACAGTGAAATGACAGAAAGACGTTTTCTTTTTTTTTT